>NW_003314291.1:828149-830649 GCF_000143415.4 Selaginella moellendorffii | reverse complement strand
AAGAGGAAGGACGTACGCATGGATGTCCAATATGTACGATTTCAAATTTAGGGGTAGGAATATACCTTACTCAAGGGTATATTATATTTTTAAGAAGCCATTAATCCCATATTGCAGTCCCATGGTAGATACCTTGGGACCTTGATACTGTCCGTAGATGCTCCACACATTGGGACCTTGATACTGTCTGTAGATGCTCCACACAAGAGGAAAGATGTACGCAACACAAGAGGAAAGATGTATGCATGGATGTTCAATACATACAATTTCAAATTTAGGGGTAAGAATATACCTTACTCAAGGGTATATTATATTTTTAAGAAGCCACCAATTAATGGGAATCGAACCCGTGCCATTTGCTCCGATACCACATATAGTGCACTCTATCTCTCTCCCCTTAAGCCAACTGAAAAAGGGGCAATTGCTTGATGAGAGAGCCCTTAGTGGCTATTTTTATCCCCATTTATCCCCCAAGGTTCCAAGGATCCACGGTGATAATATATCCAAATCTCGTCCCATGATCACATGCACTACACTCTGCTTCTATTAATTTTGTCTCCCCACTACTTCTTCCTACGTTTCTATTTTGTTCCACTTTTCCCTTTTCCGATCCCTCTGACAGTCTTTGTGTTGTAACGGTTGATTGGCTCATGAAAGAGTATACCGATCTCTTTGAATTTGACCTATCATCTGGGGCCAAGATTGCCACATACTATTCGATTCCAACCGGGGATGCTTGTCCAATCAAAGTTCCTATTTATCGTCATCACCCAAAGAAATCAAAATTTTATATGCAAATGTTAAGGAGATGTTGGAAAAGGGTGTTATTTGAAAGTCATAGAGTCCTTGGGCATGTGAACCTCATCTTATGACGAAATTTGATAGGAGTATTTGTTTTTACATTGACTATCGTCCATTAAATGAAGTGACGATCTTGGATATGTACCCTTTGTAAGCTCCTAAATTTAGACTTCTCGAAAGGTTACTCAGCCTAATACTATTTAAACCCAAGGAGACTTAAGCCCAAGTATCCCAAGACTTTTAACCAATTAGAAAAAAGGGTGCACTTTTGTTCATGAGCCCTTTCCCTCTATATTTAAACCCCATAGATCGTTTCTCAAGTTGTTCTCTTTGGTTGCTTACAATTCACTACGCTTCCCTACAAGTTCACGCCCTCTTGAATGGAAGCTAAGAGTCACAACTCTCCCGAGAACCCCACTCTCTTGACACCCTACCCTTCGGATCAAGCCTAGCTAGAGCAAATTGGACTTACCAGATGTCAATCAACATGTGGTGTGATTCTCTTAGCTAACCAATAAAGTCAGATGTAAGATGCCTCTGATACCAAATATAAACTCTTGAATTTGGACTTTTTGGGAAGTCACCCAACCCAATACTATTCAAACCCAAAGAAGCTCTATTTCGTTAAAGTGGGATTTATTCAGTAAAATGGGACTAGGTACAAATTTTCAAGTATTTGAAAATGACGTGAAATTATATGTTTTTTGTCCAGGGGCTAGACATATCTGGGGCATGGTGACTAGCGCGGTGACCTTATGTCCAGACTGAGTCCATCTAGTTGTATAATAAATCTCATTGTCAAGGTGAACAAGCCGAATCTGAAGCTAAAGAAGAGCGATGGCATGCGCGCACACACTATTTGTTTGTTCATTGAGCGTGTGGTGAGCTTTCCAAGATGAACATCATTCCTATTAGCCAGACATATAACTTAATGGTGAGAACATTTAGATATTATTCAATGTTATCTTTTTCTAACGAATCTAATTGTGAAGGTGTAGCAAGAGGCATTGCTAGTCTGGAGAAGTCATTTAACTCATTTGACCCTTAGTGTATTTTCATGAAACTAAATAACATTCATATTATTAAGGAATTTCTCTAGTACCTTTTTTTTACGACATAGAGGCTTGCATTTCTTTCAAAGGTGATTTAGTAAAAGGCCTGAGGGCACATGCCATTCTATTTCTCAGACCGGTATTAAGATATACTAGTGCAAAGGGAAAAAGGTATTTGGTGATCAAGTAAATGGCATGAGGGCACACGCCATTATAAGCCTAAGCGCTAGTGGACACCTCCTTTTTGGTACTCTCAGCGGTACTATCATCCTTCTCCGGGTCAGTTGTTTTGCTTTGGATTGTTGTCTCTGACGTTACTGGGGCGTTCTCGATAGTTGTTAATGTTGCCGTTTGTTCAGAAAAATGATCACCTGGAGTATAGTACGGGGAGTTTGGAAGACTTATATATTCTACATCTTCACCTATCTCCTTCTCCGTCTCCTTTTCTGCCTCACTTACAGATTTTGTGCTTGCCATGAGAACGCTCTTCACCCTAAAATATGGAGTTCGTTGTGTTATAAAAGGAAACCAACACACACGTTGCAAGGGAATGATGGTACATAAAGCACGTAAGCCCACAATATGGGTTTATGTGCCATTAATATGGGCCACACGCCATATTATTAGATTTATGCACGTGTGATTGG
>NW_003314291.1:825999-827870 GCF_000143415.4 Selaginella moellendorffii | reverse complement strand
TAGGAATGGCTACCACTCTCAAATGGCGTATCGCCTCATGCCATCACCTCGCAATTTGTTATAACAATCCGATGAATCATATTCGGCTTGTTCACCTTGAACTTTAAGTAAGATTTGCTAGAACAACTAAGAATTTATACTTGTGATTTGTATCATCTCACCTAGGAATGGCGTAAGGCCACATGCCATCACGCCTCCTCTGATTCAGATTCGGATTGTTCACCTTGAAATAAAATACATTAGAAACTTAGTAAAGGAATATTAATGAATCTCACCTTGAACCCGGGTTATGAATGCTCTTGCTGCATCTCTTGCATGGTCTGGCAAGGTGATGGTGGCACTCTGCTTCCGCATCCAACCATGCACAACATTATCCACCAATATGCTCATGCTGGGATCCCTTGGATTCAACACCCATCTCTTTTCTAGGCAATCCTTCGTATATCCGGAACTTGGCTTGAACCACTCCACAGTTACATTGAAGGAGTTAGTTTCTGCGTCCTCCTCTGCATCAGTGATGCAGCGCCCCACCCATATCATTTGTTTTTTATTACTGGGTCTGACAAGCACGACCATTCCTTTGCAGACCTGTACTGGATTGAATGCTGAATCCGGCTTCTTGTTCCTCGGCCCACAATAGTGATCCTCAACATCGTTATCTGTCACTGCATTTCCAGAGGACATTGTTCCGCTACTATCTGGTGCTCTGGGTTCTGGCCAAAAGGACTCTTCCAATTCTTCATATACAACCGGCCCATTTTGGATAGCAGATATAATCTTCTCCCAGTATTCGAGCAAAGGCTTGCACCTCTAAAAATAGGATTCTCCACCAAACACCAACCCCCTCTTCCAGAAGGCAATATGCTGTCTAATCCCGGCCACTATACTTTCCTGGTCTTTGAGTCCATCCGGGTGCATCGGCCGTGGGGAACCTTGAGGAATCATAGGTTCCCCAGTTATGGGATCTCTCTTGAAGAGTTCAATGCCGTCCACTGGCAGCCACACTGTGTCCCATTCTCTCATCTTGTACCTCATCACTGGAGCACCGTCACACATGCTGAAATGAAACTGAAGAGGCTTGGAGTGGCCAATCAGCGTTTCGGATCCATCCCTGATGTAGCCTCTTACAAACCCCTTAAAGTCTGGAACCTCTGTCAGAAGTGCAGCTTCAACAGTGCCTTTGATGCAATTTTGGAATTCATCGTAGAGTTGTGGGAGGGTGAGGACATTGGATCGCCGGAGGGACTCTGCCAGGTGACTGAACATGGCATCGACGTCTTCATGAGTGTGCCCAACCATGAGAAAGCCAAGTGTAACCGTTTCAAATATGCCTTTGGCAACAAGCATCGCCAAGTACGCGAAGACGTACATGTTTTTGTTCTCACTGCCAGCATTGTCTGTTTGGAGCAGAAGATGGGGTGGAAGGCCACATCGGCCGCAAGAACTTCCTTGAGATTCTGCTTCGTTTGGATGAGGCTGTGCATTCACCGGGCGACCAGCCTCGTCGGAATGGCATGAGGCCTCACGTGATAACCCTACAATCTGACGGCCAACATATTCACTGGGATGGCATGGGGCCCCACGCGATACTGCAAGCCTTTGCTCCTCCTCCAGCTGAACCCTGTATGGGGTTCGATCGACAAGGGCCTTATGCAAGGGTTGGCCGTTCAGCTCAGTCTGCGCACTTTGCAGAGACCTTAAGTGTTTTGCTAGGGACGCAATCATCATGTTTGCACCCCCGCCACCCCATAGAGGTACAAAGAAGTTCCCATAGTTTTGGGCACCATGCCCATGAGCGATTATGCCAAAAGGGTGGTTACAAGCTTATATAACAGCATGCATTAGCTGCAATGCCGTCTTTCTTTCTTTTG
>NW_003314291.1:821701-825394 GCF_000143415.4 Selaginella moellendorffii | reverse complement strand
TTTCTCGTGTTCCATCTTCCAAGAGTCGGGTTTTATGTGGTTGCTGCTCGCTACATGTCTCGACTAACCTCTTGAAGATTGCCTCTCCATATACAACATGACCCCTGGTTTTGTGCGTACCGTCGTTCCCATGGACTGCCTGTTGAACCCTTTGTTCCTCGAACTCAGTTTTGATTCTGTAGAATGTGCTTCGAGGGACTCCATAAATGATTCTCCATGCCTTCATGCAGACCAAACCCCTCTGGAAGACCATGCCCCCCACCTGATGTTCTGAAGCATCAACAGATGACCGTAATGCCTCATACACAAAATTGCGAGCTGCCTTCCAGGACAATGTCTTGTATCTTGCTCTCTCCTCTTCAATAGCATCCCAATCAGCATGTTGACAGCACCTCCTCTTGCAACAAGCAACTGTCGAGACCATTCGAACCTCCATCGCCATTTTCTGCCTTTTCGGTTCGTTGCTCAGATCCCTTTGGCTGCGCTTTAGGAAGGTGTACTTTCTTTTCCCATGAAGAGATGTTCTGTCATCAGTTGTAGTGGTGTTTGATTGTGAATCCTTCACATTCTCAAACACTAAGTGCCTCAATTTCCACCGCACAATGCTTCCAATAGTCAGACTGTTTTCTTCTGTGTCAACAACCTCTAAAATCGCAACTCCAATATCATCCCAGCCCAATTCTTGATTAGCAACCGCATCTCTTGGATCGACAACTGTGGCTAAGCCCTCAGCTACCACCTCCCCCTCGGGGTTGTTTAGAAACACTTTTGCCTGAATCCATGTAGCACGGTTCTTAAGATCCACGGAGGGAACATGCGTCGCACTTGCGCTGTCCCCAACATCTGCTTTCTTCTGAAGATTTTTCAAGGCAACAACAACATTTACCCCGACGACCATCTCTCCTCGTTCAATAGCGACCACATTCCCATCGAAGACAGTCTCTACTGATACAGCAGCATTGCCTTCCCCAAGCCTTTCACAGTGTATAACAAAGTTCCGATCCATAGACACAAGGGTCCCTTTTGCAACTCTCTTCCCACCATTCAAAATGTAAACCTTTTCCCCAACCCTGAAGGCTATTCTGAAAGTGCAGAAAAGAAGTTAAGACCATACAAAAAATGATTGGAGAATGGCCTAAATCATAACATACCAAACAACCTCAATAGCATGAGGCCACATGCCATTATTCAAACATGCTATTGACACCCACGTGAAATTTCGCATTCACAAAATTGGCATGAGCCCTCATGCCATTAGTGGTACCACTAATGGCATGAGGCCTCACGCTATCTTTGGCCCCTGCTAGCCTGTTGCCATATTCCTTTTGCCTTGCTGCAACTGTATATATTTTTGTGTGCGTGGCTAGTTACCCATACAAAAATATATACAATTGCAGCAAGGCAACTACTCGTAGCGCCGCTCGCAACACCGCAACTGCTCGTAGCGCCGCTCGCACAAACTGCCACTCGCATAAACTGCCGCTCGCAATGGCGCTCGCAATGCCGCAACCGCTCGTAGACGCATAAACCACAGCCCACAACGCCGCTTACACAAGCAGCGCTCACTGCGCTCAGCGGAACCAAGAACACGGCGCACAAAAATGATAGACCTAGGAATGAGTTCGAGAATTCAAAAATAACACACGCTTGAACGTCACATCAAATCCTCTGACAAACCAGATCTTATGATTCCTCTGACAAATTTCAAACTGAGTAGCTTCTAGACTTTGCTGTCGGAGGTTGAACTTTGTCACATCATGTCCTTGCCTCGATCCAGCTGTGCCATGTCAGTGATTCGAACTTTGCCATGCCATGTCAGCGATCCGCGCCAAGATTATTCGCCGTGTAAAGGAATAATTACGCTGTGTGTATACGTCCATTTATGGCAATATAAGGCCACACGCCATTCAAAGAATAATGCTCGACATAAGGCCACACGCCATTCAAAGAATAATGCTAGTCGAGCATTTTTTGGTGCATTTTTGGGTTCAAAATTGCATGAGCCCACACGCTATAAAGTTTACCTGTACCAAAAATAGAAACAGCTTTATTTACTTGGGAATTTAAGTGGTTGAGGCATTTTTAAACTTACAAACACATGCCCTACTTACATTCCTTTGGTTGCCTAAAATTCAAAAATATTATAAACCTTTCTTTTTGCATTTTCAATGTTTTCAATTATGGTTTTTGATTTTCGTAGGACCAGCCTAGTAATCTATTTGCATCCCGTCATGTTTATAGCTAGCTTTCGTTCGTCCCCTTCGCTAGCCTGAGATACATCTGCTCGGCATCTGCCTCTTACAGCATTTGCCCAGAAAGGGCATCTTTCTTCACGCAGCATTTGCCACATGTTTAGGGTTTAGGGTTTAGGGTTTAGGGTTTAGCAATTCAGTAGCTTGATAAACATGCAAATACAGAACTTGATGCAAAATCCTTTGATATGTCACAATGCCCCTAGGACCATAAACACATTTCAATAGAGAGGGTCCTTTCATTTCATAACTCCTTACGTAGATCTTGGTGAAACCAGAGTTAGTGAAGTTAGTTTCTTGTGATCCCGCATCTGATTGTGATGTCCCTTTGCAGTTTCGATGCAAAGGTCAATGCACACCAAACTGTAAAATCTTGGAGCAAAATAACGGTCGGATCTATGGCAAATGCCCCTGAAACATTGTAAGGCTCGTGTGGTCTCATGTGGTGTCCGATTGAGATGCTTCTTTGCAGGGTCATCAAGAAAGACATTGTATACCATTCTGTAAAATTTAGTTGCGATCTAACGGTTGGATCTCCAGAAAACTCAAAAAAATCTCGCGCGTGTCAGAATATCCTAGGAATATACTCCTATGTGCCCCTGAAAATGGCATGCGGCCCCACGCCATTCAAGAGATAACGCCAGATGACGCCGAGAATTTTTTGGTGCATTTTTTGGGTTCAAAATTGCATGAGCCCACACGCTATAAAGTTTATCTTTGCCAAATAGAGAAAAGTTTATCTGTGTCATGTGAGGTAGTTACAGTCCTTTGTGCTCGGCATCTGCCTCTTGCAGCATTTGCACTGAAAGGGAATTTTTCTCCATTCAGCATTTGGCCCTGAAAATGGCATGCGCCCACACGCCATTCAAGGAATAACGCCACAGGACGCCTGGATTTTTGGGTTTAAAATGTTTAGGGTTTTTTGGGTTTTTTCAAAATATTTTGGGTCCAACGTTTTTTGGGTTTCTTTGGTTCAAAATTGCATGAGCCCACACGCTATAATATTGATTTGAGAGAAAAATAGAAACAGATAGAATTTCTTTATTTAGCTGAACATCTGCCATTTTTGGAAATACAAGATGCTTTGGAATATCCAATCATGCATGGTATAAATATAGCGAGGGTATTAAATGATATCCCAATCATGATCTTTCTTTTGGATTTCGCGTGCATGCAGTCCGAGGAATGATGACGTTGCGGATTTCTTTTGGATTTTGCGTGCTTGCATGCGCGCGGCAATCCAGAAATTAATGGTGGCGCCCAAGTCCGAGGAATGATGACGTGGCGGGATTACCAACCGTTGTGACATTTCGCGCGTGTGAGGTTAGGTTTTGCATTTTGCTTTGTACTCGCGCTCGCGCTCGCATCGCGCTCCCACTCGCGATCACGCTCACTTCTCTACAGGTTTCTCGTGTGCATCGACGTCCACTCGCGCTTGCAT
>NW_003314291.1:811540-816776 GCF_000143415.4 Selaginella moellendorffii | reverse complement strand
TAATGGTGCAAGAACGTGCAGAAACCATGTTAAGACAGTCGGGTGAGGATACGGTCCTAGGTCACGCACTAAAACAGGCTATGGATGTCTTGTATTTTGAGATGGAGACTCGGCCAGATGATTTTCCAAGATGGTCCTGGAAAAACAAGCAATCCAGCCTGAGCAGCCTATGGAAGAAATGCAAGAGGGGGATGAGGAGCCAGAGAAAGATAATGAGCAGGAAGAGCAGAAGGACGAAGAGGAGGACGAAGAAGAGGAGGACGAAGAGGACTTGGATGGTCCTCACAATGGTGACGATCACAATAACGACGATGACGATGATGACGATGATGGCCAGCCTGAGGTGGCCAAAGAGCAGCGGAGGAAGGTCATACAAGACAAACCATCAGGTAAATAATAGTACATCCATTCCTAACCTTTTACCATTTCTAACATTGTCCATGTAGGTTGCAGAAGAAATGGTAAGTAGAGATTATTCAGTTGAATTAAGATACAAACTCTAGCCTTTAGTGTCGAGGAAGGATAGTGCCAAGCAAGGGTCGAAACGTATGTCCAATCCTTCAGAATCAGCAGTGCGCCCAAGTGATATCGGTCCTAGTTCCTCAATAGCAGTTGATGGTAAATACAGTATAGTCGATTCAATGTGCTAATGAGTTTGTTTTTAGTAGCACGGGAGGATACCATCTCAATCGAAGGGAGATATTTGGACATGCATATGGATCCGCCAGTGGACTCTACTTGCCTGCAAGAGTCATCAGAGCTGGTGGAGGCTACTATCCATATCAACGCCAAGCAAGCTGACCACGCTCCACTTGATGCTGCCCATACCACTGAGTCAATCTTGTCCACGTATCCAACTGACGGTGACCAGGCGCCATTGGACCCGCATGAGGCCGCCCCAGCCGCCGAGCCGGTCGTATCCTCATTTCCAACGTGTGCCCAATCGTCTGACTACGCGCCATTGGAACCTCCCTACACCGCCCCTGCTGCCTGTTCGGTCATGTCCACTTTGCCAACGGAGGCACCAGCTGAAATGGCGTGTGATCACACGCCATCGGAACCACCCCATGCCACTGTTGAGCCAGTTGTACCAGAGTCTACAGCTGAAATGGCATGTGCCCACACGCCATCGGATGCGATTGACCCCACATTGCAGAGGAGAGTATTTCCGCCCTTCACGTTTCCTCGACCAAAACCCTCTGAACGACCATCGGGAGCACCATTCGCTAATATTGTAGATGGTAAAATTGACTTGTACCATTTTTTATGCTAACGCATTTCATTTCAGAGTCACGGCGAAAGTACTGTATCGTTTTTGATCTGAACGGTGTCCTTTTCTCCCATGAGCGTGGCTCGTCCTCGAATGTCACTGCACCCTCCAAAGCCTGCGGTCGCAAGTTGGTCAAAAGAGACAGATTCACATTAATCACACGGGAGAAACTGCGGGATCTAATAATGACCATGCGACACTTAAAACAGAGGGCCGGGTTCAATTTGCAATTGGGAGTTTGGACATCCATGATGCGCCACAATGCATTAACGTTGCTACAGATGATGCACGATCAGACGCGAGTAATATTACCATTTGACTTTCTCCTAACGCAGGAGGATTGCTTGACTATGGTCCATGTGAGGGGTAGCAAGCCCATCTTCGTCAAGGCAGAGGCTGTAGTGATGAACCGGACTGCTAGGTCAAGTGAAATCCTCATCATCGATGACTCGCCGATTAAAACTGCAGCGAACACGCACACATATGCAGTGCACCCCATCTCTTGCAGTATGGAAACTAGGGAGAAGAAACCGTATGTTCTGGGGGACCTTGCAAAACGGCTTGAAGCGATGGTGATAGAGAACCGGCCAGTCCAGGAGGTGGCTGCAGAAATCAACCAAATGGCAGATGGAACGGTATATCAGAAGCCATTTGATCGGACAGACACCAGTCATCATTTATGGCATGTATATTGTCTAGCCAAGCACTATCCGCATCTCCATAATCTGCTCAACCGGATGGGTTCTTCGACCACTGAACATGAGCGTGGACGTATTAGAGAAGAGATGGCATTACTATTGGGTTTAAATCCTGATAGTGTGGAGAGTGATGAAATTCCAAGGTTATTGTATAGGCGTTGGAGGCAAAAAATAATAGTCTGAGATGGCATGTATTTATTTAAAAATGTAACTTATTATGGCATGGGGTTCCATGCCATTGTATTAATATTAAAAGACAATTCTTTGAGAGGATTTGCATTATACTAGAAGTGTTACAGCATGTTATTGGAAGTCTACGAAGTTGTTTTATTAATAAGGGGAAAGTAAAGATTGAATGGGGACTTGGGCTCCACCTAGACTCGGAGCAACTGAGCCAATATTAAAAGGATGGAAAGAAATTGGACGACAATGACAAGGAGAAGAGAGAGGTGAAGCAGTGAGAAGTGATTGAGTAGACATTTCCTTGTTTAAAATAAAATGGCATGTGCCTCAATGCAGTTGAATTTTGTTATATTTATATACTATATAAAGGTTTGGAAACCTTATTTTACAAGTGGGATAATGACAATTCCCACTTTAACGAAATAGAGCTTAAAGACACTTAACTCTAAGTATCCCAAGACCCTTAACCAATTGAAAAAGGGGGTGCATTTTTGTTTATGGGCCCTTTTCCTCTATATTTAAACCCCATGGATCATTTCTCAAGTTCTTTTTGGTTGGTTACACCCTCTTCCTCACATTGCTGATCTTTTAGATAGTCTGGGGAGAAGTTGTTAGTTCACCAAGCTAAATCTTGCTTCTGGGTACTGGCAAATATCGATGGCCAAAGAAGATATTTCTAAGATTGGTTTTTGTACACTGTTTGGTTTGTACGAGTTTTTGGTGATGCCATTTAGTTTGATCAATGCTTCAGCAACTTTCCAATGGATGATGGACAAGGTTCTTTGCGATATGTTGGAAGTGACTATTAACTTTATTGATGATGTCTTGATCCACTTGGAAGGGAGGGGATGGTCCAAAGTTGAGTTGAGCTCACGAGTTGAGCTCAATTCAGTTCAAGTCAATGCTAGTCAACATAGTCAACCATAAGTTTTATAAGGAAATATTAAGTCAGAAAAATGTTATTCTTTGGTGAACTTGAAATTTATGAGTTTAAGTATCAATGGTTCAGAGAGATTTTTATTTTTTGAATCTTTCTAATGCAGTTTATACAATTTCTAGAATTAGAAGTTCGTCTGAACCCATAGAAATTTTTGGGCTTTATTGGTCCCAAATAAAATGGGAATATTGAAGTTCGAATGAACCGGAAAACTTCTATTGTACATTTCAACATTTTAACTTCCCAACAACCAGACCAGAAATATATAAATAATTCGAAACACTGATTCACTCATTCATTCTTTAGGGTTTACAGAGATGGGAAGCAAGGAAGACAAAAAATCTGTAAGTAGTTCTAGCATACAGAAATGTGAGAATGTGAATTTTGTTTCACTACCACAATCTCCATATTACACGCCTGGTCCTTATTACCCATCCGGGAATGTGGAGACCACTGTCACTATTGATAAAAATGCTCCTGTTACTTCCAAAATAACAATCCAGAGCAAGAGAAAAGAAGAAATGGACAGCACAGCGGAAAGCACTAATAAATCCACTCTATAAACCTTTCAATGGCTTTTGTAATCCGCTAAAATATTATAAAAAAATGTAAGTTTTTTATATATATCTTATTCCTTTTGATATGTTTTGTCTTTGCAAAGATATATGATGTAGACAAATCAAAGAATTAAATCTATATATGATTTTGGGATTGAAAGGTAATCTTGCAAAAAGGCATACTCGCGAGCCTGTGTATATTTGCTATTATTATATATGGCAGGCCAACTATATAAAATGAGGCTACATATTAATTATATGCTAGTTTTTAGCTTCTAAAACCCTATAGCCACTTGTTTCTCATAGTAGGTTGTAATTACTAAGACTGACAATTATCATTCACTATAGTGTCATGTCATAATAAAACATCATTCCCGAGATTGAAATATAGTATATTAATGAGAGAATTTTTATTGCTAGGAAGTTTAATTTTTCTTGTGTGTTGCAATGGTTAGGAAGAAGTTTACTTTTGGTCCCGAAGACCTCTCATATGAGTCTCCACCTCCATCTCCAATCTCAACCAATAATCCACCTTCACCTCTACGCAACAATTCTCCTTTTCATTTTGAGGGCTGTTGTGAGGCTCTTCCATTTGCGACCTCGAGTGCAACTGAACAAAAACTCCTTCCTTATGATGTTGTTAAAAAAGTTGGATTGCCTCCAATGTTTCAAGAGCGATGTCAATATTTTCTTCAAGATCTTGCTCCAGATATGGCAGGGGAGGTTAATGTAGATACATATTATCTTCAGTGTCCTATATGCAACTTTTATTTAAACAAGACAGATGGTTGCATGGGTTTGGTAAGTTTTATTGAGCATTTTCGCAAATACCCAAGAGCAGGTTTGGAAGGTGTGCATGGATGTATAAGAAAATCAAGAAAGAATTAAAAACACACAGCTATTATGATTTCATGGTGGAGAACAATATTCCATTGGTGAACACTGCATCAGTAAGTGCTGAATATGGGATATTTAGGCCACCCTTTAATGTAATGTGAAAGTCATGCATAGTTTTTTCAAAAGGTTAATTCTTTATGAGTAAAGTGGAGAATCTTATATTTTCGAGAATGATATTATTCTAGCATGTATAAAGATATTATTATATATACAAGTGGTTCTGACACTGTTATAATTCTGAAGTCCCATTTTTGAGACTGACAATTTAAACTTTCAAGAACCCCTAGATCTTTTCTTAGTATAAATACCAACAAGGGATGCTTTCAACATTGAAATTTCAGTTTGTTTAGAGTGTAGGAATGGTTAGGGAAAATGCTATTGCTACTCGCACTTGGCCCCTATGCATTTCATATGAGTCTCCACCTCCGTCTCCAACTTCTACCAACATTCCACCCTTCCCTCTATATATCAATCGTTGTGAGGCCCTTTCTTTTGTAGCCCCAAGTGTGACTGAACAAGAGATCCCTCTTCCAGATAATGTTCTAAATGTTGCTATTAAAGATGGATTGCCTCATGTGCTTCAAGAGCGATGCCAGATGTTTCTTCAAGATCTTGCTCCCAATATGGTTGAAACTTTTGAAAGAATGAACACATATTATCTCCAGTGTCCCATCTGCTACTTTTATTTAGATAA
>NW_003314291.1:808494-811323 GCF_000143415.4 Selaginella moellendorffii | reverse complement strand
TTCCAGCCACTAATAATTCTTACACTATGATATTATTCATCTCCCCCCCCCCACCCCCCCTTTCGGCTTTTTTTTATTAACAAAATTGGATTACCCATAGATAAAAAATTGGTAATACTAGGAATTATGAAATTTGACAGACTGGCACTGGAACTTTGGCATCTCTGAAACTGACACTGGCTCTGGCACTGACACTATCACTGGCGCTATCTGGTACACTGACACTGTCAGTGTCACAATCATTATCACATTGACATGTGACACATCTTTCTCATTGGATTCCATTGGCTTTTAATGGATCATTAATAAATAGATTTTTCATACCACTCCTCAATTTACACATTGCATATGATGTGCTATGCATACCTAGGAAGACTTATAGAAAACTAAATATATATTATTTAAAATTTTTTAAAACATCATAAATTACCTCCTATAAGCAATTGATAGAGAAGGACGAAAACCTCGAAGACGGCGTTTGAAGAAATCATATTCTTCAATCGCAAACACCGATCTACCAGAGTCACGTGCTGCTTCGACCATCGAACCACTACCTGCTGTGCAATCGATGACAACACCTCTAGTTGGGCAATAAAGCTCAAGTAGGACATGCATCGCCGATGGAGATCGGAACCGATACCCAGACAATGTGTTGCAGATGTCGTCGTCTATGAGATTTGGTATGATGTCAGTAAAGCTGTCATACCCTGGCAAAACCCTTGCAGCACGCTCGCTATTACGAAAACCGTCATTTTCTTTTCTGCAAAACACATGGTAGGTCCACATCATAACCTGAATAATAAAACTTTAGAGACAACCAAAACAGAAAATGATTTCTTACCTTCTCTGGCATGCCTAGGACACCTTTGGTCTCGACCCCAACACTATCCATGATGCATCCGGAAGAGAACCTCTTGAAGTTGACTCGACTTGCATACCTCATAAGGCAGGACATCCAATGGGGGTCATTTGGGAGAATGAAGGCAACTTGACCGGTTGTGTGAAGGAGAATTGCTGCCAAAAGGAATGCATCCTTCAAGTGGTCTTTAGTCAGGTTGTTCCAGCTTGGGACATCACCATTAGCGTCTGGAAGACCATCTGGCATGTCAAAGAGCATGAAGTTTGTGCTCTTGAGCGGTCGTCTATGGATCTTCTGACAAAAGCGCTCCCACTTTTGCCGAATAGCCATATTCTCAGCATCCTCCTCAAAAGATGCCATCAATGAACTATAGGAGCCAATAAAGATCCCAACTTCACCACAGAATGCCACTGGAGATACAGGGCGAATCTAGGGGGAGAAGACAAAGATAAGATGTGAACTTAAGAAAAATTTACATACTGTCATGTGGTGTGTGGTAGATGTAAGTTCCTCCAAGTCCTCTTCTCGAGCATCAAGACGAGCTGGAATGAAGTTACTCCTGATAGTTTTTGCTGGAACCATTTTGAGAAACTAAGAAAAGGAGAGAATAAAAAGAAATATACCTCGAGAAGTTCCTCGGTTACGGGGACGTTTTGGACGATCATCATCACTATTGACTAATTCCTCCAGATGTGGATTTGCTCGCTTTCGTCGAGGTAGAACTTCTTGGATGTTCTGGTTCTCTTGCTCGACTTCGTCTCGAAGAATCTCGTTCTCACCGCCATCTTCACTCTGCTCGCCATTGGCACTAACAGGGTCGGCATTCTCATGGCCATCATCTTCGTCATCATTGTTGCCTCTTGCAGCCTCATGGTGGGTTGGTTCATAATCTGGCATCTCCAATTCCCAAGGACAAGCGCGCTTTATTGCTGCTGGAAACTTCATTATTGTCAGGTACATGCCTCCATCTCTCACACCATGCCTCAGGAGGCGTGTGCATACCGGTGTTTCGAGAGGAACGCTTCTATATTGGAGATACCTATAATAGAATATAAACAATTGAGTATAGTTGAGAAATTGTATGTTACCTGAAAGCCGCTCGACGCATGAAGTAAGGTTGGCCAAGTTGTTTCTCAAATGGAGTCGTGCTTGTGGCCTTCTTTGGCAGCCAATCCTCTCCAAGTTTTGTAAGCTTAATGGTGACGAAGTCCTTAAATGGAAGTTGCTCAGGATCATCCCCTATGAAAGGCGCTAGAAACATCTCCCCTTCATATACAGTTTGTGAAATGTAGACAGTCCTCCTCATCACAGTCTCCATCATACTGTCCAAACCTTTTTCTCCTTCCATGAGTCTGCTATTGAGGTCGTTCAGAATGTGTATCTGTTCCTCATATGTAAGCTTTGACTTTGAGATGTTGTAAATAATCTCATCTGGAGTCTTGCCCACTAAAAAATAACTTTTGTGAGAACCTTCATGTAAATATAAACAATACTTACTTTCATGACAAGCAATCTCTGTTATAATATCGAACCACTCCTTTGGGCGTCGAGGGTCAGCCACACTAAGTAATTTCTTTACCTTTGTCTTCTTTGTGCTGTTGATTTTCTTGTCAATTACAGCTAAATGCTCTGAGAGTTCTTGATCATTTTCAGCTCGATGCGACTGTGCATATGCATCTTGCTTAACCTTCACCAATGGCTGAAGACAACACAAACATTCTATGATAAGAAGTATATTTAAAAGAACATACCTTACTCCACACAGCTGTCATAAAAGCCACTGGATTCTTGTACCATCTATTGGCATCCTGACGACCTCGTTGATGTCGAATAAGTGATGCTAAATCATCACTATAGTGGCTGCGGACTGCATCCTCGTCGAGATTGGCAAGAAACCGGATCTGCTCCATATCATGTACTAGGCTTTGTTTCTGCACTGCAAACTGTCCCAGTCTGCAAAACACAAATTG
>NW_003314291.1:807258-808162 GCF_000143415.4 Selaginella moellendorffii | reverse complement strand
GGCTTGAAAACCAAAACAAGGAACATACCTATGTTTGTCCCAAGGCCATTCTGTTTGTACAGAATATAGATGTCCATGTTGACGAAGTGCGGTGAAGCAGACCGAACGATGCTTGTCTGAGTGAATCGACATCTTGGATCATGTGCCCCGGGCCTTCCCACTTGAGAGACTCCAGAGTCGTGTGAATGGCCTTCTCTTTAGTTCTCAAAACTGTCTCTTGGAAGCGCTTGTCGACAATGTGTTCAGGTAGCTCCACTTCTCTTTCAGCTTCAGCTACACCTCCAATAGCACCATTATCAGATCTAGCCCCTGACTCGGGCCCAACACCGCCATCAGGCGCACTTGGGCACTGCTCCGTTTCTGCCATATTTTGTGAATATGTTAAGAGTAGTGGCATTTGTGGTTGTGGCAGCAATGGTAGTGATGACAATGGTTGCGCTGGTGGTGGTGATGATGGTGGCGGTGGTGGTGGTAATGGTGGTGATGATGGTGGTGGTGGTAATGGTGGTGATGACGGTGGTGGTAATGGTGGTGATGAAGGTAAAGGTGGCGGTGGCGGTAATGGTGGTGGCGGTGGTGGCGGTGGTAATGGTGGTGGTGGCATCGATGGCGGTGGTGGGGGTGCATGTGGACTGGAGCTATGTGGTTGGGAAGACGGTAGAGTTGTCGCTGTGGAAATCTCTATCTGAAGGTCAACTTGATTGTCATCCTGGATCTCATCTTCCTCATGTCTTCTCTTTGATCCAACATCCCTCTCCTTTTGTAGTTGCTTTCGTTTCTGAAAATAAAAAAAACTCATTATAAATTATAAATGCATAAGAAGAGGGGAACAGGGCGTGGGCTCGGTGCACGCCTCCCCCAAGCACCTTGGCCGGCCCGCGCCAAGACCAACTGCCCGCGAGCC
>NW_003314291.1:767250-807086 GCF_000143415.4 Selaginella moellendorffii | reverse complement strand
GCCAGCCTGCGTGGACTTGGCCGGCCTAGGCGGAGTGCCCACCCAAATGCCCGGCCTGGGCACTTGGCAGCGGCGGTGCTGGGCAGCAGTGGCCCTAGGCAGCGCGGCGCTGGCGTGGCGTGGCGTTGGCACGGCAGCGGCGGTATGGCAGTGGCGGTGCTGGGCAGCGGCGGCACGGCAGCAGCGGCATGGCAGTGGCGGTGCTGGGCAGCGGCGGCATGGCAGCGGCGGTGCTGGGCAGTGGCGGCACGGCAGCGGCGGCATGGCAGTGGCGGTGCTGGGCAGGCAGCACTGCACTGGGCGTGGCATGGCAGTGGGCGGCGCTCGGCAGCCTTGGGCAATGGCGGTGCTGAGCATGGCGTGGTGTGCGCAGCGTGGTGGCGTTGGGCATGGCGTGGGCGCGGGGGCGCTGGGCGGGGAGGAGAGGGAGTGGAGGAGAGGGAGTGGTGAAGGAGGAAAAACTTACTCTTGGCGGCATTCTGTTCCCACAATCACTCTCAATCTCCCGCGATACTTTCTGTAAAACCCTAATGCCGGCAGCTGCCCTAACCCTAACCTAACTTTCATCACAGCCGTTCATCATGGATGCAGTAAATCTTCACTGTACAATAAATAATAAATCTAGCACTGTACAATTTCTATTCTGCCCTAGATTTGATCACGTGACAAAGTCCTTTTGAATTGTAATTTAATAATGGAGGTGTGCTCTAATATGACTATGTCATAATGTGAAATAATGTCACAGACGCATGTGTTGAATTGATCACAGTACGAAATTGTTAGAAAATATAAGATTATTAAATCGTAAGGTGTTATTTCCAAAGTAATGTATATAGATAATTTACTATAGGTGATAGATGGTAGTACAAAGATGGAATATATTTAAATGAGTTCAGAAGAATGTGATGATTTCTAGCTTTAATGAAGTACTGAAAATATGTACAATATTTAATTTATTTGGCAACAATTGGTTGATGGTAGATCCTAGAATAAAATCATTCCTATCTTTCATATTATGGCACATGCTTGAGGTGATATTTCTTTCCGTTCTACCAAAAGTTAGTGCATATAATAAATTTGAGTATGTTTTTGAATTCAATGTATATAAACTTTTAATATTGTACAACATAGTCCTATATACTTCATACAGAATTTATTATAACAACATTAGTCGATGTTAGATCCTAGAATAAAATCGCCCTATCTTTTCACATAATGGCATAGCACATGTGAGGTGACATTTCATTATAAAAGTTTAGAGTTCCAAAACCTAAAGGCAACAAAATGGAGGGCTTCCTTTTGCATTACCAAGATCACCCACCGCTTTCTATCTCCCAGAGTCTTATTTCAGAAAGTTTTCTTTGCCGACGTTTCGATCTTTCTCTCGGTTCTATTTCATTGGAAGCTGTGATTCGCAACAACATTGGTGTAGTTGAACGATCAGAGTTTCTTCTTTCGGGTGTAGGTGAAGGTGGACAACATTGGGATTTGCAACATTCCAAGTCGAAAGAGATTCGAGTTTTTGGATCTCCAATCAAAGTGCGAGGCTGTGATCCTGCTAAAGTGAATGTGAAGCAAGAGTCGGTCGTCATCATTTCTTCCTCTTGTAGTTCTAGTGGAGATGTTAGTCCAGTGCGAGCCAAGAATTTCCAAACTCCAACTTCACTGATATTCCAAGTTGTTTGCAACGCTTTCCAGTTTTCCCGCCTCTCTATCGACGTGCGTTCCTTTCTGCATAGGCTCGTTAGCGAGCTCCCATCTACATACAATGGCAATATCTTCTTTGAACTACCACCTCTTGTCAGCTCAAAACGAAAGGGGATGGAGACAAAGTAGGATGTCCATAACTGGTGCAAGATCAAGACCACACATTTCCAGCATTTTGAAGGCACAGTGTCCATGGTTCATTGTGGTGGGTATTTGGATTGTGTGAATAAAGCATGCAATCAAGAGCGTGGTAAAAACTCCATATTTTTTGGAGGATCTACAACCAATCCTCCCCTCTGTGACACCATTGGTGTTGGATTCAAGTGTCGGTTTTGCAAGAATGCTCCATTGTGTCGTGCCATCTACGGGGCCAAGATGTACTATTTTCTTCCACGGGCTGGAGAGGTTGGTAGAGCTGCAGTACATATTGGCACGCACACACATCCAATGCAGGAAGGGATACAAAGGAGTTCAGTCAACCATTTCAAAGATGCAGTGCAGATAGAGACTGTGAGAAACTCATCTGCAACTCCGAAGTATGTTCAGAAGATAGTGCTCAAGGATTTTATTGCAAATACTTTACTTGATCCGGACTACAAGAATACTCAACTGAATGAGGCTAGCTTGCGGGAGTTACTACGACATGTGCAACCTGCAACTAGCCTTAGAAGGTATGAAAATATTATTACATACTTTTCAATAATATCTCTCTTACATTTTGTTTTATTTAGGATAAAGTCTTGGATGTGTGAATCTCGAGAGGGGAAACTCCAATCAAAAATCGACTCAATCCTTGAACTAAAACGGACTTGTCCCTATGAGTTTATCCATGGGAGTTTATTTCCAGATCAAGTCGTTAGTGAGCAAGAGCGCCCCTTCGTTTTCAAAATGTCTACCATGGGCCCTGCCTCTGGTGTGGATCTTGTTTCCCGAATGGATATGTCTGGGTCGAGTGACCTTGCTAATGCATGGGTACATTTTGACCATATGGAGCGGGTGGCAGGTTGGACAACCATGGGAGCTCATGTGTATGATCCAAGGTAGTTTTTTTTCTCATTATCTTAAAATGGTTTTAAACATTGCACTTTTCACAGGCTACATTGTAACTTGACAATTGCAACGGCAGAGTTTAAAGTACAAGACCAGATGGCTCAAGAAATATTTTGGAAGTCCCTCTCCGACATTGTATTGAAGCAGACTGGTAAGCCTGCCAACTTTCGCGGTTTCATGGCAAATGGGGCTGGGGCTAATTGGAATGGTGTCCGGGCAGTCTTTGGGAATGGTCTACCCCTAGAAGGTCGTGAGAGGACATGTGAGTTCCATTGGGCTCAGAGCCTAAACCAACACTGCCACCTTATCAAGCCAAATTTCCAATTAGCATTTAAGGAGTTGTGCAAACAATGGCAAGTTGCACCTTCTGAAGAAGAGCATGAGGCAAAAGCAAACGAGATTCGAATGTGGTGGCGTGAAGATGGCCATACTGACGTAAGTTGTCTACCACAACTTGAGTCGTGGTTGGGGTGGTGGGAAGTTAGAATGTTCCAATGGGGACATCACTCTTTTCAGGTTGGTTTTTCTTTTTTTCCTCTCTTTTTATTGCTTTTTAATGTCATCATTTTATAAGGATCAACCACTTGAGGATCTTGCATACACCCCAACTGTGAATCTCTCAGAGAGTAAACATTGGAGCTGGCGTTCCTCTGAGGCAGGGAAAGGGAAGATGAGTCTATATGAAGCATGTCTATCAGATTTGATACGCGCTGTAGAGCAGTCTTCAAAAGCTTTGGCATTTGAGGAAGGAAAATACATGGGAACAGGACCTTCGGTTGAGATGTTACACGATGTAAGCGACTAATTTTTCCATTCTACTTTAGTCACTTAACCACACCTCTGACCACTTGGAGGAGTCTCATTCACAACCTCCATAAGTCCAATCCAGGACTTGGGACTTGCTAGCCCCGAGAATGGCATCCATGCCACTCAACATTTGCACTTGGTCCAAGTGCTCCACATGTCCGATCCCATGACCGACACTCAAAGGTACCACCGACATAGCAGCCCGTTACACTAAGGCCATGCCCAATCACCTTTGCCACACTGGTAGTCCAATACCACTTGCATCACCGTCTTGGCTCTCCAAGACTAGGCAAACCATCCGTGAGTGGTCATCTCAGATCCACTCCTTAGCATCCTTAGGATGCCCACCGACAAGGGGAATAGCCTTCCCCAATATCCCTCTGTCAGTCCCCACTAAGTCCCTTCCTGCCCCTGGCCGTGTTTGCCAACACTGCCACTGGATCGAGACCCACAGGCCCGACCACTAAGTCCCACGGTCCTCTGGGACTTCCTCACCACACGACTGTGTCCTTGGTCACTACCCCAGAGGATTGCTCCTCTTCCTTTCCACAGTCTGGGCCTTTGGGACAACATTTCGGAACACCGTGGCCTTACGCGAGCCACCTGGGTACTCTCCTCGCCTTCTGCCCTTGGGTGCTCTAACCATGGGCTTAGAGCGGGTTCCGTTGAGCCACACCAGGTATCCAAGTAGGTAGTGCCACCCACACTTGGACTGGGAGCATCGGCCAGTCGATCTCCCGGGGGAACTAGAGCCGGCTCTTGAACACTTCACCAAGCTACCCCGCTTGTCGGTCCGTGTTCACTCTAGTCTTGGACTTCCCAGTGGGCAGCTCATCACCCAACACTGGGTCCGGCCTTCCTGGGCCAAACTGGCCTTTCCTGGCCAAACTGGCTCCACTGCAGTCCTCCCCCTACTATACTTTTGGAGCTCACCAAACCCCCCAGGGTCTGGGAGACGAACGCTTTGGGCTTTCACCCTCTCAGGCTCCGGACTCGGACTCGGACTCGGACTCGGACTCGGACTCGGACTCGGACTCGGGCTCGGGCTTGGTCTCGGCCTCGGCCTCGGTCTCGGTCTCGGTCCCGATCTCGGTCTCGGTCTCGGTCTCGGTCTCGGTCTTGGTCCCGGTCTCGGTCTCGACTTGGGACTCCATCTCGGACTCCATCTCGGACTCCATCTCGGACTCCATCTCGGACTCCATCTCGGACTCCATCTCGGACTCCATCTCGGGTCCATCTCGGACTCCATCTCGGACTCCATCTCGGGTCCATCTCGGACTCCATCTCGGACTCCATTTCGGGTCCATCTCGGGTCCACCTCGGGCTCCATCTCGGACTCCATCTCGGACTCCATCTTGGGTCCATCTCGGGCTCCACTTCGGACTCCAACTCGGGTCCATCTCGGGTCCACCTCGGACTCCACTTCGGACTCCATCTCGGACTCCATCTCGGGTCCATCTCGGACTCCACTTCGGACTCCAACTCGGGTCCATCTCGGACTCCACTTCGGACTCCAACTCGGGTCCATCTCGGACTCCACTTTGGACTCCAACTCGAGTCCATCTCGGACACTCCCATGTGTCATGTGTTGGCCCTTTTGGGTCCCTTTTTGGAGCCTCGCCTTTTGCTCGCTTCGTGCTCGTTCCTCGAGCACTTCGTTGGGAGTTCCACTCCCGCTCTTGACTTTTCAAGTCGGAGCTTTTGGTCCAAACATGTTACGCTCGTTTGGCTCTCACTTCGGCCACTACCACGTGGCACCCTTTCCGGCTCCACTTTGGGGCCTAGGGATTTTGTGTCTCACAACTCCACCACCCATAGACGAAGTTCGATGTCCTCATCGAACGGTAAACCATTTTGTAAAGTAACACTCGCATGTGTTACCATTTCCATCCTTGGCACCTAGCCAATATTTGTCAAGGGTTTTACATTGAAGGCTCACCATGCCTTTTGCATATTCCTCAATGGTTTGACACCAAAGGCTCACCATGCCTTGCCTATCCTCTAAGGAGGGTAGTCTCTCCAACTTAGAGACTGATTGGACCACATGTAGTGGTTCTCTCCTTTTATTGGTTTAGTTCTCGCTAAACCTCTTAGAGACCCTTCTCTAAGTCAATCCCACTACTCCTTCTCGAGTAGTCTCAATTTCCATCTATGGAACGTTTGCACCTTGGAACTTTTACTCTTTTGACTTTTGGAAGTCAATTTCCTAGGTGTCTCCAACACCTTGCATTGCACAGATTGTGCAACTCCACTTCCCCATCCTAGGAAGTTCATTACTTGAGGGCACCATCATCCTCTCTTCTATTTCGTGCCACCTTGGGCACGAAGTTCCAATTATCATACTTTGTGCTAGGCCTGTCCATGGCCCTATCATTTGGCTACCTTACCGCTCCCTCACTTGGAGCTTTTACTTCGCCAAATTGGAGCACTTAGGAATCCATCCTTGGAAGTCCACTTCCTTTCCCACAAGCTGTTAGCACCAAACACATTAGTGTTCCTTGGCTAACTTTGCCATTTGGATCCCTTCCATTAAATTCCATGGCCCAAACTTGGCCACTAATCCTTTGCTCCTATCCTTGATTGTTGCACCCAGCAACATCGGATCGCTACCTCTATTTTTGAGGTATCCTTTCGGTTCCATAGCAAAGACTCTTCTTTGCTTAGTCCGGAGGATGTTCGCCCCTAGTACGTCTCTTTAGCATCTTCTGCTATGGGCTCTATCTATGGCCCAACTTCGTGACCCTCCCATGGGTCTTTTATAGAGACTACTTTCCTCGGACTCACTATGCCATCGGACGGACATAGTTTATTTCCCTTAGGTGCTCTTCCCACTTGGTCATCACGACCAAGCCACACCATCTTAAACAGTTCAATTTCAACATTTTGAACCAGGAACTTCATTCCTTAGCCAACCAAGGACCTTGTCCTTATCTGGCCATAAGATCACCTAGTGATCTCACCTTGGCACCTTAACAGAGTTGCCAAGAGGTACTTGGTCTTCTAGACCTCCAAGTTGTTGACTATAACCCCGGGGGCATCCCCCACACTTGGCGGTGCACCCAAGCCAGCCCTTACGGCCAAGGGTTCATAGCAACTGAGATTAGGTGTCCCCATCTCACTCACCACGACCTTGGTGCCACTTGCACCAAAGCGTTCAAGTTAGATATGCCGAGCTTTCACTCTAAGCAATCTAACCGTGCATCACGACTCCG
The DNA here is from genome assembly GCF_000143415.4 of Selaginella moellendorffii. NCBI lineage: Eukaryota > Viridiplantae > Streptophyta > Lycopodiopsida > Selaginellales > Selaginellaceae > Selaginella > Selaginella moellendorffii. The sequence continues at coordinate 800,310 of NW_003314291.1, read as the reverse complement.
AGGCATCCCTCGCTTGGCGGTGTGCCCAAACCAGTCTCCCCACTGAGAGTCCATGACCACCGAAATATGAGTGTCCTCATATTCCAAACCATCACCACGCCCTAGTGATTTGGGACTCGAACCCAAGCACTAGAGGGTCGGGACTCGAACCCAACCTCCGTATATGCATCTACGGACGGCATCACACAAGATGCCTGGCGTGACTCCCCACGCCGGTGCACCAACTTATTTTTTTTTTTTTTTAGCGCGCTACAGATCACAGTTTAGGAACCTAGTTCCTCCACACTGCCAAGTCCTCTCACTTGACATGTCTGTGATCATGCATGGACTCCTCCATGCTCGGCCCCATGGCCCACCCTTTTTGAAGTTATCACCTTCAACTAGGGTATTTGTTCCCCCGACGTGCCAATCTCGCTTGGCAAGTCCTCCGACCACTGTAACATGGTTCCTGCATAAGCGTGAAAGTCCTTGACCTTCGACTTTCGTTCAAAGCCCTCTCTTTGAACACTCGGGAACTACTTCCCTAACCTTGATAGCCTTGCCTCATGGCAAGCTTCAAAACCACGCTTCTGCTGCGCCACTCTGATTTCGCGCGTTCCATGAACCATTTACACTTGGCCTTTCTAGGTACTAAGCTACCTAGAATCGTCTTTGGGAACCTTGAAGGAACTCTGTCCCTCAGCTTGCTAAGGCCTCCCTTTTTGCAAGCCTTCCAAATGCCACATAGTCTAACATGGACAATTCCATATTTTAGACTCTCCATGGCATCACGATTGCTAGCGGCAACACCCTCGAGCCCCCATTTGATTCTCCACTCCCAGCTGGCATAACCCACCTTGGTTATGCCCTTTGATTCCTACGGTTCGGTTCTATCCCCTTACTTCTTGCTTTTTGGCTTCACACCTTTCCTTCGGTCATTCTCCTCCAGACCAGGAGGATAGCTTTGCACTTTCTATCATGCCTTAGCAAGTATTCTTAGGGATGAACCTACCCAATAGCCCAGTGAGTGGTTCCTCAATCCGGGTATGCTCACCTTATAATCCCACACACTGGGATCACATTGTTGCTTATGGGCCTTTACATGCCCATCACTAGCCTTGCCAAAATTCCATTTTTGGCTTTGTCCAACTTGGGTAGACAGTCCTCCCCTGTCTCCGCAACCTTGGACATTTGGATAGCACCTTCTATCCATCATTCGCTAGGGACTTAGTCCCTTGGGCCTTATTTATTACCCTCGCGACATCAAACACCACCTCCTAGTGTTCTAGAGTGTTTGGGTGTCCCAATGATGGCTTCCTTGACAATGAGTATTTCCTTTTATGACATTGACTTACTATATCGCAACATAAGCAACTTATCCCCCGTAAGGGTATATCGAACTTCCTTATGCTATTAAGAAGTCTTGGGTAGCTACCTTCTACCCGTTTAACCAGTTATTTTGCATCTCTTGCTTAGTTGCCTCATAGTTGTCAAGTCCTACAACTCATTGCTTGGTGCTTTCACACCTCCATCATTATCTGGGTCACCACACTCCAACTGCATGCTCTGCAGCTTAGGCTATGCTATTCCCATTTCCATTGGGATTCCTTTGGCAAGGGGTTCTCATGAACCCACCAACATAGCCTCAAGGTATCACACCTTGGCACATTTGGTGTCTCCACACCATCGGCTCCACGAGCCTACCTCTATGACATTTCCCTTTCGTGTCTAAGTCTTTGCCAAGACCAACACCGCTCTTTCTCATGCCAACCATCCGTTAGCACTGCACCATAGAGGTCACACACAACTTTATGTCAAAGTTGTTTTCTTCTGGAGACACCATTCCCATAACTTTAGCATGGCACATTTTGCCATTGATGAGATACCCTCTGTTTTCATCCTTGGATCCTATGATCCCCCCCATCCTTTGTGGGGTACAACACACCTCAGTCCAAATGCTTCCATCAGTCCTTTTAGGACCATCCGTTGACTCTACTTGAGTCATCCAGCAGTTTTGGACTTCGTTAATCCACAGACCCGTAAGGTCCTACTTGTGAGGCACTAGCTCACTGGAATACACTTCTTGCATTCCTGTCCTACTCAAAAGGCCTATTTTCACAAGTGTTACTCCGACACTTGATTTTGTTCTCTGGGGGCAACCTTTGCCCCTTATGACTACTTGTCCATGTGATGAGAACACCAACTCATCCACTTAATACACCCCCAACTCCTTGGGTTGTTCCAGCATTTATTAGAGGTAGCCCCGGCTACCTTTTCAAGGACTTGAGAGTCCTCTTCCGTATTTGACCTCCCACGGTCATTACTTCTGGTCTCACATTCATGAGCACCAACCTCAACTATATGAGGAAAACCATATACTGTTCCCAAGATCCCAAAGTCGTTCCATTATTGGCCCTTTTCTATCCACCACCTTGTCTACAAGTTCACACATGAACTGTAATGAAGAGCCATATCTTCCCGACCTGCTACTCCTCAAGGATAGGCCCACTTCTCGGACCTTCCGTTGCCAACACCAGTGGTGATATACTTGAGCACCAATAAAAGTCGGACTAAGGAACAGCTCCGATACCAAATCGTAAGCGACTAATTTTTCCATTCTACTTTAGTCACTTAACCACACCTCTGACCACTTGGAGGAGTCTCATTCACAACCTCCATAAGTCCAATCCAGGACTTGGGACTTGCTAGCCCCGAGAATGGCATCCATGCCACTCAACATTTGCACTTGGTCCAAGTGCTCCACATGTCCGATCCCATGACCGACACTCAAAGGTACCACCGACATAGCAGCCCGTTACACTAAGGCCATGCCCAATCACCTTTGCCACACTGGTAGTCCAATACCACTTGCATCACCGTCTTGGCTCTCCAAGACTAGGCAAACCATCCGTGAGTGGTCATCTCAGATCCACTCCTTAGCATCCTTAGGATGCCCACCGACAAGGGGAATAGCCTTCCCCAATATCCCTCTGTCAGTCCCCACTAAGTCCCTTCCTGCCCCTGGCCGTGTTTGCCAACACTGCCACTGGATCGAGACCCACAGGCCCGACCACTAAGTCCCACGGTCCTCTGGGACTTCCTCACCACACGACTGTGTCCTTGGTCACTACCCCAGAGGATTGCTCCTCTTCCTTTCCACAGTCTGGGCCTTTGGGACAACATTTCGGAACACCGTGGCCTTACGCGAGCCACCTGGGTACTCTCCTCGCCTTCTGCCCTTGGGTGCTCTAACCATGGGCTTAGAGCGGGTTCCGTTGAGCCACACCAGGTATCCAAGTAGGTAGTGCCACCCACACTTGGACTGGGAGCATCGGCCAGTCGATCTCCCGGGGGAACTAGAGCCGGCTCTTGAACACTTCACCAAACTACCCCGCTTGTCGGTCCGTGTTCACTCTAGTCTTGGACTTCCCAGTGGGCAGCTCATCACCCAACACTGGGTCCGGCCTTCCTGGGCCAAACTGGCCTTTCCTGGCCAAACTGGCTCCACTGCAGTCCTCCCCCTACTATACTTTTGGAGCTCACCAAACCCCCCAGGGTCTGGGAGACGAACGCTTTGGGCTTTCACCCTCTCAGGCTCCGGACTCGGACTCGGACTCGGACTCGGACTCGGACTCGGACTCGGACTCGGGCTCGGGCTTGGTCTCGGCCTCGGCCTCGGTCTCGGTCTCGGTCCCGATCTCGGTCTCGGTCTCGGTCTCGGTCTCGGTCTTGGTCCCGGTCTCGGTCTCGACTTGGGACTCCATCTCGGACTCCATCTCGGACTCCATCTCGGACTCCATCTCGGACTCCATCTCGGGTCCATCTCGGACTCCATCTCGGACTCCATCTCGGGTCCATCTCGGACTCCATCTCGGACTCCATTTCGGGTCCATCTCGGGTCCACCTCGGACTCCATCTCGGACTCCATCTCGGACTCCATCTTGGGTCCATCTCGGACTCCACTTCGGACTCCAACTCGGGTCCATCTCGGGTCCACCTCGGACTCCACTTCGGACTCCTTCTCGGACTCCATCTCGGGTCCATCTCGGACTCCACTTCGGACTCCAACTCGGGTCCATCTCGGACTCCACTTCGGACTCCAACTCGGGTCCATCTCGGACTCCACTTTGGACTCCAACTCGAGTCCATCTCGGACACTCCCATGTGTCATGTGTTGGCCCTTTTGGGTCCCTTTTTGGAGCCTCGCCTTTTGCTCGCTTCGTGCTCGTTCCTCGAGCACTTCGTTGGGAGTTCCACTCCCGCTCTTGACTTTTCAAGTCGAAGCTTTTGGTCCAAACATGTTACGCTCGTTTGGCTCTCACTTCGGCCACTACCACGTGGCACCCTTTCCGGCTCCACTTTGGGGCCTAGGGATTTTGTGTCTCACACACGATCGGATGAAGAAGAAAGTGACTCCACCAGCACGAACAATGGCAACTGCAGTGGAGGAAGTGGTCCGCGGCACATCTATGGAGTACACTCCTCGGGCTTCTATTGGTGATATGAAGACCGTCCGCTCAAAGCGTCGATTTTCTTTTGCTGGTGAAGATGTTGGCACGGATCTTGGAGCAAAAAGCTCTCACAGGCCTGATGTTGAGTATCATTCTGCTCCAAGACATCGCCCCAGAACCGAACCACCTCAAGTGGCTGATGAAGAAAGTGCATCACAGCAGGTTGAAATTGCTTATCGTAGTGTGGAGCCGAAGCAATGGGCAATCCGTCGAGTGCCAGCGAAATCAAATGTAAGGTGTGTGAGGATGCTTCCAAGGGGCAAGTGTTGGGCTTGGATCCGTGGTGATAAGTCTGCTTCTGTTCCAGCCCCATGTTTCCATGGGGAACGAAAGCAAGCAGGATTTTCAAGATGGTGTTGGTTATATTGCTACAACTCTGATGTCAACCATACAAAGCGGCTTGAAGACACTATAGTGACTAAACCTGATGCAGTACCTAAAGAATGGCCGGTTGCTAATGGGGTTGCGCTCACCTCGGATGAGATTGAAAACCTTGAGAAATCTGGTTTCAATCTTGAGAGGAGAGTTGGAGATATGAGTGACAGAACCAGAACTATTCCTACAGAGATGCACAGGAGGCCAGCACGAAAAGGTAAGGCAGTTAAATTTATTGGTACCGTCTCCAAGCAGAAGCAAGGTAAAATAAACTTGGCTCAAACACTTGAGTGTGAGATTCTCTCCACGAAGTACATCACTGCGCTCGCAAAGGAGTACACAGTCAAAACAGAAGGTGGAGAGTACACAATTGCCATTCAAAACTTTCCTTCTTGCACATGTCCAGACTTTACGAAGCGCGAGGAACATGGGAAGGCATATGCTCCTTGCAAGCATATGTACTACATCTTCATCAACATCTTGCACCAGGATCCTAAAGTGGATATTCATATACACCAAGCAAGCCTTACTATTGCTGAGTTGCAGAAAACTTTTGGAGCTAATTAGATTTTCCAGCACTATCGATGTTTATTCTCTATCAATAATATAAACTAATTATACCTTATATAATTAATAAAAATATTTTATTATTTCACTTTTCATTTCATATACTTGTAAGGTTCTTTTCGCAATACTACCCATAGTATTTGTGAGTCTCCATTTTTGTCTTTACCTTCTCAAAAAATATTTCGTGATAGTCTTTCGGGTGTATGATGTTACAATGTATTGTGAGAGCATATGTACCATCACAGTTTTTTTTTTTTCCTTTCAAATGGTTATATGGCCTTATATAGAATCTTAATTCAAATTTAATAATTTAAAAATTCTGATGAACCTAACATTTACTAGCTAGAAAGCACAGAGTACAAATTTAAAGAAGTGACAAGAATACTCTTTTTGCAAACATTTTATTTTATATTCTAACAAATGTCTCTATTATTGCATGTAGTAAATATTTAAATTATTAGAACAAGAAGTGTCCTTTAGAACATTTTTATCTATATAATATATAGAGAGTTATGAAATTATTAAGTTCACCATAACTTTAAAATTTTAAAGTTTATAATGTTTGTACTAAATTACAATTGAAAATTGAGCTCAACTCGTGAGCTCAACTCTTCAGCTCGTGAGCTCAAGTATGGTCCACGCTCGGAAGGGACGTGGGAGGAAGACATCCGTGATGTTTGTAAAGCGTTGGATCAACTACGGGACATTAGTTTAAAGCTGAAGCAGTCGAAGTGTGTGTTTGGGTCTAAGGATATAACTTATCTTGGGTACCGTATTTTTTGTAAGGGTTTGCAAGTTGATCTTGACAAACTTGTAGCTGTTCTAAAGTTTCCTACTCTGAAGTGTGTGAATGATGTGCAACGCTTCTTATGCAAGGTGCAGTATCTGGGTTATTTTGTGGATCATTTTTCTGATCGCACTACACATTTGTGATGTTTGCTGAAGTCGTTAACATCGTCTTTCATTTGGTTTGCAGATTGTGAGTGTGCATTCATGGATCTTAAAGAACTATTGACAACTCCTCCAATTTTGGCGTATCCTGACTACACTTGACCTTTCATTTTGTGTGTGGATATTTCTGATATTGGTTTTAGAGGTATGTTAGTGCAAGAGAGCTCGAGTGTGCCTAGTTAGCGCCATCCCATTACATACATCAGCCACATATTACAACCAGTGGAGGTGAACTACTCCATGATAGAGGAGTCTTTAACAGCAGTCTGGGGTTTTAAGAAACTTCATACATATTTACATGGTTCTCAGACGTTACTATAAGATGATCATGCTGCCGTTACTTCATTATTGAAGTGAAAGAACCTAGTTGGTTGTACTGCTCGGTGGGCTTTGAAGCTTTAGATATATGATTTTGATGTTGTTCATTGCTTGGGGAGTTTTATGACTAATGTTGATGCCCTTTCTCGAACTCCTCTTCCTTCTTTGATCTCTCCTCATATTTTTGATAAGCTTGTTGTTCTAACATTTATGGATTTTCTAGACGAGGATTTTGTGCCATCGGCAGGTGTTGTACTTAACATTTAGTGTCCACAAGATACAAAAGAAAACCTACCTTCTCTTGATGAGGTTTGTGAGGCTTAAAAGAATGCCAGAATGACAATTCATCAATAAGTGATGCAGGATTCTCAAACCCTTCTTGAAGCCTTCAAATTCTCAATATTGCTTTAAAGACAGCCTTTTTTATTTTGTGGGGACAAATCCTGATGATCATTTATAATTGGTGGTGCTTTCAATCTTTATTCCACAATTTCTCCATGCCTACCATGATTCTCTTGTTCTAGGTAGGCATATAGGACATCGTCGTGTGATCAAGAAGCTATGCAAGTTTTTCTATTGGCCGGAGATGTGACATGATGTTATCAGGTATGTGTGTAGCTACATTTGGTGTCAAGCTCGTAATACTCCCCCTCGTGCTACGGAAGGATAATTGGAGTCAATTGCAATTTCCTATCCATTTGAGTTAGTGGCGTTTGATCTTATGGGACCTTTTCCACGATCGACTACTAGCAATGAGTATGTTATTATTGCTTCTGACTACTTGACTCATTGGGTGGAAGTTGGTGCTCTTGCTAGCGCCTTTGCAACTGTTGTTGGATACTTCTTCCTTAATCGAGTGGTGTTCTAGCATTTTTGTCCAAAGAGGATTCTTTCGAATAATGGTCTCACATTTATGGCTGAGGCATTTCATGTTTTGACGTCTTGGTTGAGGATATGCCACACTTCCACGAGTGTTTATCATCCATAGTTAGATGGTTTGGTGGAATGCCTCGTTCAAACATTCAAAGGGATGATCGTGAAGTATGTATGCTTCACCATATAAATTCCTATATATTCATGATCCAATATTACCAACAGAGTTGGGTTTACCTTTGCAATTGCCATGAGCTACTGATGCTAGGTCGTGAGATCAGTATTTGGCGAGCATTCTTCCACTTGTCCGAACAGAGTTTGCCGAATACCTAGGCCGTGTACAAGTGGGACAAGAACGGTGCTACAACTCCCATCATCGTCCACCTATAAAGTATAAAGTGGATGACTTGGTGTTAGTTCATTTTCCCCATCTTACAATATGTGGTTTATCTAAGGGGCTCCTTGCTTAATGAAAAGGACTGTATCAAGTGTTGTGGTAAATTGGACCACAAGTTTATGAAGTTTGGCATGACGTCCAATAGGCCGATCCTCCAGAAATTGTGCATATACAGCAGTTGAAACACTTTGTACAAAAGGATTAGGAAAAATGGATATCACCTATAAATCCACTGATGCCTCCTCCTATCGAGTGTTGTGGCAAGTTGGACCACAAGTTTATGAAGTTTGGCATGACGTCTAGTAAGTTGATCCTCCAGAAATTATGCATATACAGCAATTTGTAAGCAACCAAAAAGAACGACTCGAGAGACGATCCATAGGGGTTCAAATATAGAGGGAAAAGGCCCATAAATAAGAGTGCACCCCCTTTTCCAAACAGTTAAGGGTCTTGGGATATTTGGGGTTAAGCGTCCTTGGGTGTGAATAGTACTAGGCTGGGTGACCTCCTGAGAAGTTCAAACTTAGGAGCTTACATTTGGTATCAGAGGGGTCTCGGGTCTGACTCTATTGGTTGGCTAGGGGAATCACACCACATGTTGATTGACATCTGGCTGGTCTAGTTTGCTCCTGCTGGGCTCGACTCGAAGGGTAGGGTGTCAAGAGAGCGAGGCTCTCGGGAGAGCTACGGCTCTCAGCTTCCGTTCACAACCCGAGCTTACATTTGGTATCAGAGGGGTCTCGGGTCCGACTCTATTGGTTGGCTAGGGGAATCACACCACATGTTGATTGACATCTGGCTGGTCCAGTTTGCTCCTGCTGGGCTCGACCCGAAGGGTAGGGTGTCAAGAGAGCGAGGCTCTCGGGAGAGCTACGGCTCTCAGCTTCCGTTCACGACCCGAGCTTACATTTGGTATCAGAGGGGTCTCGGGTCCGACTCTATTGATTGGCTAGGGGAATCACACCACATGTTGATTGACATCTGGCTGGTCCAGTTTGCTCCCGCTGGGCTCGACCCGAAGGGTAGGGTGTCAAGAGAGCGAGGCTCTCAGGAGAGCTACGGCTCTCAGCTTCCGTTCACGACCCGAAGGGTAGGGTCTCAAGAGAGCAAGGCTCTCGGGAGAGCTGCGGCTCTCAGCTTCCGTTCACAAGGGCGTGAACTTGCAGAGAAGCGTGGTGGATTGTAAGTAACCAAAGGGAACGGCTCGAGAGACGATCCATAAAGGTTCAAATATAGAGGGAAAGGGCCTATGAATAAGAGTGCACCCCCTTTTCCAAACAGTTAAGGGTCTTGGGATATTTGTGGTTAAGCGTCCTTAGGTGTGAATAGTACTGGGCTGGGTGACCTCCCGAGAAGTCCAAACTCAAGAACTTACACAATTGAGACACTTTGTACAAAAGGATTAGGAACAACAGATACCACCTATAGATCCACTGATGCCTCCTCTTAATGTTCCACTAGATCCCAGCCTATCTATAGGAGAACCCTGATAGTCTTCCATTATTCCGAGAGGCGGGGATGATGTGAGGTCCAAGTGTACAGCTATGATGTCATATACTAATATTAATATAGTGGGATTTTGGTAGCTGTTGGATTGGTTTCAATCCGGATCACTATAAGCTAGGGTTTTTCCCTTTCTATATTTCATGCACTCACAGATTTATTATTAAAAAAGTTTAATTATATTTATAAATACATTTTATAATTAACATACTTACTAATTTATTCTATAAATTTTCTTATACATGGCTCAAATGAAGTAATAACAAAGCCGTCTGGATCTTCTATTTTGCTCCAAGAATTAGTCTCCAAATTAAAATAAGTAGGAGGGATATCATAATCTGCATAAATCACTATATAATCTCCATGGATACTAATGTTGAAACATGGTTCCAAACTGGATGGATCATCTTCAAATTCTTCTTCCCATTTTACTCCGAAAAACTCAATCAAGTAAACCTGATTTATTATATTCCAAGATAATTCCACCTTGTCAAGTTCGAAAACACTGAAATACTTATCTCTGTATCCTCTTGGGCGGCTAAATGCCACCAAAATCCATCTTCCCTTGTGTTGAAATATACGATGGGCATGACACCTGTATTCCAAAATCTTCCTTGGAATGTCTATCAATACCACATAACTCTGCCACATTTCCATGTCATCTGTTATTCCAAACACTTCAATCCCTCCTCCTCCAAGGGTATAAGGTGTACCAACAAACTCAAGGCATTCTTTGTTGCTTTCTATCCAAAGCTCAAGCTCTTCCAAGCTCAAGAAGACCCTTTGATTGTTGTCCCAACTCTGCCACTCCCAAACCTTGGAATTGAAGAAGAAAACCTTCTTTGCTTGATCATGTTCTTTGAGCGGTGAAAAGTCAATACGATTGTTCCCAGTGAGGACAAATATCTTGAAACTATCCCTGGAACTTCCTGAATCATCATCCACCAATAGCTCGACATGAGTCAGCTTCCCGAGATAATGATCAAAATCATCCTCTTCTTCGTCTCGTGGAAATAATGGAAGCCCTTTCCACTGTCGCGTGAAAGGGTTTCCGACCCAGAAGCTCTCCCATCCGAAACTAAAGAAGAGGCCCTTGCAGGTTGCTAGGCAATCAAGGCCATCCTCCTCGTAGAATGGATGGAGGTCCAGCTTGAACCGCTGCTTGGAGGCAACAAACCACACCTCGTACTCTTGGTCATCCATACGTACCAGCACACCGGGCTCGCTCGGATCTTTAATCGCATGGAGCCACTCTTGGTAGAGCTCTATGATGCAAGACTTCCATTCCTTGCACACGGCCGTGCATCTTGCCAGATCCCGCTTGGGCAGAAGCCGCCGCTCGAATAACGCACGCGCTACTTCCATACCCTAGTTCCCCCAAAAAGGAAAAGAAATAGAAAGCAAAAAAGGATCTTGGGATCCGTTGAACGCCAAGCCGAGAGTTTCCTTTTCCAGCCTGTGTTGTTTCCAAGATTTCTGTTGGAAGAAGTCCCGACCATATGGGCTTTCAGTTGCGTCTATCCATTTTCTGGCTGTCCGGTGCTTACGTTGGGAATCCATACAGGAGAGAGGTGGATGCTATAGTAGATGTTCGCTCGCAGCTACGCGCGTTTGGCGGTTGCGATCTTGGTGTGGATCCCTGCTTTCCAGGGCAGGGTGATGCCGAGGTATTTGTAACTTGCCGCCGCATGCAAGGCTTTCCGCCCTTTCCCGCAACTGGCACCTGGATGAATCGATGCAAGCCTCGCAAACACTTTTCTCCAGTTTGGACGACCAAAATGCGTTTGAACCTGGGGAAGAAAAATAAGAAAGAAGATGAATCACAATGGAAGTGTGAGAGACAATATCAACACCACTTAGTGCGTGATGCAACGCTTGGATCACACCGATAAGCATGGAGCGAGCGTCTCCTTCTTCGTAAGCACTCGTTAGATAGTTATGCATCTCGATCAAGGCCTGTAAAGAAGCACCACAAAGATTTGTAAAAAGAAGAGGAAGATAGAAATCACTAAAGTTTTCCTGACCTTGTGATCAAGCTGAGAGACTTCGTTCATGGCTCCTTGAAACCATTCAAAGGAGACTGTGATGGTGCTCCATGTGGTCCATTAACACAGGATGTCTACACGGAAAAAATTTAGAGATCATACGAAAAGCTAAGAAAACAAACTTGATACGACCTGCACATAAGCCATGAAAAACTTGTTAGTTTTCTTCACGGGAAACTTACTTGAGAGAACATTTTCATTAGCTCTTGCGGGCTGCGTATGTGTATACTTAAATACTCATCTTCCGGTGCGGAAGTTCTGGAAAATGGATGCCTGTAACACAAACAAATCTTTCAGAAAAAAAATCTTTTGTTGCACACAACCCTAGCTTACCATTCGAAACATGGTGAAACAGCCGGGCATTGCAAGAGATACATTCCACTCTGATATCTAAAGCCCGGAGGTTTAGTCATGTATAAAGCAAGAACATTTCCTGGGTAAATGAAACATCGTTAAAAAAGGATCGAGCAAAGCAAAACTTGAAAAGATTCAACTTTGTTTACCTTTACAATGCTAACCTTTTAAGTACAGGCTTGTAGAGCGGTAGCTATATACCCAGGCCTGCGAGAACAACGAAACATGAAGAAGAAGAAAGGTGTTTCTTTTCTCTCCAGTCCCGAGCGAGGAACAAAAAAATGGAGTGAACGATGAGAAGACCGTAAACGAAATGGTGCGAGTACCATTTTGAAAGGCATTGAAGCCCGTCAAACCTGTGGAATGGCCAGTGGAGCTTAACGATATTTCTCCTCGACCAGTGCGTGGCCAGCAAAAACGCGATGCTCATGAGCAGGACCATTCATTCCCTCGATTGAAAGCACCAAATCCAGGTACGTCGGCTGCACGGACTTGAAGTTCACGTGTAATATCTGTATGATAGTCCACAGTGGAAATCCGGTAAAATCGCTGGTTAAGCTGGTTGCAGCAGCAACCACTTAACCTGCTTAACCAGCTTAACAGAAGAACATGTAAGAAGCTCTGACTGTGAAGATTCGTCAATGAAAAAAGGACGACAATGGCGATGGCGATGAAAAGTATAAGAAATGCATAAACAATAAAGCACGTCAAAGACACCCAAGCCAAGTACCAGAGATGGCCGGAACAATACTTTAGCTTTTCACTGTCAGGAATCAATCAGTCATTAGAAGAACAAGGTGTCAAGGAAGAACATTACGATCAACTTGAAATGAGAGCAAAGGAAAGAAACACCAGGGACCCAAGCAACAGAGAGAATCAACCCAGAAGATGAAAACAAAAAGCCAGGAAGTAGTGAAAAAAATTTCCGGGATAGACCTTGCCAGTAGCACAATTAAGAAGAACTTGTAAGCAAAAAAACCAAACCACTGGAGAAGATGGAACTTGCAGCGAAGGGTAAGAAGAAGGAACAAAAGAGAGAAATGTCGCAGTGACGAAGAACCAAACACCAGACAAAAAACATACCTGCAACAGTAGCTGCTCCAAATCCCTGATCCATGTCAGAATGGGTGATCATGGATATCGGCATCACAACCTTCACAGACCTTCACAGATTATTCTAGTTAGCACAATGCCCAGGTAACTTGAAAACACAAGCTTTTGACGGCCATGAATTCTGGCGCTCCACCAGTGGCAACAGGGGTGATGCTTATCGACTGTGGGACAGTTTCTTTCTTCTTCTTCCTTGTTTGTAGCTTAAAGGACGCTTGAACGAAACAACAAAGTAGCAAAAGAGCTGCATCAGTAAGTAAACAATCGGTGTCAACGAGCACGTACCAGTGCTTCCAGAAAGACAAGGTGCAATTATGTGTAACACAATCCTGTCCAAAAGAAAAAACGTATAGAAAAAGCATACCGCATTCACAACAAGGGCAGCAATAGAGTTCTCATGATCTGTTAAGCGTTTTGACAGATCTGGAAATGCAGCAAAAAGATTCGCATTTTAAAACACAAAATCTGGAGCTCTTACCAGAGAGAATGATGAAATCAAATGTGTACAAAGGGGCTCTCACTCACGAGTCATGAGCTGAGTGTCAATTCCTCCATAGGCGTGTTGTACTAGCGGCTTGGACTTCATGGCTTCTCCCGGAAGAATTTTGTTGATGGAAGTACGCAAGAATTTCGTTGAATACAGAGGACTCCACTGATTTGAAAGAAAAGGAAGATCAGAAACGCTGGCAAAAGGTAAAACGAAAAGCACCTTGACGGTACCAGATCTCGGTAGCGGTAATCTCAGATCTTAAGCAGGCACCAGCCTCCATGGAAGGAAGATAAGTAAAACGACATGGTTCCGAGCTAGTGAAAATCAAGGACAAAAACTGGAAGGAAGAACGTTACCTGGAAAAAAAAGCGAAAGAAGCGTGTTCTGATCAAATGGACCCTGTCCAAACTCGTCCTCCGATCTGGATGTTCTCGGGAATCAATCCCGTCTGCCAAATAAATCTCTCTCTCTCTCTCTCTCCCCTCACCTTGCCAACGAGCCGTCTGCGACACTTTAGACCAAGCTTGTACTTGAGGCTAAGCTTTGCCACGTGTGCTCCGGGCAAACATTGATGCCCAAGAACCCTAAGTCCCAGGGTCTGGAGAATTTCATGGCGCTGACGCTAAGATAAATCGATTGCTGCTGCCTCTGGCAGAAATTCCATGGTGGAGGCTGCTTGATTCTGGCCGCAGTGCCATGGCAATGCTCGATGCCGGTGCTGTGATGGCAAGGCTCGATTCCTGCGGTGCAATGTCTGGCTGTGCCGCGATGGTGAGGCTCGATTGCGGCCGCTGTGCAATGGCAATGATTGCTGCTTCCGGCTGTGCTGCGAGGTCTGGATGCTTTCTTGTGTTGGAAGGGCTCAAAGTTTATTTGATCAGGCAAGCGAGATTTACATGGAGAGAGCATTGGTGCTGCTTCACGCAATTGTATCACTCAAGGTGTCATCTCTACTGGGTTAGTGTTCTACTTATTATGCTTTGTAGCATAAACTACCAAAGGTTGATGACCAGAGAAACTCTAATTCCACTGTGCTTGTGGAGGTTGCTCTTACCATAAAAACCCTCCAGATGAGTAATGTTATTGGTTTTTTAGTAGTAATGCTCTCATCATGCTTTCCAGGGCAAGCCCTTACTAAAAGCATTTTACTGGGCAAAGAATAATTCCACTTTACTAGAGTTTGTTTTTGCTTTCTAGGTATTTTTTTGTTTTTGTAGTTTTTCAATAGTAGTGCTTCATCACATGCTTTATAGCAAGAGTTGCATTGGGTGGAAGTTACTTTTATTGTTAAGCCCAAGTTAGAATGCATTTTTCCAGACATGTTTATTTACTCTTTTTTTAAAAAATTAAATTCTTTTAAAAGCAACACAATTACTCTTGGATATTTTGGGATCATGGAAACTATTTAAAGTTTATCATAAATATCAAAATGGAATAGAAAAATTAATTCAATAATTAATTAATTAAGGCAATCTATATTTACTACTATTGTTTTCTTTGGGTGCTAAACCCGTACAGGCGAAAGGAAACTAATAATACCTTTTTATTTTAAAAGTTTGGTTTTACAAGATTTATTTTTTAGGTGATAGCTGCGGATAGTGTAATGCATAAATTCTTAAGCTTCAAAATGAGGTTGAAAGGGTGCTATATGGTAATGGTCGAAGTAGAAACCAAATAAATGTAACACATTTAAATTAAAAGTTCTGACTCAAAAAATTGAGAGTTGGAGTGGAACTCCCAACAAAATGCTTAAAGAACAAACATTAAGTAATCATAAAAAATTTAATTATATTTATAAATATATTGTATAATTAATTTATTTTATAGATCTTATACATGGTTCAAATGAAGTAATAACAAAGCCATCTAGATCTTCTATTTTGCTCCAAGAATTAGTCTCCAAATTAAAATAAGTAGGAGGGATCTTGTAACCTACATAAATCACTATATAATCTCTATGGACGCTGATGTTGAAACATGGTTCCAAACTGGATGGATCATCTTCAAATTCTTCTTCCCATTTTACTCCGAAAAACTCAATCAAGTAAACCTGATTTATTATATTCCAAGATAATTCCACCTTGTCAAGTTCGAAAACACTGAAATACTTATCTCTGTATCCTCTTGGGCGGCTAAATGCCACCAAAATCCATCTTCCCTTGTGTTGAAATATACGATGGGCATGACACCTGTATTCCAAAATCTTCCTTGGAATGTCTATCAATACCACATAACTCTGCCACATTTCCATGTCATCTGTTATTCCAAACACTTCAATCCCTCCTCCTCCAAGGGTATAAGGTGTAACAACAAACTCAAGGCATTCTTTGTTGCTTTCTATCCAAAGCTCAAGCTCTTCCAAGCTCAAGAAGACCCTTTGATTGTTGTCCCAACTCTGCCACTCCCAAACCTTGGAATTGAAGAAGAAAACCTTCTTTGCTTGATCATGTTCTTTGAGCGGTGAAAAGTCAATACGATTGTTCCCAGTGAGGACAAATATCTTGAAACTATCCCTGGAACTTCCTGAATCATCATCCACCAATAGCTCGACATGATTCAACTTCCCGAGATATTTATCAAATTCATCCTCTTCTTCGTCTCGTGGAAATAATGGAAGCCCTTTCCACTGTCGCGTGAAAGGGTTTCCGACCCAGAAGCTCTCCCATCCCCAACTAAAGAAGAGGCCCTTGCAGGTTGCTAGGCAATGAAGGCCATCCTCCTCGTAGAATGGATGGAGGTCCAGCTTGAACCGCCGCTTGGAGGCAACAAACCACACCTCGTACTCTTGGTCATCCATACATACCAGCACACCGGGCTCGCTCGGATCTTTAATCGCATGGAGCCACTCTTGGTAGAGCTCTATGATGCAAGACTTCCATTCCTTGCACACGGCCGTGCATCTTGCCAGATCCCGCTTGGGCAGAAGCCGCCGCTCGAATAACACACGCGCTACTTCCATACCCTAGTTCTCCTAAAACGGAAAAGAAATAGGATCCCAAGCCGAAGGTTTGAGTTTCCTTTTTCAGGCCTTCCAAGCACCACTATACGTGCTTGTATACTCTGCCATTGCGGTGGACACGGCAAAAGGTATGCCTGTTTTCTTTTCTCTTCTCTCGATCACTGTTTTTCCCCTCCAGGTTTTTTATTGTTTGATTGGCGTGGCGAGTCTTGGTACGCTTGTTAGCTAGTGTAAAATCCTTGCGTTACACAGGTTTTGGACAGGATATTGTCTATATTTCGTGCTAAACGTGATTGCACCCTGCCAAGGATGGTATTGTAGCCATGGGTACACGTCTTTAATGTGTGTGCTTGGCTCGTTTTACTGACGAGTGTTTCTTTATTGATGCAACTGTTCCTCAGATACTGTTTCTTGCTACCTTCTTGCTGTTGTTATCTTCCTTTTGTCTAATGTATCGAGAAACTTATCCTCTATCAGGGTGGATCTTTGTCATCAAGCCACAGATAAGGAAGAGGAGGAGGATGACGAGGAAGAAACTGATGGTGCTCAAGCACAGGCTGCAGTCGGCAAGGATCCGAAAGTCCCATTGCACACGGACAAGCATCGCCGCTTTTGTCATTGGTGAAGATCCAGAACTCATGGCCGTCAGAAGTTTGTGATAGCGGTGAGTTTCCAAGTTACTTGGGTATTTGGTACTAACTTGAATTATTTTTCAAGGTTGTGATGCTGATATTCATGATCACCTTAGTCTGTGCAATTCTGATATGGATCGAGATGGGGGACAATGAGACTGTTGCCGAGGTGACAAATAATTATCGATCCATGCTGCGTTGACATGATAGTTGCTTGCAGATCTACTCGGATATGCTTGCCATTGTTATTTTTTTGTCCGGTGGGGGCCTGGCAGGATATGGTATGAGGGTTCCTTTCGGAACCGTATGTTCTAATGAAAGTGTTTCCAAGATACTAACTTCATTTCATTTAGATAAAATTCTAATTTAAAATAAATCAATTTATATATAGTATTGTGAGTGCTTGGAATATCGTACACTTAAACAACAAACCACAAACCATCAAAAGATTCCTTCTGCAATGCATCCATACCTATGAATGAATACAGAAAGAATACTACGGACGTGTATCGGCTGCGAATTTTAAACACCTGCAAAATAGGCCTGCCATAGCTGATGTCGCACAAAGTGGAATCAGGACTTAACGCCCAAAAGAATGAAAAGAGCACGTATGGAGAAGCACAGCACCGATACGACTGCCAACCCTGCTACCTGAGAGCAAATAAACTTGAGAGTTTCCCCTCATATTTCCAGAAAACGAAAAAGATTCAAACCTTTTGTAACTCTGCTGATGTCTTTCCAACACGCAGCCTGCTCATCCTTGTATATAATGCAAGTCCTGAAGTGATACCTTGCGTGGTGGTGCTCTGGGTGATGAGGAATAATCCGTCACGACTGAGCAGTACGCAGAGTCGGCGGTCCGTGACCTCGGTTTCCGGCTATCAGCAAGCTTTGGCGCAAGAACAGGCACTTCTGCAGCAGTGGATAGTTCCGGATGATATGGAGTCGATGATTGTGGCGTCTAGCAGAAGCAGGAGGAGCAAGTCTGGAAGAGTAGCTGATTCTTCAGAGGTACGAATGTTGTGTTTTTGCTCTCTCATCTATCAAGCTCCACTTGCATTTTGCTTTCCAGGGAAGCACAAGCAATTCTGGCTAAATAAAAGCAGCGGTGTAAATACCAATTCTTTCATTTGTAATTCAGGAATTTACCTCTGTTTCATGGAGCTGCTGGCATTCTTTTCTCCAGGACGCCTATCGCAAGCACGCAAAGTGGCAGTTTGATACCATGTCTAAAAGAGATGCGAAAGCTTTCATTGAGAGGATCACGAGCGGAAAAAGTCAGTGCAAGTCAATAAAAAGTCAATAAGTAAATGAAAGTCAATGGCATTGAAAGCTGTCTTGCTTCCTTTAACTCATTCCAGAGACGCTGCTGAGCGCCAAAAAGCACACTCACACAATGTAAGAGCGCTGAAAAGCTCCAGGCGGTGTCCGAGTTTGTCTCAAAGGCCCCACCTGCATGAAAAGGAGGCCGTCTATGGCTCACTTGTGGAGCTGGGACTCGGCCGAGATGGACGTGACACTGGCATTGTGCCACATCACGCACCTCTCCGACGTCGAGAGGAGCGCGTGTGCTGGGACGCTGGGTTGGGATGGTGCGCGGGAGCAACTGGATTGCATGGTTGATTTTGCTCGCCACCAGCTGCTCTCGACTGGATCAGCTGGAATTGTTAGCCTTGGGTCGCTTGAACAAGACGAGGAGGTGAGTGAACCAAGTTTTGCAACGATTGTTATACAAAAGTTCTTAAGGTTATATCCTTCGTTTTTGTTTCCCTTTGCTAGTGAGTTCTGAGTTGCCTGCACGCAACACCATCGCTATGGATTATTGTCCTCCACCACCCCTTGTAGTGGGGAATTCAGATGTAAGAGCATTGCTTTGTTTAACTATTCTTATCGACCACTGCTTGGAGGGCGCTGCCAGGCACAGCCAATGCCAATCTTCTGGCACGAAAAATTCTCTTTCTCCTTGTCTGCCGAGATGACGATGGCGAGTAATTATAAATCGGGCTTGGGGAGCGCCTGCGTCGCACCAGTGCCGAGGCTACTTGGCTTAATCTCCAGAGTTCTGAAAGCCGACTTTTTCTTAATTCTCCCAGTGGACAGGCTGGTCAGCTTCTTACCGTGTTTTCTTTGTTGAAATCTTTAAGTCTCTTCCACAGGGATGGAACATGCTGTCGGGCAAAGTTGGTAGTCAAGATAGAGTAAGACGGGCTTACCCGCAGCTTGCACTACACGCGGCCGACCCGCCTCGCCTGCGTACGTTTTCCGATGAAAAAGAGTCTGCACCTTTGCGGGTCAAGGACCTGGTACTGCTGTTTGAAGGGATCCAAAACAACAAGCTGCTGCTCGTCACGGAGAGGCCGCCCCTGTCAATCTTGCCGCACCAACATGCCATCTGGACTTGCATGCAACACGCTCGCATCTGGCTCGACGATGGGACCTCCACATCTACTACGACCACAACTTGACGTGTAAGTTGTAGTCTCTGGTAGTCTGAAAAGCTTGTCCACTTCTCTGGAGATGGCCGGCTTGGTACAGAAGATGTTACAGAGGAGGAGGAAGCGGAGGTAAATGTCGTGAGATTTCTTTTGTCGTGCTGAGTTTGTGCTGATTGTGTGACGTCGCCAAGGTTTTGCGGAATGGTTTCTGCAAGGAACGGATCACGTCTTTGATCGGGCAGACCATTAAAAGCTACACTGTGGAAAGCATGTGGTATGTGATAGAGATTCCATCTGATCGATTGGAACGGCATGTAAAATCGCTGTTTGAATAAGCGGCCAGAGGATTACGATATAACAAAGCCACCAGAGACAGCGATGTGGCGTGCTTACAGAAGGTATGTTGGGCATCTTTATGAGATCAACTTTGCGTACACGAAGCGCCTTTGCGGAGAGACAAAGTCGAGACGCAGCAGGGATGCCCTTTTTCCGCCTGATGCTGAGGAGGTCTCTGTCGATCTTGACAGGAATAGGATCGAGAAATGGATGTAGGAAATGTATATCTTTTTGCGCACAATCTTTCTTATTCCTCTGTACGTTAAACTTCTTTTTATTGCTGGTTAAATTGCTGATTCCAGACGTATCGCAAAGCTGATGGGATCGTCCAATCGCAAATGAATATGAACCTATCATCTTGAACACCTGAAAGAAAGAATTTCAGCACACAATCGAAAGCAAGAAGGTATGGGAAAGTAATGCTCTCCACTGACACTCTCTTCTCCAGGACTTCACAGCTCGTCTCTCACGCAAAGAATGGAAACCTCACGCGCGCAAAGTGGCTGTTCGACACCATGCCCGAACGAGACGCTGTGTCCTGGAACGCGATGCTTTCGGCATATGCCCAGACCGGGCATCTGGAAGAGGCAGAGAAGTTTTTCCAGGAGGTACCCTGCCAGAATCTCGAGACGTGGAACTGCATGCTGTCTTGCTTCGAGAGAAATGCCGAGCTAGGAAAGGCAGAGTCACTCTTTGACAGGATTCCGGCCCGGAATGTGGTAACTTGGAATGCCTTTCTTTCGGCATATGCCCGTCACGGGCATGCTGCCAAGGTCATCGCCCTTCACAATTCCATGCCGGAATGGAGCGTGGTTACATCGACGGTTGTTCTGACAGCGTATTCGCAAGAGG
Organism: Selaginella moellendorffii; assembly: GCF_000143415.4. NCBI lineage: Eukaryota > Viridiplantae > Streptophyta > Lycopodiopsida > Selaginellales > Selaginellaceae > Selaginella > Selaginella moellendorffii. The sequence continues at coordinate 779,623 of NW_003314291.1, read as the reverse complement.
GGAGAATCAACGATGCAGAGCTCTTGTTTCACAGAATGCCCACCTCCGACGTGGTTTCCACGACTGCTATGTTATCAGCATATGCCCAAAGCGGGCATATTCTTAAAGCTAAGAGATTGTTTGAGAGAATGCCCGAATGGAACTTGGTCTCCTGGAATGTGATGCTCGCTGCTCACACCCAAAGTTTCCATTCCTTGGAAGCGAAGAGCCTCTTCAAATCAATGCCAGTCGTGGATTTGGTGTCATGGAATGTTATATTGAACGGAAGCTCTCTGGAAGAAGCAAGGCAAGTCTTCGAAGTCATGCCAGAGAGAAATATAGTTTCCTGGAACACTCTTCTTTCCTCGTTCGCGCAGCACGGGCATTTAGAAGAGGCCAAGCAAATCTTCTCGGCAATGCCGGAGCACGACTTGAAGGCCTGGAACTCGATCCTCTCGGGCTCCGCCAACTTTGAGAACTTTCGCGAGATACTGCGCCTCTTTGGAGCAATGCCTGCGAGAGATTTGATATCCTGGACTGTTCTCCTGGCTGCGAACTTCCAGAATGGTTTCGTCGATCGGGCCACCAAGATCCTGGAGCGGATGGAGCAGCGAGACCTGGTTGCCTGGAGCGTGATGCTCGCTGGCCTTGCTCACAGCGGCTACTTCCACCGAGCTATAGAGACGTTCCACTCGATCAAAACCACGTCTACACCTGACGAGACGTGCTTTGTGCTGGCCCTGCTAGCTTGCGGCCACGCCGGGAGAGTTTACGATGGAGTCCGCTGCTTCGTCTCGATGAGCTTGGATTTTAAAACACGACCTTCCAAGCACCATTATACGTGCGTCGTGGACATGCTCGGTCGTGCCGGCCACTTGGAAGACGCTCACGATCTTGTCTCCAGTATGCCTTTTGCACCAGACGCTCTCGAGCTGACTTCCATTCTTCGTACCTGTCGGAGCCACGGCGATCTTGAGCTCGGAGCGCGGGCCACTGAAACTATCCTTGAGTTGGGCCCGGGCGATGGAGCTGGCTACGTTCTTCTTGCAAATATCTTCTCAACGGACGTAAAACTGCTCGGGCTGTGTAAAATCGGTACCTATAACTTCCCCGCGGCATTTCCAGAGGTCTTGAAATGCAGGCCGGATCCAATGTGTCCTACTGCCATCGGGCAAAACCAGCACGACGCTTTGGGGCCCAAAACCTGGACGTAGAGCTGCTTTTGTGAGATTGGACACGAGTAGAGGAATGAAGAAAATACGTACTACCAAAATGTTTGAAAGAGCTCCAAGGTCGTATGGATGACTATAAGGTCCGGAGGTGTGTGCTAACCATTTTGCACGTACCCCTTCGTAGTACTATGAAAGAATCAAATGAGAACACTGGTTCTTGAGAGTTCTTTTACCTCAATTGTGGTTCTGTTATGTAAGGAAAGGTAGATATGCCAGACCAGGAGACCCGATAGTGCAACGGAGAGGGGAATAACAACGATGCCGCAAATTATCTGTGGACAAAGACATGGTTTAGAGAGAAAACCAAACACTGTGGAAACCAAAATCACACCTTTAGAAGAGAAGCAGTAGCCACAGATGCCTTGACCGGCTGGACGATCGCTGCGTCATCCTCCACTGCCACGACCTCTAGAGCTCTCTCAAACTCGTCAACCGCGTGAAAGCCAAGCACCACCTAAACTTTCCACAACGTGAAAACTCGAACGAAAACAGATCAAACGCGAGAATACCAGAGAGTAGATGCATGCTGAGGTGATGTAGAGGACGAACAGGAAAAAGGACTTGTAGTTGTTGTGACCAACGCAGTTGTTGATCCACAAACAATGGTGATCCTGGAACAGCGAAGCTCGATCACAACCAGGAAAGGAAACGATGGAAAGAAACTTACCATCCGGAGAACACAACGCTTGCAAACTCGGCAATGGTGAGCTCGCGGTGGCTTGTAGACTCTGCATTTTTGACAGTAGCGCAAATCTCCCCCCTGCGAGCTAGCATTGTAACTAGCGAAACAAAGAACAAAGAAAAATTCTACCTTGCGCTTCACTTCTTGGAGAGGAGCTTGCTGGGAGTCCTCCACGTCGGGCAAATACGAAGAAGGAATCTCCCCTGGATCCCTGAGAATCGCTAGAGCGTAAGAAACCAGCGCCATGAGAGTGGTAGCAGTGAAGGCGAGGGCATTGGCGAGGCCATTCGCGGTGGCTAGATCAAGCCACGGATCTAGGACTAGAAATACCACCGTGTAGTAGACAAATCCCACCAGCATCAACACCACCGCCACCGGCAGCGATAGGCAGCTCCTGTAGCCCATGGCGGCGATCGAGGAGAGAAATCTCGCAATTAGAATGCCGCCGCGGAGGATGATTCTTACATGGAGGAGCGCCACACATCCCGGCGCCGGAGGGATTCATTCACGAGGAAGAACCATTCAGTGAATCGTCAATTCGAAGAACCCTAGCCCAGGCTTTAAACCCGCTAGGCTAGACTTTCTATTTTATACTTCTTTTCTTCATCCTTTTGTCTTTGTTTGCTTGTGAATGGAAAGCGCGCTAGATGCTTCGAGATTCCTTTCTCGGAAATTCTTTCCAGAAGTTCGCGATACGTTCTTCTCGCGAGCGCTCGCTCTTTGATGGAATTTTTTTCTCGACAAGGATTCTTTGCGCGAGATCTTTCACCGCGCATTCTTTGCAGCTTCTTTCACCGCTACCGAGGCTTGCTGCGTGATTTTCGCGAAACAAGAGCTTGACAGTGAGCTTGAGTCGAAGATTGCGTCCGAGAGAACCACTGCCGAGGCTCCGGCATCCAAGTAAGGCCGGATCATCTCTACAAATGATAGAAAAGTAAGAATCTCACGAGAAAAGTTTTACTTACCAAGTGTGATTCCTTGAGAAGCGATCATAGGGATGTGAGCTAGCAACTTTCGCAGCGATCTCACGTACTTGACACCACCAGCGAGGTCTGTGGGATAAATCTAAACAAGAAAAAGTTTATACCAAATAGTTCTTTGCGACACGAACCTTGACAATGTGTGCTCCATAGCTATGAGCAGTATACACCTGGTCAAAAATGAAAGAAAAATCCAGTTTTTCAAAGAAAAAAATCGAAGAACGTACTTCTGTTGGTGTCATTGCTCCTGGGACGAACAACACAGGCCCGAACGAGTGGATTTCCACGAGCTCCTGAGCGATTTTATGTTTGGAGTTTCTAAGTTGAAAGTGATTGATTCTTGTAGCGAAAACATAAGAGTAGCACCTTCACGGTGATGGGACTTAGGAGAAACGTTGCTCCGCTAGCCTTGGCCTCCTCAGCTTGATCGAGAGATAAAACAGTCCCAGCCTGAAAGACAAAGAGTTTTAACTTTGTTTTTTCCAGTAGACTTGACTTACTCCTATAAGTGCTGATGGATACTCGTGAACCAACGTGGCGATCACCTACAGTAAGAAGAAAGCTCTAGAGTTTGTACATAAATTTTTGGGGAAAAGAGAGCACCTTGCTAGCTCCTGGAGTAGTCATAGTTACTTCGAGCTGTAAAGGAGGAAAACAAAAAGAAAGTTCTATCACTCAAAGAGAGAAGCTTTGATCGGACTCACCACGTCCAATCCTCCATCCAATGCAGCGCGAGCAGCATCTAGTGCCAGCTTTGAGCTGCAAAGTTTTGTTTTCATACTTCAGGAAAGGAGAGCTTCCAAAGAAAAAGGAAAGATGATCGGGACAAATGCACATATCTACCTGTGAGCCCTGAGGCAAGCGACAATCTTGGATTCCCGTATCCTGTGAATCGAGCAGCAGCTTCCATGATCATCTGGGGATGGCCAGGCAATTTGGGCTCCACAAGCACTACGCCTTTGATCAATCCCAGCACCGAAAGCGTTAACGCTCCAGCTCCTCTCCCCAAACATCGCCATAGCGCTGTCCTAATCAACAAAAGAGATACCCTTCTGGCAAAAGGAAAAGTTTTAAAGTTTCTCTCCATCTCTTTGTATAATTGATCAATCGACACCATGTTGGAGCTCCCTGCTATCGATTTCTCAAGCTCCACTACCATTGTGGCGGCGCAGATCCGCAAAGCACACGACAAGTTTGGCTTCGTTCGCCTAGTGAACCATGGCGTCCCGGTGGAGCTGCTCCAGAGGGTGCTGGATCACCAAAAGGAGTTCTTCGCGCAAGATCTCGACTATAAGAGCAAGTTCTTGGCGGATTCCGGCTACCGCACAGAGGGCTTCAATCCTTCTCCTTCCAACGTTGGGATAAAGATCAAACGCGAGCATCTCTACTTGTTCTTGCGGCCGCTCTCGAGGAGAGATCCACGGAAGTGGCCAGACTCTCACAAGTATAGTTCTTTTCCGAGAGTTTTATACGTTTCTTATCACTGTTTCAGGGATTTGGTAGAAGAGCTGGGAGTTTGCTCCACCAAAGTCTACGAGAAACTTATAGTTGCGCTATCCATGGCCTTGGATCTAGATCCACTCTATCTGCGAGACACTTTGTGCCAAGGTGAATTGAAGCAAACCTTCTGCACTTTCAGCTATCCAAACAACGAGAAGGAAGAAGAGAGAGATGAGATTTATGGAGTTCCAGAGCATACAGATATTGGAACTTTGGTTCTCCTCTTTGCCGATGGAGTCCCATCTTTGCAAGTGCTCCTTGAAGGAGATGGCAAGTGGCATACAGTGAAACCACTCCCTGGATCTTTCATCGTGAGCTTCGGAGAGATCATGGAGGTAAATCTATCTAGAGTTAAGATGCAGCTTCTTTCAAGAGCCTCTAAACTTTTTCTAGGTGATGAGCAATGGAATCTACCGAGCTACTACTCATAGGGTGACCTTGGACAAGTGCAAGCCACGCTGCTCGTGTGCTATCACCTTTGAGCCATCGGAGAAAGCCCAGATCGGCCCTGCGAGCTCGCTGCTGGACAAGAGTCGCCATTCCAGAGTTTGCTACCGGCGCTTCATCTATGGAGAAAGATATAAAGAATACGAAGACGGCAAGTTTCTGAAAGATTTTGCGAAGTCCTGAGACTGCACTCATGTCAATAATATCTCAAGAATCTATAGAACTATCGTAAAATGATAGAAACAATGAATTATAATTTTATTATAATTATATTAAAAAAAATCTAGTATTTCGCTAAGAAGTTCTGGTAAAAAGTGTACATGTAAACCTCTCGCCGATTAGTTCTCTGCAATGGCCTTGCATTTCTTCCCTGCAATTTATAACATGAATTACCATGATGTAAAACAAATAAAGTAGCTTACCCCAAGGCACTGTTTCAGATCTTTGATCTGTTGCTTGGATGCAGTCTTGTTCTGAACCAAATAATAGAAACTTTAGAAGAAAAAAAGTGTGAAGTATACTAATACTTTGATCAAAATGGTCCAGGTTACTCCTTGGGTGCATGGAGGTGTTGTAAGAGACCCAATGTATCTGAAATATTCTTGTCCCAGGTTGAACTCCCTCAAGTCTAGCAAAGTTCGGACATTGTTTTTCATGTCAAGAACCTGTTTTGAAATATATGTATTATACATGTAAATTTTATGTCTGAATGCATGATCAATGAACACTTACTTGTGCAAGTAGACTGTTTTCTTCTCCCTTCTTATACATCTGGGCAACAACAGCCATCCTCGAGGAGTTGTCCATGGCACGATAAACAAGGTGTGCTTCAAGCTCAAACCTGCCAGGATTTTTTTCTCAATCCAAGAGGAACAGACTAGTTTTGTGCTTACTTTTTTCCATCAATGAAATGCTCGCTTGGGTGATGGAAGTGGAATTGCACCAGCCTAAACTCCATGCCATCAATGATCACAGTGTTCTCGGCATCACCATCCAGCCCAATCTACACGAATAATTGCAAGATCAATAAAATAGAACAAGATCAAAGTGTTGACACGAGCAATCAGAATTTAGAGGAGGTTTTACTCTGTAGAGGTACTTCTGAGAGGTGAGTGTTCCTGCGGAGTGGGAGAAATGGAATCTCAGCTTTCCAAGCGAGCAATCATCGATAGCATCTCGCGTTTTTATGTTAATGGGCGACTGCTGGGTCCCTGTTCTACACGTCGAAAAGTTTGTGGCAAGGCATCCCCACTGCCCTGGTCCCAGGGAATTGTCTTGGTAGCCAAAGCCTGCCACACACAAAAAATGTAGAAATAATTGAGAATAAGAACTAAATAAGATAGAATAATATAAAGAAAGTTAGATGATTGAAGAGGAAGAACTAAACTACTTGGCATGGAAATTTTTTCTTCTCCAGGATCATCCATATACCTTCTTCCGACTGTGAAGAAGCTAGAACAATCGCCAGAACAATCAAAAGAAACCCAAATTCACTCGATTCGAGTCCCATGCCACCGCTGCTGCTAGAATCAAAATCTAGCTCGCATTTTTCCCTTTCTTATTCCATCAAAAGCTCCAGTGGTGCATTGTGTGCATGGAGCGAGAGGTAATTTAATTCTATCCCGGGTGGGCGTTGTAAATTTCTTGGTGGTGATGTGATCCAAGTTGAATTTGCACTCCAGCTCCATCGTTGAATTTACTCGCGTGGTTGCAGGCCAACATTAACATAACACAAGAGAATGGAATCTCTGGAGATATGCCTTGGTGGGATATTCCCGGGCATAAGAGACAATGTTTGTGTGTGTGTGTGACTTTCTTTAGGTCCGGGAGTTCCATCTTCGTGGGAAGGAGCCCTCGCGCAAGGGCGAGGTTGCGATTTCGTGATAGAACAGTGATCTAGCGATCCAGCGCCTCCAAATCGAGGTATTTGATGCCCGCATTGGGATTAGGAGAGATTTCCTGGTGGATGCTCCATCCATCCATCCTTGCAGATTTTTAGCTAGGGAGTGGCGGGTGGAGTTCTTGCGAGAATGCATTACGGCGTTTGCTGCCCCTCCGCTGGGCTCCGGCGCTCATTCGTTCCGTCGGAGAGGTCGGCTTTCGCGAGGAATGGATCCAAAGTTTTGGATTCGTGCAAAGTCACGTCTCTCCCGAGGAGCTTTCGAGGGCGGCGGAGAGTTCTCCGTGCTGTGAAGTCGCTGGCTTCGCAGGATGATGAGTTGGAAGCTGGTCCATTGGAGCAAAGAGTTATGGAGGATGGCGCGATCATCGTCCAGGACGATTTGGATGTTCTTTTGGAGGTAAGAGAATTCCACGCTTCCATGAAAGATGCTTCATATCTTCTTCTTTGTTTGCAGATCCTTCCGGAAGGCATTCGTCAAAATCTCTTGAAGCATCCCAAGCGCGGGGATCTCTTGGAGGTTTGTGTGTGTTGGTACAGTAGCTAAGAGTTTCTAGCGATGGTATATCAAATCACAGGTGGTCTTGGATCTTGGACGTCGTCCCGAGGCTCGTTTTCTAAAACACAGAGGTGGAGAATACTTACGAGACAATGAGGTAAACCACTTGCTTCCATCCATCTGACTTAAGCTACTTTTCTATACTTCTTTTTTCATGGCAGATAACGAGAGATGATCTCCAAGCAGCCGAGGCTGCAGTGGGGGAGTTTGGAAGTGATAATCGAGCAGGAATCGAGGGAACACTACACAGAATATCAGCCATTCGCAACCGTAAAGGCGTGATCATCGGCTTGACGTGCCGTGTTGGAAGAGCTGTGACTGGACATGTTGACATGGTTCGCGACCTCCTCGACTGTGGAAAAAGCATTCTATTCCTTGGCAGGTCAGAACTCTCGTGAAACTTCGCCTCTCACTCAAAACTTGTTTCTGCAGACCCGGTGTTGGAAAAACAACTGTTATCCGAGAGATTGCGCGGGTCCTTGCTGATGATCTACGCAAGAGAGTGGTGCTTACACACCCAGGACATCTTTCTTTTTTTCCTCTTTTTTGCGCTTTTCCATTTTCAGAGAGGCCAGGAGAGTCCGTGACAATGGTCTAATGCTATGATGGATGCTATCAGGTGGTGGTGGACACCAGCAATGAGATTGGTGGTGACGGAGACGTGCCACACCCGGCCATCGGTGGTGCACGAAGAATGCAGGTGCCAGATCCGTCAATGCAGCACAGAGTTATGGTGGAAGCCGTAGAGAACCATATGCCACAAGTTGTGATCGTGGACGAGATTGGGACGGAAGCAGAGGCTCTTGCCTGCCGGACAATTGCCGAAAGAGGAGTGATGCTGGTTGCTACTGCGCATGGGCAGACACTGGAGAACATCATCAAGAATCCCACGCTTTCTGACTTGGTACATCAATCGCATTTATAGTTTTTCTTCTGCGTGTTGCTCTTGGTCGTCCTTACGAGCTTTTTTTCTTCTTTTTTTCTTTCAGGTTGGTGGCATCCAAACAGTGACTTTAGGTGATGACGAAGCACGAGCAAGAGGTACGCAGAAAACCGTGCTCGAAAGGAAAGCTCCACCGACATTTTCAATACTCATTGAGATGAGAGAGCGGAGCCACTGGATAGCACACCAGGTACAAACAATATGTTTTTCGATCTCTGGATCCATCTGTTTTTCGCTTTTCTCAGTCGGACAAGAGCGTAGACAATCTTCTACAGGGAAAGCAACCCGTCGTTGAGGTAGAGAACCAAATAAATTTTCTTTCTTCCTCCAAATTGTAACATGAAGCCCTGTCGATTGCAGATGCGAACAAGAGATGAAAACTTTAGAGTTGTCATCGAGAAGCGATTGTATGACAAGGAGGAGCACGAGCGGTCGGATGTTTCCAGTCTGGTGATGGCCAGCAAATCCTCTATCAAGCTTGGCAGCTCCTTGTTCCAGGAAGAAAACAACTGGGTATCAAAGATAGGTACGCTGTTTAAGTTTCTCGAGATAGAAAAAGTTGCGAGTTTTCTTAAGCAGGCTACATTCCCGACAAAGATGCTATGCCCGAGAACTGGGTGAATTACATGGGGAAACAATCCCACTCGACTGGTAGGAAGCTCACGCTAGAGGAGGAGGACCAGTTAGCAGTCGACTATGGTTTCCTACCACCCGGTAAAAGAGGCTCGAAACGAGGACCTAGAGGAATCAGGCCTCGCTGAGAAACTTCCACTGTATAGTGAAGCCTTGTACAGGTACACAATCAAACTTCCCTAGAATATAAAGGGATATACATCTTATACATGACTATAGCGATTCAACACCAATGGTTCTGACGCGCGTGTTGAAGAATTAAAATCCCTCATTGCTTGACGACACCAACTTCTTGCTCTTTTTTTTCCGTCACTGCCTGCATCAGAAAGTGGAAGTGATCTTAACCAGTCATGGAATCAAGATCTGCGGAACCTAGGGGGAAGTATTCTTCTAAGACATCTTGTAATCTTGCTTGGAAGAATGGCATATAGTTTTTCCACCGCTGGTAAATCAGATGCTTGTGAAAAGAAACTTTGTTTTATGGTGAGGATGGGTTTCACAAGTCCACACCACATTTATATGAGATTAAGAGATGTTTTGTTTCATTCCTCTAGAACTTTATAATCTAGAGGCCTAGACCATTGCCACAGCAACACGATACTAAGTATTGCCATTCCAGTGTGACACCGTGAACATCCATGGAAGCAACTTAGTCACACCCGTCTAAATTAAATAAGCGTAGCGAGTCTTTACCTGTATCAGGAGTCCTTTGAAATGCATAAACGTGGAGATAATCGAGGCCACATACCACGCCCCAAGCACGGCTCCTGTGGGGCTGATGCTCGAGCATCCTTATGATCATTCTGCAACGATTGTACCCGATGATCGCTTTTCTAATGCAATTGTTTGCCCAATCAATCATTGCGGGATCCTCTTGCTGTTCCTCCAGCTTTCTAAAGTAAAAGCTCCCTACTTAACAGTCTTGGTCAATCAAGCGATAGCTATACTCCGCAACATAGTGCATTAACCATAGAACATTGCAACTTCTTCTGGACTATAAGAGCCTTGCCGTATCCTCTAACGAATCTTCCCCAACCTCGTGCTGCACTGCCCTGCACATTTCCTCAGCAGGAAGCGTTCGTGGGGATTTCAAAACGAATTTCATGTCGAAATCCATGTGCACAGTGGAGAAGCTTCTTGCCTACAGATCCATTCCGATATTTATCTGCTTGTTGTGGAGGGTTGCAAATCTCCCTATGTAAAAGTCCTAGTCAATCAAGTGATACCTCCAAGGGTTCGGCACATCATTGTATATTTAGAATATATATTTAAAATACTTAAATATTTAAAGATATACATTATTAATCACTTATAAGAATTCCTATGTAATTCGCTCATTTTGCACATTGCAAAGTCTAGATCTAAGTCTAGATTTGGATGCTAAAACCTTTTTAGAAATCCCTTTTTCAAAAGAACATCTACCATGTTAACATTATTAATCTGTGTCCTCATTGTCATTTATACTTTTGGAAGATTATTGGACAATATGTTATCAACTAGATCATGCAATTTCATCAAATAAGCTGTTCAAGCTTGAGGTCTCTCTAAAACTGGCCATGAGATAATAAGATTGAGATTTATAAAGCTCTCTTCCACAGAAATATGGAGATCACTGCAAGAAAATTCAGCCTCTTGAGATCTATAAACAATGTATTCACTCACAACACACTTGAAATGATAAAAAAGTGGCAGCAGCCAATGCCAAATTAACACTAAATATGGGTTTGAGCTTTCCCTAACTTTGTAATGGGAAATTTGTGTCAGCCAAGGAGTCTTTCTTTGCATTTAGTGGCCAAATTGTTTTGCTTAGATGGCATAATTGGTCTTGTATAGATGGATATTAAATGGTCCTACACCCTCAGTGCAGCTGCATTAGAGAAGCTTTGGCAAACCAATATGTGTTTCTTCTCTCCTAGTTAAAAGAAAAATTAATCTGTGTAATTCAAAAATAAATACTTATAAATACACTTATAGAAACAATGATACCAGTAAGAAGATTGGTTTTTTTTAGACACTCAAATGATATTATAAAATAAACAAAAATATAAATAATGAAACAATATTAATATACAAGAAAAGTAGTTTACAATATAAATGGTTCAAAAATCTATTCAGCTTTTGCATTTTGACCAGAAACATAAAAAAAAGGTCAAATAATATTGACAAATAACATGTTAGGAAAATACCAAACAAGATTTTCAACAATAAATGCTTAGAAATATGGCATAGGATATAAAGAGAATATGGGAAAGCTTCAAACCAACATTTGGAGTAGACATTGGTGGGATGGATCAGCATGTTTTTATCAAATAAATCCTATATTTGAAGCAAAAGCACCAATTTACACAATAAAAATATATTGACATAAAAATGATGTCTCCATACACCAGACATATAACAGTACATCGAAATAATTAAAAATACATGGATACCAGAAAGAAAAATGACAAGAATAATAAAAATAAGTAAAAATCAAAATCATATTATAAGTAAAACAGAATTTCCACTACAACCACATATGTAAGAAGAACAATAAATAGGATCAATAAGAAATAATTAGGATATAACCCATACAAAAAGAAAAATCCAAGACAAACATATATAACATTATCAAGAGCACAAACACTAAAACGCATATATTATACAGACCAATTGAACATATATATTAAAATTAATTAGGATGAAGCTAAAGAGGTAACAAGAATAACAATAAAAGTAGCATGACAATTTTATCAAATAGATAAAAAGAGAAAAATAGCTAATTAAATAATTATACAAGTTTTAAATATGATATCTACCTTACCATTTTTGTAAGAAGTAAGAACATAGAAATATAAAGACTTATTTTTAAATAAATAATAATTATATACACATATTATAATACTATATGCAAATTGTGAGTATATGGAATATGGAAATGGAATATAGAAATGTGTATATCAATTATCCGAAAAACTTATATATAAGAGTGAGTAGTCTAAATTGAAATCAATCTAATAATTATCAAAATCCCACTATTTTAGTATTAGTATATGGTATTGTAACCATACACTTGGACCTCACATCATCCCTTCCTCTTGGAATGATAAAAAACAATTAAGGTTCTCTAGTGGATGAGCCAAGATTTAAAGGAACATCAGGAGGAGGCATTAGTAGATCTACTAATGATGTTAATTGTTCCTTATCCTTTTGTATAAATCATTTTAACCATTATATATGCATAATTTTTGTTTGTTAGATGTTATGCCAAACCTCATAAACTTGCAGTCTAATTTGCCCTAACACTCCCTTTTATTGAGCAAAAAGCCTTTTAAATAAACCATGTACTATAAAATTGGGAAAACAGACTAATATTAAGTCATCCACTTTGTACTTTGCAAGTGGACAATGATAGGAGTTATAGTGTCACTGTTGTCCCACTTGTATATAGCTGAAGTGTTTAGTAAACTCTATCTAAACCAATGGAAGAATATTTGTTTAAATACTAATCCTAAGACCTAATGTTGGCAGATCATGGG
>NW_003314291.1:516978-763269 GCF_000143415.4 Selaginella moellendorffii | reverse complement strand
TGTACATATGGAACACTTAAACTAAGTGCATAGGTTAAGTGGCATATTTACCATTTTTCGGGATTAGTAAGTCCTCAAGTTTGGAATAGAACATATGGAGGTTATGAATGAAACTCTTCTAAAATGGTTGAAGGTGTGGTTAAATGACTAAAATAAAATGGAAAATTTAGTACTTTATAGATGCTATGGAGAGTCTAAAGTATGGAATTGTTCATATTAGACCATATACCAATTAAAAGGCTTGCAAAAAGAGAGGCCTTAGCAAACTAAGAGAAAAAGTCTTTTCAAGGTTCCCAAAGACAATTCTAGGTAAGTTAATACCTAGAAAAACAAATGTAAATGATTTATAGAACGCATGAAATCAAAGTGCCACAGCATAAGCATGGTCTTGAAACTTGTCATGAAGTGAGGCTATCAAGGTTGGGGAAATAATTTTCGAGTGTTCAAAGAAATAAGTTTAAACAAAAGTTGATGGTTAAGGACTTTCACGCTTATGCTTGAATCCATGTTATGCTAGTCGGGTGACTTACTAAGCGAGATTAGCAAGTCACAAAGAATAAAAACCCGAGTTGAATGTGTTAACGTTAAAAGGGGTGCCCCATAAGCCAAGCAAGGAGGAGTCCATGCATAATCACAAATTTGTCAAATGAAAGGACTTGGTAAAGAGACTTACTAGGGTGAACACCCTATAAACTTAGCAAAATAGCGCATTTGTTATAGAATTAAAAGGATATATCGAAAATGAAGGTAGTGATTTTATATTGCTATATACAACAATCAAAGGATAGGAGCAAAAGATTAATGGCTAAAGATAGGTTATGGAAATCGTTGGAAGGAATCCAAACAACAAAGTTAAACAAGGAACACTTATGTGTTAGATGTTAATAGAGTATAGAAAAGGAAATATGTTTTTAAGGATGGATTCCCAAATGCTTCAATTTGGCAAGGGGTAAAAACTCTAAAAAAGGGAGTAGCAAGAAAGCCAAATGATAGGGTTGTGGACAACTCTAGCACATATTATGGATAAATGAAACTTAATTCCTAAAGTGGCATAAAATAAAAGAGAACATAATAGTGCCCTCAAGTAAAAAAATTTCTAGGATGGGAAACTAGAATTTGCACAATATGTGTAATGCAAGATGTTAGAGACACCCAAGAAATTGACTTTGAGAAGTCAAAATAAAAAATTATAAAGTGTGATGGTTATGTTGATAGAAGTTGAGACTACTCGAGAATGAATAGTTGGATTAAAATAGAAAAGGTGTCTCTAATAGGTTTAACAAAAAATAAACTAAATAAAGAGAGAAAACCACCACAAGTGATCTAATGGCTTGGTGCCAAAGATGAAAAATGGTAATCCATGATAGACTTACTTTATAAAATGGTTTATTGTTCGATAAAAACATAAAACTTTGTCTATGGGTGGTGGAGTTGTGAAACATAAATCCTTAATCTCCAAAGTGGAGCCAAAAAGGTGTTATATGGTAATGATCAAAGCAGAAGTCCAATAATCATAACATATTTAGATTAAAGGCTCCAACTTGGAAAGTCAAAAGTGGGAGTGGAATTCCGAATGAAATGTTTGAGGGATGAGCATGAAATAATTAGTGAATGAGTCTTTAAAAAGGGATACAAAAAGAACTAACACATAGCAAGTGTCATGACATATAGAAGTGTTAGGAACGAGTCCGAAAATAAGTCTGAAAAGGAATCCAAGATGGAGTTCAAGAAGGAGTCTGAGATGGATTTGAGATGGAGTCTGATGTCAAATCCAAGATGGACCTGAGATGAAGTATGAGGTTGAGAATGAGACCAAAGCAAATACCGAAACCAAGTCTGAATTTAAGTCTGAGTCTGAAGGTGAAAGCCTAAAGCATTCATCTTCCAGACCCTAGTGGGTTTAGTGACCTCCAAAAGTATAGTAAGGGGAGGACTTCAGTGGAGCCAATTTAGTCTAGAAAGGCCAATGGTGACCAAAGAAGGCTATACCCACGTGTTGAATGATGATACAACTATTGAAGAATCCAAGGCTAGAGTGAATATGGATAAACAAGTAGAGTAGCTTAGTGAAGTGTTTAAAAGTTAGTTATAACTCCCCCGGGAGATCAAATGGTTGATGCTTCCAATCCAAATGTGGGTGGCACTACCTACTTGGATATCTAGCATGGCTCATCAGAACTTCATTTTAGCTACATGGTTAGGTCACCCAAAGGTGTAAGGTGGGAGGAGTACCCACGAAACTCGCATATGGCCACAGTGTTCTAAAATATTGTTCCAAAGTCCCAGACTGTGGAAAAGAAAAAGAACAGTTCTCTAGTGTAGAGACTAAAGATATAATCACATGGTAAGGAAATCCTAGAGGTCAATGGAATATAATAGTCAAGTCTGTGGGCCTTAACCCAGGCAAATACGGCCATGGATGAAAAAGGACTTAGTAGGGACTGAAATAAGGATATTAGGAAAGGTTGTTCCCCATATCTACAGCCATCCTAAGAATGCTAAGGAATGAATCTAGAATGATCACTTATGGATGGATAGCTCAGTCTTTGAGAGATGGGACTGTGATGTAGGTGGTGTTGAATCACCAGTGTAATAAAGTTGAATGAGTATGGCCTTAATGTAATGGGTTGATATGTCAATAGTACCTTTGGGTGTCGATCATGGGATTGGACATGTGGAGCAACTTATACCAAGTGCAAAGGTTGAATGGCATGGATGCTATTTTTGAGGTTAGCAAGTCCCCAAATTCAAAATAAAACTTATAAAGGTTGTGAATAAAACTCTTCTAAATGGTTAAAGGTGTGATTAAGTGATTAAAATAGAATGGAAAATTTAATCATTTACACAATGCTTTCAATGGTGCAATACAATAAAAAAAATGCTTAACGAAATGGTCAAGATATTGCATCTTGCCTAAAAAGCATTACATATCATTTACACACTTTGGAGTAGGGAACTTAATACATAGAACATTGTCTCCGGGATAAACTACAAGACACTCAAATCCTTCATATGGTAGTGATCTCCTCCAAATGGACTTGGACCCAAAACACACTTTGATCACTTTATTTTTAAAACAACTTCTCACCCATCAAATACCTTATGAATATCATAAATGTGTTTTTCTCACATCCCCTCCAAATGGATTAAGACATCATCGATGAAGTCAATAATCACCTCTAGCATATTGCAAATAATTTCGTCCATCATCTGATGAAAAGTCACTATAGCATTATTCAAACCAAATAACATCACCAAGAACTCATATAAACTAAATAGTGTATAAAAATTAGTGTTAGGAATATTTTCCTTAGCCATTGGCACTTACTAGTATCCAAAAGGAAAATCTAACTTGGTGAATTAACAACTTCTCCCCATACGATCTAGGATATTAGTAGTGAGGAAGAGGGTATATATCTGGGATTGTCATTTTGTTTAATAGACAATAATTAATGCAAAAACAAATACCTTAATTAGACTTCATCATAAGATGAGGTTTATATGCCCAAAGACTCTACAACTTTTGAATAACACCCATTTTTCTTGATATTTGCAAGTAAAATCTTAATCTCTTTTAATGACCAACGACGAATAGGAACCTTGATTGGACAAGCATCCTTAGTTGGAATAAGATAATATATTGTTATCTTGGCCCTAGACAATAAATCAAATTTAAAGAATACACTTCTATGAGCTAGTCAACTACTACAATACAAAGATTGTTGAAGGGATATAAAGAAGGAATAAAGGAATAAGATGGAAACATATGAGAAAGTAATAGGGAGACAAAACTGATGGAAGCAAAGGTAAAATAAAAAAATAAAGAGGAACAAAAGTAAGAGGAATAGAAGAAATATAAAAAAGTATTAAACAAGGGAGAAAAGCCTCAAAATCACATTTGGCATGATTGCACTACAATCAGTCTATACCAAGGATGAGGTCAAAAGTTTAACTTAGCACCACTTGCAATTTCTGCAGCTTAAGCTTAAGATCGCCCAAATGCACAACTACGTCTGCCCATCCTGTGCACATACATGGGTACTACTATTGCCATATAAAATGAAAACTAGCTTTGCCATCTGACGTAAATATAGACAGCAATATGTGGCAACAAGCTAAGCAATAAAAAATAAACTTGAGTATGTATCAATCAACATAGAGAGAATAATATGAGACCTTTCGTAATAAAAACAAACTTGGAAAGTAAACACTAAATGAATAAATGCTAAGTGAACCCCTTGATGATACTTTTAAAAGGGGAGAAGCCTTAATGTCATATTTAGCTTGTGCTGCAACTAATCTATACTAAATATGAGGTCAAAAGTTTGACTTAGCACTACCTATAATGACTATAATTTAAACTTGAGATTGCCCATATGCACAACTAGGTTTGCTTCATCCCAAGCATATGAGTGTGTACGGCTATTGCCAGAAAGACTAAAAATTGGCTCTACCACACAATGCAAATATAAATGGCAATATGTGGCAACAAGCAATGGAAAATTAACTTGAGTTTATATCAATCAACATGGAGAGAATAATAAGAAACCTTTTGTAATAAAAAATAAATTTCGAAAGTAAACACTAAATGAACAGATGCCAAATGAACCTCTTGATAATAATTTAAAAAGAAAGATGGAAAGGTCACTAATTTATTTGCGCAAAAACCTTTACTATCATGTGACCCTTTATTTCCTAGAAGCATCTTAGTATCCAGACCTTCCATTGCAAGAGCACTAACAAGACATTGTTGATGCCAAAGTCTCTACCTAAGAAATGGAGTTTGTCAATCCAAAAAACACTAACAATGTTGATAAGTGTAATTAATTTCATCACATACCTAATAACAAACATCATGGTCTCAACCACGTCATTGCTCTTATCCTTGAACTTGGACAATAGTAGTCTATTAGAATAAATTCATCTCCCATAGGAAGTGGAGTTGAAAGATGTGTAACAAAAAGTGGAAAAAACAACATCTCATAATATTATATCAAGGGAAGAGTATTGTCAAGGGTGGCTAGAGCAAGTGCATGCACAAATCTTACAAGATCTTAATAAAGTGCTAACCACAACATTCCCAACTTAATCCACTCTGATATATTTCGCTCCACAAGAGGTAAGAAGTTTCAAAAATGAATATTAAATTGCATCATTGATTTAGATGGCCTTTACGAAGATAATGCAATTATTGGAATGCATTATCACAATCGTCATCATGTCTAAATACACATTTGAAGATGTTTAAAAGAATGTTTCAATTTGCATAAATAGTTGCACTCAAACCATTGTACCATTACAATGTTGTCCCTTGGAAACATGTGGGAAACTCATGCAGATGTTAAGCATAATCCTAAGAATGATATATGGCAATTACCATAAAGTGATCAAACTAATAGTAAACATTATCCCCAGGTTTTCTATAAAAGAACTCGGACCAGACATAAAGATTGGCAACAAAAGTAAAAAGAGTTGTACCATGTATTGTGAATATCACCATTAATTAAGTTTGATTGTTCAACTACAACTACATCGCATGGAGCAATTACATTAATTGTTACTCTAGAGTCAAAGGAAGGGGAGGCTACTGCTCTACCATGAAGATGAAGGAAAAAGCAAAAGATTTTTTTTTGAAAAAGCTATAAAGAAAGGAGATTTAAATTATGTAAAAGCTAGATCTAAATTTAAATCCTAATTCCAAACATTCCTTAGGGATAATCAAAATTGCCCTTCATCTCCACTAATGTGAGTATATTGAATAAAGAAATGGAATATATAAATGTGTGTATATCAATCAACCTATAAACCCTAGTTTATATATAAGAGTGGATTGAAATCAATTCAATGGTTATTAAAATCCTATTACGTTAATATTAATTTACAGCATTATAGCTATATATTTGGACATCACAAATGAATATAAATCTAAAAAATTAAAACTTTTAAAAACAAAATTAATGGCAATATAATATATATAGAAAACATTATTAAAAAATTATAAATTTTGTAAGTGTATATAATATAGAAATGGAATACAGAAATATATATTTTGATTAAGCTTATATATAGAAGTGAATGGTTTGGATTGAAATTAATCTGAGGGCTATCAAAATCCCACAATACTAAATTTATATAAATCTGAACTGTGAGGGCCAAGTGTACGGCTACGATGCCGTATACTAATATTAGCGTAGTGGATTTTGGTAGCCGTCGGATTGGTTTCAATCCAGACCACTCGCTCCTGTATATAAGCTAGGGTTTTTGGGCTAATTGATATGCACATTTCTGTATTCCCTTTCCATATTCCATGCACTCACATTGGTGGAGATGAGGGGCACCTTTGATTGTCCCTGGGGAGTGCTTGGATTTGGGATTTCGGTTTAGATCTAGCTTTTGCATCGTCTAGATCTAACTTTTTCCATTTCCTTTCTTTTGTTCTTTCCTTTCAGGATTTTGGTTTCGATCTAGCTTTTTGCATTGTCTAGATCTACCATTTCTTTCCAGCTTTTTTGTCATTTCTCTTCTTTTGCTCTTTCTTTTTCGTTCATCTTCATGGCCAATCCGCAATCTCCTCCTTTGACTCTAGAGTAGCAGTTGGTTCAATTGCTTGATGCTATGCGCTTGCAATTGAACAACCAAACTCAGTTGATGGCGGCGTTCACGGCACGTGGTACAACTCCTCCTGCTTTTGGTGCCAATCCTCGCGTTCGGCCGGAGTTCTTTCGCGGGAATCCTGGGGATGATGTGTACCATTGATTCGATCACTTTACGGTGATTGCCACATATCATTCTTGGGATGATGCTCGACGGTTGCGTGAGTTTCCCACGTGTTTCCAAGGGACGGCGTTGCAGTGGTACAATGGTTTGAGCGCAGCTACTCGTGGGGATTGGAGTGTTCTCCCGGACGTCTTCAAACGCGCCTTCGGACATGCCGATGATTGTGATGATGCTTTCCAACAATTGCATCGTCTTCGCCAAGGGCCATCGGAGTCGGTGATGCAATTTGGCGTTCGTTTCCGAAGTCTTTTGCTTCGTGCGGAGCCAAATATGTCGGAGCGGATTAAGCTAGGAATGTTGTGGCCAGCACTTCGTCAAGATCTTGGACTTGTGCATGCACTTGCTCCTGCCACCCTTGACGATGCTCTTCGTTTGGCACAACGTTATGAGACATCGCCTCTTCCACTTCTCGCTGCACGTCCTTCCGCTCCACTTCCTATGGGTGATGGTCCTGTTCCAATGGAGGTTGATGCTGCTGCTGCTCGAGTCCAAGGACAAGCGCGAGGACATGGTCGTGGCTATGATGTTCGCTGCTGGGTGTGTGATGAAGTTGGTCATACTTATCGGCGTTGCCGTCGTTTTCCGGATTGGCGACCTCCATTTCCTGGGTGGAGACCTTGGCGTTAGCAACATCCCCTGGGTGCTGCTGCAGTGGAAGGTCTGGATACCGAGATACATCCGGGAAACGAGGAGTCGTGCGAGTAACGGAGGGACCTTGCGCGAATAAATCAGTGACCCCTCCATCTTTCTTTTGGGAGTATCATCAAGGGGTTCACTCGGCACCAGTTCATCCAGTGTTTACTTTCCAAGCTCGTTTTTATAACAAGAAGTCTCCTATTATTCTCTCCGTGTTGGTTGATACAGGTTCGAGTTTATCTTCTATTGCTCGACCTGTTGCCACACGTTGTCATCTACACTTGCGTCATGCGGCAGAACCAGTTTTCATTCTTTATGGCAACGGCCGTACACATGCATGTGGACGGGATGAGGTGGACCTGGTTGTGCGTGTGGGCGATCTCGAGCTTGAGTTGCAGTCGTTACGGGTGGTGCCGAGTGAAGCTTTTGACTTCATTCTGGTATGGATTGGTTGCAGCGCAATCATGTCAAGTGTGACTTTGAGGCTTCTCCCCCTTGTCTCATACTTCCTTATGTTTCATCCATTCCTCTCACTTCCATACCTCTTCGTCCCTCTACTTCTACCTCTGCTTCCATTACTTTTGTTTCCCCACTCTTTCCTTCTGTGTTTCCATCTTGTTCTGCTTTTCTCTTTTCCGATCCCTCCGACGATCTTTGTGTTGCAGCAGTTGACCGACTCATGAAGGAGTATTCTGATCTCTTTGAATTTGACCTATCGTCTGGGGCCAAGATTGCCACACGTCATCCAATTCCCACCGGGGATGCTCGTCCAATCAAGGTTCCTGTTCGTCGTCGGTCACCTAAGGAGATCAAAATTTTACGAGCAAACGTCAAGGAAATGCTGGAAAAGGGTGTTATTTGGAAGTCGCGGAGTCCTTGGGCATGTGAACCTCATCTTGTGACGAAGCCTGATGGGAGTATTTGTTTCTGCATCGACTATCGTCCGTTAAACGAAGTGACGATCCTAGATGTGTATCCTCTTCCTCACACTGTTGATCTCTTGGATCGTCTGGGGCGCAGTCGTTGGTTCACCAAGCTAGATCTTGCTTCTGGGTATTGGCAAGTACCAATGGCCGAAGAAGATATTCCTCAGACTGCTTTTCGTACACCATTTGGTTTGTACGAGTTCTTGGTGATGCCGTTTGGTTTGAACAATGCTCCAGCAACTTTCCAGCGGATGATGGACGAGGTTCTTTGCGATATGCCGGAGGTGACTGCTGACTTCATTGATGATGTCTTGATCCACTCGGAGGGGACGTGGGAGGAGCATGTTCGTGATGTTTGTAAAGTGTTGGATCGGCTACGCGACGTTGGTTTAAAGCTGAAGCGGTCGAAGTGCGTGTTTGGGTCCAAGGACACAACTTATCTTGGGTACCGTATTTCTCGTGAGGGTTTGCAAGTTGATCCTGACAAACTTGTGGCTGTTCTAAAGTTCCCTACTCCGAAGTGTGTGAATGATGTGCAGCGCTTTTTGGGTAAGGTGCAGTATCTTGGTCGTTTTGTGGATCATCTTTTCAATCGCACTACACCATTGCGAGCGTTGCTGAAGTCATCAATGTCATCTTTCATCTGGTCTCCGGATTGTGAGCGGGCATTCGTGGATCTCAAAGAGCTATTGACAACTCCTCCGGTTTTGGCATATCCTGACTACAATCGACCTTTTATTTTGCGCGTGGATGCTTCTGACATTGGTCTTGGAGGTGTGTTGATGCAAGAGAGCTCGAGTGTGCCTGGTCAGCGCCATCCCATTGCATACATAAGCCGTACATTACAACCAGCGGAGATGAACTACTCCACAACGGAGAAGGAGTGTTTAGCAGCAGTCTGGGGTTTCGAGAAACTTCATGCATATCTACATGGTTCTCGGACGTTACTTGAAGGTGACCATGCTGCTGTTACTTCATTATTGAAGCAGAAGAACCTGGTTGGTCGTACGGCTCGATGGGCCTTGAAGCTTCAGATATATGATTTCGATGTTGTTCATCGCCCAGGGAGTTCTATGGCTGATGCTAATGCCCTTTCTCGAGCTCCTCTTCCTTCTCCACTCACTTCTCATCATTCTGACGAACCTGTTGTTCCAGCATCTGTGGATTTTCTAGATGAGGATTCTATGCCATCGGCAGTTGCTGTCCTTGACGTTCAGTGTCCACAGGGTGCAGAGCAAGATCTGCCTTCTCTTGAGGAGGTTCGCGAGGCTCAGAAGATTGAGCCGTGGATTCGAAGGCTTCGAGATGGGTTTGAGAATCCTGCATCACTTGCTGATGACTTGCCTTTCCGGCATTTACATTCTCAATATCGCCTTGAAGATGGCCTTCTTTATTTTGTGGGGACGGATCCTGATGATCATTTACGACTGGTGGTACCTTCAGTGTTTATTCCGCGGTTTCTCCATGCCTACCATGATTCTCCTGTTCTAGGTGGGCATATGGGACACCGTCGTGTCACCGAGAAGCTGCGCAGGTCTTTCTATTGGCCGGAAATGCGACGTGATATTATCCGGTATGTGCGTAGCTGCGTTTGGTGCCAAGCTCGTAATACTCCCCCTTATGCTGCAGAAGGACGGTTGGAGTCAATTGCAGTTTCCCGTCCGTTTGAGTTGGTGGCGTTTGATCTTATGGGACCTTTTCCACGATCAACTGCTGGCAATGAGTATGTTATTATTGCTTCTGACTACTTGACTCGTTGGGTGGAAGTTGGTGCTCTTGCTAGTGCCTCTGCAACTGCTGTTGGATACTTCCTCCTCAATCGAGTGGTGTTTCAGCATTCTTGTCCAGAGCGGATTCTTTCGGATAATGGTCTTGCATTTATGGCTGAGGTATTTCATGTTTTGACATCTCGGTTGGGGATACGCCACACTTTTACGAGTTCTTATCATCCACAATCAGACGGTTTGGTGGAACGGCTCGTTCGGACATTCAAAGGGATGATTTCGAAGTATGTGAACTTTCAGCATTCGGATTGGGATGGTTATTTGCCGTCTCTTCGGTATGCCTATGTCACAGGGGTGTAGAGTTCTGTTGGTGCTTCACCATATAAACTTCTATATGGTCATGATCCAATATTACCAACAGAGTTGGGTTTACCTTCGCAATTGCCACGAGCTCCTGATGCTAGGTCATGGGATCTGTATTTGACAAACATTCTTCCACTTGTCCGAGCAGAGTCTGCCGAACACTTAGGCCGCGTACAAGTGGGACAACAACGGCGCTACAACTCCCATCATCGTCCACCTGCGGAGTACAAAGTGGATGATTTGGTGTTAGTCCGTTTTCCCCATCTTACGGTACGTGGTTTATCTAAGGGGCTCCTTGCGCAGTGGAAAGGACCGTATCGGGTGTTGCAGCAAGTTGGACCGCAAGTTTATGAGGTTCGGCATGACGTTCAGCAGGCCGATCCTCCGGAGATTATGCATGTGCAGCGGTTAAAACGCTTCATACAAAGGGATCAGGAGCAGTTAATACCGTCTACAAATCCGCCGATGCCTCCTCCTGACGTTCCTCCAGATCCCGGCCCATCTACAAGAGAACCCTGACGGCCTTCCATTATTCCGAGAGGAGGGGATGATGTGAGGGCCAAGTGTACGGCTACGATGCCGTATACTAATATTAGCGTAGTGGATTTTGGTAGCCGTCGGATTAGTTTCAATCCAGACCACTCGCTCCTGTATATAAGCTAGGGTTTTTGGGCTAATTGATATGCACATTTCTGTATTCCCTTTCCATATTCCATGCACTCATAGAACTAAATATATAAATATTTATACAAAACTATATAAAAATATATTTAAAAACTAATAGTAATTACAAGACATTTCAATATTAACTATCAAAATCAATAAGTAAAACCACTTCAAACAATAATGGACAAGGAAAGATATGAATAAAATAATAAAAGACAATACACATTTTAAGAAACTAACAAATCACATATAGATAAAATTTATAAATATACAAAAGTAGGAATAGCACTAATATATTGACAATGCACAATAAACCCTGTTTTTGTTAGTCACTAAAAACTTTAATTTGCTTTAGCAAACATATGTGGAACATATTTTACTATTTAAAGGCTTGATATTCATTTAGACCAATCTTGTGTTTAGATTTCATGGATTGTTTTGTGTTACTCTTTTGTGAATTATAATCAAGACAGAAGGGTTTGAATTTGGGAAGTGGGAAAACTCTAGGTTTTTTACTAAAAATATTCTTGTGTTGAGTATAAAATTCTTTTTCTTCTTTCTTAATTGTCAATGATAAAAGTGCAAATCAAATATCTTAGAGTATTTTATTTTCTTTGATTAAAAAAGGAGGTGCTATCATCAATAACAAGTGTCCAAGAAAAAGTTAAAGTTGCTTATATAATGTTTCATTTATTAAGTTGTAAGTGTTTTAAATTAAATAGTGCAAAAAAACAAATCATTTTCTCATAACTGTTTTTTGTTGTGTTATCAATTTGGAATTTTACTAATACCAAATTAATTAATATATAGAGGATATATTTTAATATATATTATTTAAAATACACAAGCAAGCCAAACAGCACAGGAAATTAGTTTTTGCATTTCATGAACAAAAGCTTGAACTTTCAAATGAAAGATACTCAAAGAATGTGCAAGACAAAAAAGCTTATGCAAGGCAATCTGTCTTGCAAATATTCCCTGTGGTCCATCTATTTACTAGTAGTTCTTTTAATGCCTTGGCTGAAACAATCCAGCCAAGGAAGAAAAAAAACCTCTGGAATTCAAAAGAATACGTTTGACAAACAAAATCAATGTGTCTCTTTGCCTTTTGTGTTTAATGGATCTCTCTGTGGTGACAGGCGCAGTGCATGAATCACCGAGCTCTCAGCTTAATCACAGTGTGGAGACAAAAAAATAAAATCGAAAGCTTTATATTTTCCTAGAGAGGAAGAAAGCGATGGTGTCAGCACCTCGGACAGTAGCTCCATTAAGGTCTCTGTTTGTTTCTATCTTCCAGATACCTTCCATTTTTCTCACTCCCAATCGTTTCAACTTCCAAAGAACGAAACAAGCGTCGAAAGTTTATGGACGAGCGCAGGAGGAACAACACAGGCAAGAATCTTCTCGCACTGGCATTAAATTTTCTCGCCTGGAGGAGAGAAGCAGCATCGATTCCAGGAGCTCCCGCGAGAGAGACACTGATTTCTCGCCAGATCCAGCGTCAGGTTCTTCTCAAGCATGGCTTTCTATTATTTTCTGCGAGCCGCCATCTCCATCTCTGTAGAGAAACGAAGAAAAAGAAGAAGATTCCTTGTTCTCGCTTGCGCGACACGTGTACCTGGCATGCAAATGTGTGTTAAATTTTAACCCTCCTTTCCCATTTAGGAGCTCTCGTTTAACACTTTGTTCTTCTTCCAGCTTTTCTGCCCTAATTCGCTGCTTTGCTGTGGAGGGGGCGCTGCGCAGCGCAGCGCTTTCTCTCTTTCTCTCGCGAGTTTTTTCGCTGCTTTTGTTTCGATCCTTTCTTCTCTCTTGTTTGATCGTCCGTTGCGCATCATTTAAGGCGCTTTGTTTATAGCGAGCGAACAAAGCAAGGAATTGGTGCGAGCGAGAGAGAGAGAAGAGGAGGAGAGGAAGAACGAAGGCTAGGAATGTGAGTCTTTGATTCCTCCAATTCGCGCATGCGTGGCCTTCTCCGGGTAAAAGTGGATTGTGCGTTTTCTAGCTTGCTATAAGTGAGCATAGTGTTTTTCTTTCTACTTGGAACTATTGCTCTCTCCCAATCAGAGGAAAAAGTTCTTCCAAGTGTGAGTGTAGAGCCTTCTCAAGAGGACCAGGAGAACGATCGAGAAGAAAAAGGAGTTTTCTTCTTTCTCTTCGAGTGAGATCCATCGCCTAAACTCTTCTCCAACTTTGGCACTCGATTCCACCCGTCGATCACCATGTTTTTCCCACCGTTTCTGATGAACTTGCTCATCGCCTCGAGCTGGACACCTATTCCATGGCTGCTACCGCCGCCACTCTGCTTCCTCGTCTGGGCCTCGGCGATTCCCGTCACCGCGGCGCAGTACTACTGCTTCCAGATGGGGATCAGTGCTACGCCGCCGCCGCTCATGCTCCAGCACTTCTTCTACTCGCAGTGGGCTTCCTCGCTTCCATTCAGCTACCCAAATCCTTTCAGCCTCGGAGAGTAGTGAGCGATCGGCCGTCGTCCCAAAGTTTGGAATCCAAGTCAAGTGATCGTCACTCGACTTAAATCGAAACGTTGGTAGAAAATAAATGTTCTTTCCTTCGTCCTCGTTCTCTTTCGTTCTTCCATAACACAACACGAGATCTGTGTATTCCACTGATTCTTCTGGTTTGAATCGTACGGTATCTTTCCAGCGAGAAAAGAGGTACGGGTATTAATTATCTGGCAGCTTAGCCAGCCCGACTAATAAATCCGTTGTCGTCTAGTCCGGTCAGGATACCTGGCTCTCACCCAGGCGACCCGGGTTCAAATCCCGGCAACGGAATGGATCTTGTGTGTGACCTCCGTGTTTGTTCACGACGCATTCTCCTCTTGAAATTTCAATGGTCTTCTCTTTTTACTAATTTTTTCTGTAGCGCTTTCGTTGTGGGCTTCGATCAGATCCACTAGCTAGCTAAGTATACACTGAAAGATCAACTCTTTTTCTCAAACATTCTCTTTTTCTTGTTCAAAGTTTTCGTTCTTTCGTTTTCTCTAGTCGCGACCTCAAGATGCTCGCTCCAAGAGTAAGATTGTGATACTGCTTTTTTGACTTTGGCCAAGTTATTTTTTTTCTTCGTTCCACTTTCCTTGTTGGTTTCCTCCTCTGACCTGAGAGGTAAACCCAAGAACGCGATGGAGATGGTTTTTCTTCGTTGTTGTTGTGTTGCGCTTACTGGTTCCAACTTCGCCATCCCTGGCGGCCCCATTTCATCGCCATCGCCATAGCCACGACTCTCTCTCTCTCTCTCTCTCTATTAGCGTGTTTTTGTTTGTGGCCCTCGGCGCCCCTGTACAAAATGCTCGTGCGTCTCCAGACGACGAGTGCGAGTAAGTCTTTCCAACAAACGCAATTAAAATCGATAGAAAAGTGTGAAAACTAATCCCCTCGCCCACAGTCCTTTCCAGCGTTCGTGTTTAGCTGCGCAGTATTCTTGACACGGTCACTACGTTTTCTTTCCATCTCTATTTATCCTTTTTTGTTTCCAGGAGTGCCGTGGGCGAGCAAACTAGAGGTAAACCGAGTAGTATCAGATCTCAGCCAGAGCTCGAATTGGGAGAGGAAAGAAACTTGGGGGAAATTGTAGCAGCAGCAGCAGTAGCTTCAGCTAGATCTCTCGCTCTCTTTCTCTCTGTTCGAGAGAACGGACGAACGAGAGGTAGAGGTCTCTCACTCTCACAGCTATGGCAACCAAGATGGATCCTCCAAATGGCTACTGCCCTCCAGACAAGCACTACTACATGCTGTGGCACAGCTTGTTTGAGATCGACACCAAGTATGTTCCAATTCGTCCGCTGGGGAAGGGAGCGTATGGAGTGGTGTGCTCGGCCGATAATCTGGAGACCGGGGACAAGGTTGCCATAAAGAAGATTGGGAATGCGTTCGAGAACTCCATCGACGCGCTGAGAACTTTGCGGGAGATGCGACTGCTGCGGTACTTGCAGCACGAAAACGTGGTGGGGCTGCTGGATATCATGAAACCCGTCGGGAGATACACTTTCAACGATGTCTACCTGGTTTACGAGCTCATGGACACGGATTTGCACCAGATCATCCGCTCCTCGCAGCCCCTCACGGACGAGCACTACCAGTTCTTTATCTATCAGGTACTCCTCGTTTAGCTGTGCCTGGTTATAGTCCTTCGTTTTCAACTCGGTTTTTTTCTTGTTCTATTTCCTACGTCTTGTTTTGTTCTCTAAGTTGTTTGATCCATGGCTCCTTTGGTTCTGCCATACGTCGGAAAATCAGTTTTTCTTAAGTTTTAGTCGGTGTCCCAGCTCCTCCGCGATCTCGTCTACTTAGTTCTATGCTGTCCTTCGATTTTCAGCCATCAAAATCATGCTTTTTTCTCATGAAAATCCTCTGTTCCCAGTCCGTCTAGTTTCTACCGTCGCAAAAATTTGTTTTTTCTTCATTGACGTGTGTGTTCTTCGTCTTCCAGCTGCTTCGTGGTCTCAAGTACATCCACTCGGCCAACGTTCTCCACCGCGACTTAAAGCCCGGCAACTTACTCCTCAACGCAAACTGCGATCTCAAGATCGCCGACTTCGGCCTGGCGAGAACCGGGCGAGAGAAAGGCCAGTTCATGACCGAGTACGTCGTCACTCGCTGGTACCGCGCTCCGGAACTCCTCCTCTCGTGCGAGGACTACACCAGCGCCATTGACATCTGGTCCGTGGGATGCATCTTCGCCGAGCTCCTGGGGAGAAAGCCGATCTTCCCAGGCAAGAACTACATCAACCAGCTCAAGCTCATCATCGACGTGATCGGATCGCCCAAGGAGAGCCAGCTCGGGTTCATCAGCAATCACAAAGCTCGAAGTTACATCCGCTCCTTGCCGCCAACGCCGAGAGTTCCATTGTCTCGCCTCTATCCACACGCGAATCCGCAGGCGTTGCAGCTCATCGAGAGGATGCTTGCCTTCGATCCAAAGGAGCGGATCACCGTGTCGGAGGCGCTGGATCATCCGTACTTCAATCTGGTTCACGACAATCACGCTGGAGATGTCTACCAGTTTCGTCCGGACAATATCATCCCTCCGGATGTCATGGAGGATCAAATGGTCGACACGAGCAGTAACTTGCGGGAGTATGTGTGGAGGGAGATGTGCTACTACCACCCCCAGGCGATCAACGAGATGTGATCAATATCATTTCTTATACATATATTGATTCATTTTATTAAGATTGTATCATATCCTCGGCGAAGAAATAAAACCTTCGGTTTGATTTCCTCGAAGTTTGTCCAAATGCTTTCAACCATGTTCCCCCTTTGTTCTTGCGTTCGTATTTCTCATCCCACTCGAGCTCTTCTTCGATGCTTCCATCTTTTCTACGTCCTGCTCGGGATTTCCTGTGTCTTTCGAATCAATCTACAACTTCAAGTTTGTCTGCGCCTCGATCTCCCAATATACTAATCGTGAAACGAAGAAAAACTACACAAACCTACCGTAGTACTTGAATCAAGCAACGAGAAATTGGCGCGTTCTTTCTTCTTTATACTTTTCTCTCGTGGAGCCACTCCATGACTTCCAGTTATCAGTCGTTCCAATCTGGGTGTAGACAAGAAACTAAACAATCGATCAGTTCTAGGAAGTTCACTTTCTTCCCAGTTTTCCATCGATTCCTTGACACGATCTTGGTGTCGTGTCCCTGTGGTGGAAACTTCGCTTTCGTAAGCGTTTAAAACCGCAAAAACGTATAGACTTTGTATTCTCGTAGTCCCCGCGACTGGATCCTTCGCTATTACTTTGTTCTTCCTTTGGTTAGCGAAAAAGTTATATGATCTTGCGTTTTGCCTGCGCATCACTGATAAAGAACCATTTTTGCAGGAGCATGATCCTTGTCCTTGGTTTCTACTGCAAGCTCTTGACATTAGAATCTCTCAGACAAAACGAAACTCGCAATGAACAAACTACAGTTTTTGCGAGAGTCTGCTTCTCGTTGAAAATCCATTCACAATGTTCTTGCAAATTTTCCCAAGAGCGTTGATTTCATCACGTCTTTGTGGAGAGATTTCTAAAGCTTCGATGAATCTAGAGCCAGAGAAGTAAGAACAATCTCAAGAACTCAGCTCTACCAGCTAGATCTCGAAATTAACTCTGAGAATTATACATATATGCACTTTTTCGTATTTACTGAAATGTACATACGTTTTCAAGATCATCATACTCCTACAAAAAATGTTGTTTTGGATCTCCTTTTCCCCTTTAATTATGGGAGAAGATCTGGGCCGTTGCAAGCAAGCTGGAGCTGGAATCTAGGCCGTCGGTGCAGGCGATCTTGGAGGATGGCGGCGATGGAACTTTGAGCATTCTAGACACCGAGTTGTGTCCCGGGCTGGGGCTCGAGCCCGGCGTGCTGCCTTTGGGCAATTTGCTGCTAATCGCCACTCTGGACGACGAGCCCATCGTCTGCGCATTGTGATCCTTGCTGGGTCCTGGATTGGGGGTGAAGTTTCCCTTGGGCATCTTGCTGCCCAGCTCGATCTCGAGCTTGGCGCCTTGAACGAAGCGATTCCCCCCTGGATTGGGGCCTGATGGAGCATCGAATTTGGCCCCAATGAGCGTCGATCGAGAGACCTCCTTCTTGCCTCCCAGGATCGCGGCATTCCCCCCCGGATTGGGGCCGGAGGGCGCTACGAATTTGCTCCGGAGCTCAAGACCCGATGGCGATCGCTCCTCGATGTTCTTCCGAGGCTCCAACCGCGAGCATTCCATCCCAGGCATGGGCAGAGCCAGCGCCATCAAGAGCAGCAAGCCGGCAATCGATCCTGGCGCCATTTTCATCCAAAGCTTCTATCTTCTGACCACCAAATCGATCGATCGAATCAAGGAATGGATAGAATTCTCTTTCTCGGGCGCTCTTCTAACTGATTGGGTCTCGCAGTGCTCCAGCATCGTTGAGATTTTTCGTTTTTATAGCGTCGCCGCCGCAGAGCAAGCATGGAGAGAAGCTTACAGGCGCGTGCTTTAAGTGTTTTGATTTGACGCGGCCCGGATTGACCGGCCAAAATCTTTGACCGGTCTCGTGACTGTTTGTGGCCACTCCCTGGGAAACATGTGCCGCACAGTCAAACGTTACCAATAGTAACTTTTCGCTAATAAAAGAAAAGCCCTAAAAATGAACATACCGTGATTATTCCTAATAATATACCTTTTGTACAGAAGAGATTATTCCTGATAATATACCTTTCTGTGGGAATCTAGGTCATGGATCTGGGTGATTCTCATATTTTGGGAATATTCGGGGCGTCAGATCGGACGGTGTTTCTCGTGTAGCTAGGCGCTTAGATTCGTGGATCCTTCCATTTGTGCGCGTCGGGAGATACCCCTAGGCGATCTTTAGAGGTCCTCCTATGTGGCGCTCGTTGTGGGGAGCGATGCGATGGATCAAGGCGAGGTAAGCCTAGAGGCAGTGCGATCGCGGCAGAGAGAATTTGGGGTTCTTTAGGGGTCACTTAGATCGTTGAGAAACGCTTCCAGGGCAGCAGTGAATTTGGGTCTTGGTTCTAGCTCTTCGAGGATTTTTCTTTGGTTCTATTCTAGCTCCTCGATCGTGTTTTTGGAGGAATTTTTTGCTGGATGGCGTCCTACATGCTCGTCAATTGTAGCAATTGCCGCACGCCTTTGCAACTCCCGGCTGGAGCGAAGGCCATTCGCTGTGCGCTTTGCCATGCCGTCACTCACATCGCCGAGCCTCGCAACGTCCCACCATCGCCATACTCGAATGGAGCTCCTCCTGCCAATCCCCTCCAGTACTCCCCGAGTGTTCCCAGCGCTCATGGATCCAAGCGAGCGCTCATCGTCGGGATCAGCTACAAGTACTCGCGTTACCAGCTCAAAGGTTGCATCAATGACGCCAAGTGTATGAAGTTCTTGCTCATGAACAAGTTCCAGTTCCCGGAGTCTTCGATCCTTATGCTCACAGGTAACTTTGATTCGACTCTTTTGTATTTTCTGAAAGCTGGTTTTTTCGTGATGATCCAGAGGAAGAGAGAGACCCTCTACGACTTCCCACGAAGCAAAACATGAGGATGGCGATGTTTTGGCTCGTCCAGGGATGCAAGTCGGGAGATTCTCTCGTCTTTCACTACTCGGGCCATGGATCGCAGCAGCGGGACTACACGGGCGAAGAGGTTGACGGATATGACGAGACGCTTTGTCCCGTGGACTTTGAGACGCAAGGAATGCTCGTGGACAACGAGCTCAACGCGACTTTGGTCAGGCCTTTGCCTCGTGGAGTGAAGCTCCACTGCATTATCGATGCTTGCCACAGCGGGACTGCGCTGGATCTTCCCTTCCTCTGCAAGTTTAACAGGTATGCCTCACTTGGGATTTACGCAAAAGTCTCTCAAAAGGCCTCTTTTTTCTTCTCGTTTCTTGCAGCTATGGCCAGTTTGCTTGGGAAGATCATCGGCCTCGATCCGGGGCTTGGAAAGGTACCAGCGGCGGCGACGCGTACTCATTCAGTGGCTGTGACGACGGGCAAACTTCGGCCGATACTTCTGTATGTTCTGTCGCAAAGTTTCGTAGGCTCGCAGCTAAATCTTGTTCTACTTGCAGGCTTTGTCGAAAGTTACTTCGACTGGAGCTATGACTTATTGCTTTATCCAGGCCATTGAGCACGGGCATAAAACTTATGGAAGTGTCTTGAATGGGATGCGTCAGGCTATCCGGAACGCGAATACCTCCTCGGGAGGGATCGGCGGGGGCGGTGTGACAACTCTTATAGGAATGCTTTTAACCGGTGGAAGCGTCGCTGGTGGATTAACGCAGGTTCGTATCTCTTTTCTAGAAACTCGTATAGCCTACGATCTATAACTCTGGATACAGGAGCCACAACTTACATCCGCGAATCTCTTCGATATCAACATGCCATTCACCCTTTGATTCTTGGAGCAGCCACAATAATTCTTGTGAATCACCTTTGTAAATTAGCACAGATTCTGGAAGCTTGGTTTTTCTCTAATCAGTCACTCTATACTTTGCTTGAGGTACCACCTATTGAAAAGAATGATTTTTCTATGGTTTTGTCTGTCCGTGAGAAGGATGACAATGTCAACATGTCTTTGGGAAGCAAGCAAACAATGCGCAAGATCAAGTCCCCGTCCTTGGTTTGGCATTGTTTAGCTTTCATTGATTCCGTGAATGAGTGCACAGCTTTGGCCCGTACGGCCCGGGGGGAATAGAAGAAATCGGAAAAGTCCGTACGCAAAAGCAAGGGAAAAACCGACCTTTGATATCTTAAAATCTTACTGTTTCCTGGACAACCATCTGATCACCAAGGGACAAAGCTCTCCTGGAATGGATTGATTTTTTGGCTTTAGAATTTCCACTCACGAGGATAATATGGTTTGCGGGCATTTTGCTTGCTTGCTCGACGAGCTCTTGGCCCTGCCATTGTTTTTGTCTGTCTGTCTGTTTGCTGTGTCTCGAGCAAGGTGCTTCGAACCCAAGCTGTGGAAACCATCAAACAAATCGCACAACAACAGGCTTTCCGGCATTTGCTTGGGAGCAAAGTCGTCGTAAAGCACCCCTCCCCCATGGTTTTAATTCTAAACAAATCCATCATGTAGGTAGTATAGATAAACGATACTCTATACTTTCATATTCCATTCTTTCTTTGGTTCAAAGTCTCGTGAATCGTTCCAAGGTTTCATTTTCATACAATCCAATTGACTGACCACCGCTCCACTCTCCAAAATAGTGGAAAAATCTAACGACACGAGGCGAGCAAAGAACCAAACAAAGAGCGCCCTAAAAAGATTTGGATCAATCGATGGCCATGGATGGAATGGAATCGATCCATTCGCGGAGACTTTGGTACCAGGTCAAATCTCGACCCGGTTTAAGCATAGTTGACTTCGCTTTAAACCCGGGGGAAAAACCCGCGATTAAACGCGGCATTGACCCGCTAAAAGCGGGGAGGAGGCATTCATGGCAAAAGTCAGTGCTGTGCGGTGGCAGGCACCACCGGCACCGCACCAAAATTTACCACCCTCGGTAAAAAAGCTCGTTTTTATTTCCACCCCTTTTTTCCACAGGCTTTTCCCTTAGGGTTCTTCCACTCTTCTCCTTCCTTCCACGAGCGCGAGCAGCGATCTTTTGCGCTACTCCACTCCTACCGCGTGTGTGTGATCTTGGGGATTCCTGGCAAGAAGCCCAGCCCAGGATCGTTAAATGCAGGCAAAGATCTCCGAGCGTTTGCGACTCGGGTTTGGATTTGGGGCCATCGACCATCGCCACGCTCGGCAAAAGGGGGGATTTGGATCGATCGCGGGCGTGGGCGGTGCTCGTTCTTGATGATCGGAAAGTGGGTCGCCCCCAAATCACCGTCCGCGAAATGGGTCTCGACGAGCAGGAGGAAACGCTGCGCAAGCATCACCCCGAGGTTCCATCGCACTTCAAGTGCCCGATCTCGCTGTGCCTCATGGCCGATCCCGTGAGCGTGTGCACGGGCATCACCTACGATCGCTCCAGCATCGAGAAGTGGTTCCAGGAGGGCCGCCGGACGTGCCCCGTGACGATGCAGGAGCTCCACTCCCACGAGCTCATCCCCAATCACACGCTCCAGAGGATCATCCACGGCTGGTGCGCCGCGAATCGATTCCAGAGTGGCGCACGGGGCGATCGCGAGCAGCCCATGGATCTCCGCGAGGCGCAAGTGCTCGTCGCCCAGCTGCGAATCCCCCGCTCGCGCCCCGAGGCGGTGAAGCGATTGATCGCGAGGAGCCAGGAGGAGAGGAGCAAGAAGCTCTTGATCCGGGCGGGGCTAGCGCCAGTGCTGGTATCGTCCTTCTCGGAGGATCAAGGCCAAGAGCAAGACGAGGAAGACTCGCAAGCCCAGATCCTCTCCCTCCTCCCGCCGCTCATCGCGAATCTCGACGAGCCCTCTCGCAAGGAGCTACTCTCCCCGCGCAATCTCGCCGCCATCGCCCGGCTCCTCCAGAGGGGCGATCTCCACACGCGGGTCTCGGCGGCGGCGCTGATCGAGGAGCTGTGCTGCGCGGACAAGGAGGCGCGCGGCGCGGTCGGCGCCACCGCGGGGATCTTCGAGGGATTGGTGCGCCTGGTGGGTGAAGATCACTCCCAGCGGCGCCACCGCCCAGCGATCCGGGGGAGCCTCCGCGCGGTGCTGGCGGTGTGCCCGCCGCTCAAGAACAGGGTCCGGCTGGTGGAGACGGGCGTGGTGGCGCCGCTGGCGGAGCTTCTCGTGGAGGCGGACAAGGTGACCACCGAGGCGATCCTGGCGGCGCTGGAATGCCTGTGTGGCTGCGCCGAGGGGCGTGCGGCGGTGGCGCGGCACGCGCTGGCGGTCCCGGCGGTGGCGCGGAAGCTGTTCAAGGTGTCGGATATGGCGACCGAGTACGCGATCGATGTGCTGTGGGCGGTTTGCAAGTATTGCCCGGATGAGATCGTCAAGAGGAGGATGGTGGAGGTGGGTTTGTTCCCCAAGCTCTTCTTCTTCCTCCAGATAGGGTGTAATCCAAGGACCAAGCACAAGGCCGGGGATCTGCTCAAGCTTCTTCACAGGGCTTACAGGGAATGCATCGATGGGAGTGGCAGCAACAACGATGGCGCTGGCGGTGATAGCGGCAAGAACAGGAACAAGGAAGACAACACTTGCCTCCTCACAGCTGCCGCGTGATCTTCTTCCTCTCTTTTGCTCGATTCGATTGCAGGAGTTTGCGAAGATCAAAGTTTTGGGGGGCCGTGGTTTTTTACTTTTGATCTTCATGGGCTCGAAGAACACAAGAGGAAGGTCGATTGTGGCTGGAGCTGTGTACATAGGTGGGGGGATCACATTGTTTGTGATTGCAAGGAGCTTCAAAAAATTTTGGTGATGGAGCAGGTTTTCTGGATGGGATTCCTGTGCTTTCTTTTTCTCCTTTGTATAAAAAGAGGATGGTGAACAAGATTTTTCAGTGGGCTGGCGGTGCCCTTTGAGAACGTATGAATCAATCAATCAATCATTCACAAGCAAGCAAGTGTGTTTTGTTTGGTTGTGGTGGGGATTTTTAGGGTTCTTGGCTTTTTGTCAACTTCCCTGCCCCAAGTCAATTGTGTTCTTGTGGGGGCTGTACAGTACAGGAAATTTCCAGCCAGGCAGCTGGTGGGGGATTGAATAACATCATGGAGAAGTGGTACAGTATACATACAACACAGGAAAAAAAAATATACATGTTGAGAATGGTGTGTTGGGAGGTGGTGTTGACTTTATGTAGAATAAGAATTGATGATGTCCATTTGACAACCCCCATTTTGTACTGGTCCAAGAAAATGTGAGGTGCTGGCCTGCAGTGCTGCTGTCTGACTGGTGGTGCCTTTCATGCCTGTCATATACCACCTTTTTCCAAGAAAAGAAAAAGGAAAATAAAGAAAGGGGAGGCAAAATAGTTAGGGCTGACTGACCAACCACCCATGAGCATTATGATTATTCTATTCCTGTTGGAGGCATTCATTGAGTTTTTGCTCTCTGCTAAGTTGGCCAGCCAGCCACCCAACCACATTCATTCTAGACCTGGCATATTCCCTCTAGTTTGAAATGTTTCAGGAGGGCAAAAGGCAGCACAAGCAGGTTTTTGTGCTGGTCTTATAGTGTTGTAAAAAGAAGTGGGGGAGACTTTTGGGAGTGGCCAACTCAGCTTGGAATAGATGTGTCAATTTCAAAGTGTGCAGAGAGAGCTTGAATTGGAGCAATTCACTAGTTGAAAGCTGGAAGAAATTGGTGACAGGATATGCCTGGTGGCTGGACAAATCAGCTATGTGTGTATGAGTGGGACTGAACTTCTTTGATTATCATTGCAAGTTGCTTTGTTTTGGGATTAAGTACCTGTTCTTTGCTTTTGTGGAATGGATGATCATCACTGATCAGCATCACCCTCTCAGTGGATAATTCATGAATGAGGAGGACATGCCTACAAAACTTAGGAGAAAGCACTAATCTAAGCATGATGAGTAGTGTTCTCTTGTACAATGATACATCATGTCAAAAAGGATATTCGTACTCGCGCCGGTCAACTCGTGCTCGATCGTGCTGCTGCTGAAATCAACACAAGCAATACCACCAGATTTAGTGGGATGATGAATCGAACATTTCCAATTTCGTCCCTGGATTTTGTACTGATTTACCTACAAATATGGCGGCAAACAGGGAAAAGCAGCAGCGCTGTTGAGATCTCGCGCATTGAATGGAGACCCTGGAGCAGCAAAAGAGAAAAGAGACAAAGTCATGCATAAACACCGAAACTTTGTGAGTCATGAATCGATTGAGTACAATTGGCTGATAGAAAAATCTGGAGAAATTGGCGGAAACGGGCGTTTTTGTGCTGGACCAACATGAAAGCAATGGGCCGAAGGACAGAACCTCGGTGGGTGTTGCATCTTAATCCGCTCAAAAGAGAGGGAGACAACTCTTAACCCTCTGGGAAGAACAAAGATTTAGAAATCCAAGCATTGATTTGTGTAGCATGGATTGACACAGGAAACCCTCGGCGATCACTCAACACACATTATGCTTGCTTGACTTTCCGGAAAGTTTCCCATCAGTCCTTTTCCTCCGCGGTAGTGGACCGGGTACAAAGCAAAACCATATGTAAAGAGGCAACGAGCCCACACGCACACAGTGCTGGAAAGCTTAGCTTAGCTCTCATATAGCTATAGTATAGAGCCTCTTTTACATGTAGCGGAGCTTCGGAGCTTTAGTCACCATCTTCAGGTTGGAACAAAGAGGTCATGGCCCATGCATGAACACCTGAGTTTGAACCTCAAGCTATCACTGTTACTGGATCGTGAAGTTTTCCACCATCGCACGCACAGAGAGAGAGACACACACAGAGAGAGAGAGAGAGAGATGCTTTTACCAGGCAATAAGTTTGATTGAATGATCTCCCAGAGTGATGGCAAGACGTTTTAGTATGTGGTCACACAGTGCAGAGTTTCTTAAGATTTAGTATGATCTTACCAGAAGTGTTAGAGTCGATGATATAAACTTATCACAGTGTTGACAAGATGTTTTAGAATCATGTTATCACAGTGTTGACAAGAACTTTTAAAACCGATGTGATCACAGTGTTGACAATGGAGAGGGGATTACTATTGAAAAGTAGGTTTAGAATACTCTTCTCACAGTGTTGACAATGGGCTGTGTGATCGTTGAAGTTCAGGATGTTTCAGCTTTGAACGTGGGGGAGATGGCCGTTTTTTCTGCTGCTGGCCAGCAAAGTCAGTCAATCAGCCGCAAAGTTTACTCTTTCTTTCCGCTCTATTGCTTGCTTTAAAGACGAGTTTTGGTCGTCGTCGTGTTGCATCAGCGGCCACTTAGCGCGGGGTCAATGGGGGGTTTTGATTGGGACCGCCGTGTACATTAAACACTGCAAATCCAAGGAATCTTGACTTAAAAACAGCAAACAGCCCCCAAGAGCAAGTACTAAATGCGTGATCAGCAGCGAGTTCGTTTAGAATTGAAACGTTCAAACAATCCCGAGAAAAGAAAGTTTCCCCCAAATTCCTCTTCTTCCTCCCCGGAGGTACTTTTGCCCGTTTGGAATGGAATGGAAGAATGGAATGGCGGTGTGTTTAAGTTTACGCCGCGGAAGTTCCTCTAAAGGAGACTTTGGACGCGGATTTGACGAAGCGCAAAATCACAGGGGGCAATTGCGTGTGGCAACGTGTGTAGCCCATCCATCCACGTATAAATACTTAACAGTAGGTTACAACAACTAGCAGGACAAACAGTCCACTCTCCAAGAACACGAAGTGGAGAACTGGAAGGCGAAGAGGGCGGTGGAAGGGGAATTGGAACGGACGATCGGAGGTTAGAGTCGACTGGGGGGCCGGATTGGGTCGCAGGATCTGCAAGAGTTGATTGATCTTGGGGCCGCCCAGCAGTTCGATTTGCATGGCGACCACCATTCCCCCCCTGTTTAGGTGCCCAATCTCGCTGGAGCTCATGCGAGATCCTGTGACGCTGTGCACGGGGATCACATACGAGCGCAAGAGCATCGAGAAGTGGATCGCCGATGGGAATTCGACGTGCCCGGCGACAATGCAGAGTATGCCCAGCACGGACCTTGTGCCCAATCTCACACTCCGGAGCTTGATCCACTCGTTTCGCAGCTCGCTGACCAAGGACGGCCGGCAAGAGGAGGAGGGCTGTGAAATTCTAGGAGCAGTGACGATCCGGAGACTGTGTAGCTCGTCAATTGGACTAGCGCAGGAGCTCCGGAGCGTGAGGAAGAGCTTGATCAAGCAGCAGCAGAAGATGAGCCCTCAATTGCGAGAGGATTTGATGGCAGCGGTCATGGCGGTGCTGGAATCGCCATCCAGCAGCAGCGAGATTGTCGAGGAGGCACTGGGCACTATCTTGTTCTTGATGCCCACCACCTCCTCCAAGAACGCCGACGATCACGACACACTGACCCGGCTGGCGCGATCATCCACTGCAATTCTCTTGTCTCGCAGCTCCAGCACGGAGGCCCGGATAAACGCCGCTTCGATCGTCGAGAAACTCGCCAGCGCCGACTGCGATCTCAAGCTCCAACTGGGCTCTAGCCAGCCCCTTCTCGTCGCGCTCGTCGGGATGCTCGCGAGCGAATCATCCACCACGGGCAAGGGGAGGAGGAATTCGATGCCCCGCGCGGGGCTCGAGGCGATGCGATCGCTCCTGGAGCTCCGGAGGAACAGGGCCCGGCTCGTCGCGCTGGGTGCCGTACACCGGGTCATTGAGCTCTTACCCGAGCTGGGCAGCCGGTCATGTACGGAACTCGGACTGTCTGTGCTTGAGCTCCTGTGCCGGAGCGCCGAGGGGAGGGATTCCTTCGCGGGCCACGAGCTGGGGATGTTCGCGGTGGCCAAGAAGATGTTCCGGGTCTCGACCCTCGCCACCGAGCTCGCAGTCTCGATCATCTGGAGCTTGTGTAAGTTCTCCAGCAGCGAGGGATTGATGCGCAAGAGGGCGGTGGATGCGAATACGTTCGAGCGATTGCTGCTGCTGCTTCACGTAGATTGCAGCGCCGCGACTAAGCAGCAGGTGTATGAGCTCCTGAAATTCTTGCGCCAGGCGTATAGCGAGGAGCCGTGCATCATCGCGGCGCCGGATCAGGCACTGCCAGCGGCCGTGGTTCCGATCTATCCGCGGTTTTGAGAGGACGATCCAGCGAGTTTTTGTAGGAGAAAACACATTTTTTTGGATGAGCGATGCGCAGTCTCATTCACTCATGAATGTCGAGAAACAGACAGTGGAATTTGGCAAGCTTTTGGTTTTTTTTCTCTCTCGTGTATGATTCTGTATATCAAATTTGTTGCTTCTTCACCCTCGAGGACTGCCAGATTCGAATTCTCGGCGAGAGGAATTTGTTTTTTCGTTTGTTCGTGCGTGCGTGCGTGCGTGCGTGCGGCGGTGAGAGCGAATTGGAGAAGAAAAAAGAGATTTTGATGGATGGATGGATCGACCAATGGATGGAAAAAGGAGGGAGACGATATTGTTGAGGATCAAGGAAAGAGTAAAATAATGGTGGTGATGTTGAGAATCTCTCCGGCTTGTTAGTGTTTTAGGAAAGCATGCTCATCCTCATCCACTTTGTGATGTGCTGCGCATTGAGCTGGATGATTGAATCGTAGACGAGGTCGTCGAATATCGCAGTGTCAACTTGGATGCAAACTTGCGCCAGGCACTTTGCGCAGCACTGCTGGCGATGGTGGCGATGGTGGTGGTGGCTCCAGTGATCTACGCAGACGTGCATCGACGAGTCATGCTCGTCGTCAAAAGCACTAAAAAATGGAGCCTTGAAGACCCCGAGGCTCGGCAGCTCTGGCAACGGTTGTTTCCGAATCATCGCCGGCTTGTCCGGCTGCGAAATCTTCGACGCGTCGCGGAATTTGTCAGGCTCCACATTTCTGACTTGTTGATCTGTGCAAAACAACGAAAGCGAGGAGAGGAATGAAGACCGAGACTTTTGGAACTTGAAGAACAAACTGTGGAAAGCTCGCTACCTGGAGATGGCTTGACTGCGGCGGCCACGTCGCAGTGGTGGAGATCTTCGTCCTCATCTTCGTACGAGACTGGGCGCTCGAGCACCGAGACTGGGCTCCAATTCTCAAACGCATCCACACTTGGTTTTGTTGACGAGCGGAGGTCAGAGCCTGGAGCAGCAGCAGTACTTGTCTGGCGAAAGAAAAAAGAAAAAAATGTGAGAAGTTCATTAGAAAAAGTAGATCATCGTAAGTGAGACCATCGAGAAACAAAGAAAAACAAAGGAAAGGTGGGAAGAACCATGAGAACAAGGTGGCGCGCGATCGATCGCAAAGTACTCTCAAACAAAGAAGAACGAATACCAACGAGAAAGAAGAAAAGAAATCTTTTGATCGATTACAAGTACAAAGAAGCAGAACAAACAAAACCAAAGAGAAAATTCACACAAACCTGGAGCTCGATCGATTGTAAGGTACTATGAAACAAAGAAGAACGAATACCAACAAGAAAGAACGCAAGGAAAGAAAAGAAAGCTTTTGATCAATCGCAAGTACCAAGAAGCAAGAACAAACAAAACCAAAGAGAAAAATTCACACAAACCTCTGTGCCTGGATCGTACTGTCGGAAGCTTTTCTCGCAGCTCTCTTGCGAGATTGTCACATTTCCCAAATCGCCACCATCGCTGTCCACTCTCGAGCTCACCGCCGCCGCCGCCGCCACTTCGCGCTTCTTTCTCTCTCGCAAGGTAAGCAATGCGGCTCTGCTTTCACTTTGGTCCCTTCTAGGGCTCCATTCGTTTGAAATTTTTTTGTTCTTGGCGGGCGTCTCGCTAGGTTTTGGAGTGCCAGGCGCGGCGCCGACGATCCGATGGCGCTGGTGCCGCTGGCCCCGCGCGGAGCTCGCGATCGTCGGCCTCATCAAGCTGGATCGCGAAACGGTATGGATTCTCTTCTCCGTAGCTGGAATCGTTGGAAGGAAAATTTTCGCGTCTTCTTGGTTTGCGTTCCTGTGATTAGCTGGTGTCTTTGTCGCCTGCGTGCTTCTAGCGCTGCCGCCTCTGCAATCGGCAGCGCTGGGAACTTTTTTTTCTCTGTTGGTGGTGAAAGATTGCTTTGGACGCTTGCTGCCAGTGCTAGTAGCTCCAACTTGCATGATGCTGCTACTGTGTCGTGGTGCCTGCGTTGTCTTGAGGACGAGGATGGAAATTCTGGCCTGGGAATCAGTGCTCTGGGAAATCTTTTGATGGTGATGGTGAGGGCCTGGTTTGGACTTTTTGGATAGCTGTTTGGCTCCTGGCCTTGCTCTGAGCTCCTCCAGCTTGAGGAGCTCCTCGAAAAGAGACTTTTGTCCTCCCAAGTTAGAATCCCCAGGCGTGCGTTCTTCGACGG
Source organism: Selaginella moellendorffii (assembly GCF_000143415.4). Classification (NCBI taxonomy): domain Eukaryota; kingdom Viridiplantae; phylum Streptophyta; class Lycopodiopsida; order Selaginellales; family Selaginellaceae; genus Selaginella; species Selaginella moellendorffii. Next base: position 733,805 of record NW_003314291.1, on the reverse strand, counting down.
GGTGCTGCTGTGGATTGATGTCACTGTCATGTGCTCTGCAGTGCTGCTGCTGCTTGAGTGATTCCGATATCTGAAGCCTCTCCAGCCTTTCCACGACCTTTTGAAACGAAGCTTGCTGCTGCATGGTGGAGATCACATCTTGCTTGGCCTTGGGAAAGTTTTGACTTTTCTGCTGCTGCTGCTGCTGCTGCTGGCTTCTCTCTGGCGAGCTGTCGGTTTTTACGCCGGGGCCAAGCACTGGTACGTTGCTTTCGGCTTGAACTGTGGTGACGCTGACATTGGTTTTCTCCCCTTTTGAAGCAAGCTCATCTTTAAAAAAGTCTTCAAGCTTGCGGCATGGTCCGTCCAGATGAGTGTCGCTCAGACCCATCAGCCGTGCGACAACGTTTGTTCGCTGCTGCTGCTGCTGCTGCTGCTGCGAGTTCTGATACGTTTTTGACAGCATGCCAACGTCGAAGGACCTTCGAGGTGGCTCGTAAGATGGAGGATCATCTGGGGGGTCGCTTGTTCCGAGGAGAATTCGACCGTCAAGAGAACGACGGGGTGGTTCCTTTAACTTGAACTCGCTGATACCGTCGCAGGAGAACCTTGGAGGATCTAGACCGGTTTTGCTTCTGTCCTTGACGAGGTCGGTACCATCTTGTGCCAATTTCCTGTTTAAACCGCTCTTGGTTTTCTCGAACAGCCTGAACGAGTCTCTCAATTTGGAGAGAGTGGACCGTCTTGGAGCCGCGGCCCAAGTTCCTCTTGCATCATCGGGAGTGAAAGTGAAGTACCTGTCTTCCGGAGGACTTGCCTTGCTCTTTTGCCGCTGGTTCTTAGGGAGGAGCTTCTCCTTCAGAGCGCGCGCCATTTCTACTCGAGCTTCTTCCGTGCATCGATGAATGTAGGTGTGATTTCTTCCTTGGTTGTTTTCTCTCCTGTCTAGATCACTTACACCTTACCTGACAGTGCGGACAAGGAAATGGCTGCTGAAAGAGCAGCGAGCAGCGAGGCCTGGAAGCCGAGCGGATTGAATTCTTGTCACCAAGATGAAGCCAAGTGGAGCTTTCACAACAGTTAGCTTGGCATTATCTCTGGGCAATTTATTCAGCATGAAGAAATGAGGACGCCTATGATCTACCTAGTGTGTGGAGGATTGGACAGGTTCGCTATTGTCGTATATTTTTCCGTTACATCTCGAGTGATTGTTTGTTTTGAGGTTGGGATTGGGATTAGAAGGGAGCGTCACTTTTCTGTGAATATGTTGCTAGAGGTGGGGGGTGGTCACGGAGTACTCGCACGACACAAAAAAAAGGAGAGGCCAAACTTTGAGGTAGGCAGGCCCGTGAAGAAAGAAGTTAATGAGACTCGAGAGAGGAGAAAAAATCATTGGTTTCAAGCAGTTACAAATGGTTTATAGTACTGCCAATGATGAAAGTTCGAGCTATTTAAAATTAATACCAAATACAGATAAATAGAAAGTATGAATAGATTTATGTACATTTTGATTTTTTATAGCTCTTATGTTCTCACCCTTCCTTAGCTGAGAAGCTGTATAGACATTTATTACATTTATTATATTTATTGTTCAGTAATTATAATAATAGATATAACAATATATTGAGAAAAGTATAATTAAATAATTTGCTAGACATTGTTGCATAATGCTATTTCTATTTATTAATGTAATTGATCAAATGGAAGTTTATAATTATAAACATGTGTATAATTTATAAACACATAGATGGTAGAATAAACTAGAATATACTAGGAAGTGTTTAGGACAGTTTATAAATTATGAACATATTTATAAATTAAAAATATTGAATAATTAGATGGTAAAAAATTCTAGAATATTCAAGCATATTTTAGGTATATCCACTACCAATGCTTAAGCAAACCAAAAATTACTGTGCTTTACATATTTGTTCTTAGAATTATTATCAAAAACACACATATGTGTAAATAAATAGACTAGGATATTCTAGAATTTGTTTTATATTTAGAAATTATTTGTGTTGAACTAGAATGGAAACCAAAGGAGAGAATAGACCTCAAATCGAAAACATTTATAAATGAATCTATTTACAAAAATGTCTGAGTTTCATCTTTTTACTCCTCAGCAACAGCTCCAAGTTTGATAACCTTCTCTCAGTTGTGATCCTTGCTTGGACCCGATGGTGCTGTTGGAGTATTCTTGGGAAGCTTTTGGAAAACGTGGCCTTCCAGCAACATCTTCCTGTTGCCCGTCGAATTGATCGCTACTTCACTGTTATTCATTCCAATCCCGAACAAAGATCCACTCACTCCACCATGGCACTCGCAAAGACCCGGAGAGAACATCACCATCATCACGAGGAAAGCAGCCAGCGCCCGAGTAAATCTCGCCATTCCCAAAGAGCCTAGAACGATCTCTCCGGATCCGATCCCTCTAGACGATGATCTTGGCACTGTGATCGCGTTGCCAAAATCTTCAAAACCGGTGATATGTACTCCAATTGAGGAAGAAGGAATCGTTGAGATCGTATTCTTCCTCCTTGAAGACTCTAATGATCGGAAATGATATCGATTCGTATGCTTGGAAGAACCCGTGATTGATCCACTCGAGAGCATGCCCAGCTTTATATTTTGGTTTTTTCACCCAGGAACTGCCATGGAAACGACTCGTGAACGCGCCTACGGCATGACAATGGTTGACTGGCCCTGTTTTCCTGCTTCTAAAGTAGCTGACTCTTGACCATTCAACGTTTTTTTTCCTGGTTTTCCCATATTCGTGCTTTTGAACGTGCACAATTTCAAGTTCAAGCGTTGAAAAACTCGTGGCTATTTTTGACGACGAATCTTTACCCGCTTAAGGTGGCGTGCCGAGCTCTTCACCGCTTAACTAAGAAAATTTACTGTGTCAAATGGGTCGGCTACGCGAAATGCCGGCTATGATTTTGCGGGAAGCCCACGATCTGGGACACCAAAAAGTGGCACTTCCTCGCACCCTTTTTTCCTTTTCAACCCGTTGAAATTTCTAAACTCGAGACCTTGCTGTTCTTGGGTGGAAGTTTTCTCCGGGTAAAACTCTAAACTAGAGAGTTTGGTGCAAGAGTTTCGTGGTAAAATTGCTGGTTGTTGCTTGATCCAGAGCGCAAGAAAACTTATCTCTGGGTGAAAGTAGGGTGACGAATGGTATGTGCTGGCTGGCCTAGGGTCAAAACCGTGTTACATGAACAAACACCTTTAATTGGTGGTGGCGTGGTAGCCAAGTTAGCACTCTTTCGTCTTCCAAGGGGAAATTCTTATCATCGCAGTAGAGTGGTAAGCGCTTTCTTTGCGCTTTCTTTGCTTTGCTTGATCTTCTCTCGCGAATCCTGGGGCGTGGTATAAAACCAAAGTCGTCCATCGATTGATCGATCGAGAGGAAAAGCTCGAGAGAGTCAAGAAGAGATCATCTAGACACGATCATCGAGAGTGGTTTTCATGGCTCCACCGCGTCGTGTTGGAGTGGCTTTGTTGCTGGCTCTTCTCCTGGTTTCTTCCAGTTGTGTGTGTTCTTCGGCCAGGAATCTCCACGATCGCCACCGGCATCATCACAGCCTGGAAGCGATTCGCGTGGCGGCATCGGGGGCGCTGGATCGATGCACGAGAGCGCTGCGGGAGCTCCATGCGGGATGGAACGGGAGAAGCAAGTTCTTCGATGATCCTCCTCCTTCGGGGCCAAATCCTGGAGGAAATTGAGAAATACTTTGACAAGAATCTCCAAAGTCTTGCATTTTTGCTGAGGGAAGAACACGTACACACACACACACACACCAAAGGAGAGTTTTATTTTTGTGTTTAGACTTGGTTGGATCTATTCTTTCTGTACATAGTCGTGTCATCGAATTCTTAAACAAATAAAACTGTGTGTTTGAAACTCGGGACTTTTGTTTGTTGCTCTTATCTCATCCACACCTGAATCTTGAGCATGACTTATTCAAATAGTCAACAAATCACGTAGAATCCCAACGCTTTCAAACCTTGGAAAGAAAGCAAAGACAATCACAATGTCAAAAACTACGCGCTGATTTTGCTAAAAGTCATCGATCAACAGCCAAAAACCATGACTCCAACTACGAACACCAAAACAGTATGAAAACAAAGCTTATTATTACTCGAGCGAAGAAGACGAGTTTTTGGAAGTAGAAGGTTTGGTACTTCTTTGGAGGAAGACTCTCAAAGTTGGAAGAAAGAATGCAAAGGATCCAGAGAAAAAACTATTTGACAACTTTGTAGATCTGAGCCAACGCGTGTAACACATTGTCTTGTCTCGCAAAGACTCTGAAAAGTATTGAGCACAAAGCACTAACCAAGCCGGGTCGTAGCAACAGCGCCAGAGAAGAATTTTAGCAAACTAGAATTGACAAACTCACCACCATCGCGTAATTTCAACCATTGCGGCAAACACATTGCCTTCGTCCACCTCGGCTGCTAGAAAAACAAAACATCCCTCTCCAGAGAAAAGAGCGTCAGAGTTCTTCTCAGGATGGTACCTCGGGTTTTGATGTTGCTCTGGTGCTTGATGGTGATGCCGATCTTTGCCAGGGACCAGGCCGGGACGATGGATCACGAGAACCTCGTCACGTTTAACCGGCTGCCCAAGAACATCCAAGTTCCTCCCTCCAGTCCCAGTCCCCGTGGCAATCAAGTCGTTTTCAGCTACGAAAAGCCCGACGTCTCGGCAAATGCTCCAGTTGGATCCTAATGCTGGTCACGTAAAGCACAATGGAATCGACGTGAGCACGAAGCAAGTAAACAATACCTCCCGACACACCTGGGAGAAAGAACAAAAGTTTTCTTTTCAAGCAAGATAGATGATGTATACCTGGCAAAGTGAATTTTAGACGTAAAACTAGGTGCTTTCTTCGCTTGATGCAGTGCAAGGTGGAAGAGGTGCGTCGCAAAGGCCGGGGTTTCCCATAAACGCCGAAGCCGAGAACCTCCCAACCTGCGGGATCTGGCCATGCAGACGATTGTTGGAGACGTTGAAGTATCTGAGCTCCGGCAGTGCCATGATCTTCATAGGAATCACTCCGGATAGCTGGTTGTCCGAGAAGTCCAAGTTGGACAAGCCCGAGCTGCCAGCCAGCGCTTCCGGGATCTGGCCGGACATTGCATTCCGCGAGACGTCGAGAGAAACAAGCTTGTCCAGGCTAGCCAGCGACGTCGGGATGTCTCCTCTAAACCGGTTGTCGGACAAGGTTGCGAACTGGAGTTTTTTCAAGGAGCCGAACACGTCTGGAATGAAGTCCCTGAGCCGGTTTCCAAAGAGTGCCAGAGTTTCCAGCTCCACCAAGTTCTTGAGCGATTCCGGAATGGCACCCCTGAGCCTGTTGCTGTGGAGGACGAGCATCTCGAGGGACGTCAAGGCACCTATAGTCGACGGCAGAATTCCATTGAGCTGGTTGCTGTAGAGGTTGAGGATTCGGAGCTTGGTGAGATTCCCTATAGAGCTCGGAATGCCACCTCTGAACTGGTTGTCGTAAGCCTCGAACGTCTCCAGCGCGGTAAGTCCACCCAGGGACTCGGGGAGAGTCCCCTTGAGAGAGTTCCCGTAAACTCGAAAGTGTTCCAAAGCTTTCAAGTTGCCAATGGATGCCGGGAGGCTGCCGGTGAAGCGGTTGTCGGAGAGATCCAGCACTCTCAGCCTCGAAAGACGTCCTATCGAAGATGGTATCTCCCCGTCCAGCTGATTAATCTGGAGCTCCAAAACTTCCAGCCGCTCGAGGCTCCCAATCTCGGCGGGCAAGCTCCCGTTGAGCTTGCTGAAGTATACGTTGAGTGACTTGAGCTTTGTGAGCTTCCCAACGGAGCTGGAGATGGTCCCCTTGAAGAAGCAATTCCGGAGGTAGAGCTCGACAATGTGACCGGTGTCGGGGTCACAAGTTACCCTGGACCACTTGCAACAGTCCGCCGAAGAAGCCCTCCATGAAACCAGACACATTGTTGGGTCCTCCGTGATCTGCGCCTTGACTTTGAGCAGGGCATCCTTCTCGGCAGCAATGCATCCCTGTGCAAAGTCGATGTACCAGTGACTCCAGAGCAGCGAAGCCGCAATGACGAAGAGCGAAACCATTCTCAGCGGCTGGAAGAGCGCTTCACCTGGCCAAAAAAAATCCCACATTGAATGTATACGAATCATGGAGAGAAGAGAACTTGCTTACACTTCCGCCGAGATCTTTGCTCCGCCAAAGAACGAAAGGAAGCTCCTGGAAAAAAACCAAAGCTCACATCAATGTAAAAGACCAGCTCACGACGTAAAAGGAGTGATTAGAGTACGAAAAGCGGCAACCACTACACTCCGGAAAACTTCCCCTGTAAGAAAGCAAGTCGCTGTTCTAGTCCCACACGTCCAGCAAGGATTGGTTGATCCAAACTCCACTAATGCGTGACCAACCAGTTCTCGTCCTTGTATCCATTTCGTGACCAGCCAGCCAGCTATCCAGCCCGTGAAATTCTATGCGCACTCGAAGCTCTGAGACGCCTCCTCAAATGCTGACGATCCTTCCATTAGCCTGGGTTGCTGCCACTTATGCTGTGGTGCCGTATCAATCTCTAGAAGCTCCATCTTGCGACCCAGTAATGCTTCCGTAAATTCGTCCTGGTACTGCACTCGACCGGTCACTGCCGCCGTGCTTGTGGAGGCTGCCTTGCTCTTGTTTGCTCTATCTCTGGACGATTCGGTGTTGACATAGACCGGAAGCTCTCGAACGTCAGGACTTGCTTTCACGCGGAAAGTTTTCTCCCGGTCATGCGCTGTTGCCAAACTCGCTGAATTGCTGCTTCCAACCACTGTTGCTTCTTCTGGTCCACCAGCCATGACAACCTGTGAAAGAAGAAAAAACAGAAGTAAAAGTCGTTACAATCCGTGTCGCTATTCCCAATACAATACAAACCTTGCGGCCCAAGAGATCAATTGTCACAACGACTCGCTTTTTGCGTTCCTCCTCTGCCATCTCAAACTCCTTTTGCTTTTTCCTCAGTAGCTGCTTTTCCTGCTCCATAAAACGCGTAAGTTTTTTGTCAAGAGAGCAAGAGCACTTACCTGCTCTGACACCCAAGAATCACCCTCGATCTCAAAAAAGTCGCTCTGGTCGTCAATGACAGTCGTGCGAGAAGCCGAGTTTCGATCGTACTCCACCAATCTGTCCTTGAACGCTTGCGCGGCAGCCTCGGCCTCCGAAGTTGGCAACAGACTTCCCTCCAGACCAGCATAGGCACTGCCTTCTTTCAGCACGAGAGCACCGCAAAAGCTGCATGGCCCTTCACCCTCTTGCTGGCAGACGATCTTCCCACACGACAAACAATTATTCACGAGCTCGTGCCGCGTTGCTTGGCAGTCACAAGGCTTTCCGGGATTGAGGATCATCTTGCTCGCCTCCGCCACTGTCACTCCCTTTTTTGCTCTTCCAGAGGAAGCTTTTTCTCTTCTAGACGATGCAGCCTTTGTGGAAGAAGTTGGAGCGGCAGCGGCAGCAGCAGGATTTGCCTCGCGACCGCTAGCGACTTTTTGCTTTCCAGCTCGAGAAGCATTCTTCCCCCCGGCCGACCACGTCGATTCTTCCTGAGGCTTTTGATATGCTTGCAATGGCGTACCGGTGCTGGATTTGATCGTGGTTGGCGGTGTGGTCCTCCGTTTTAAATACTCCTCGACGATTTCCACGCACAATTCGTGTCCGACAATGTTCTGCCAGCAAAATCAATGAGAAGGCAATGCCGCATTTCTTCCCTGGAGATGGGAAACAGGGAATTCACAAAGGAAAGGAACTTACAACGATGTATTCCGCGGCGTCGGCGGGCGTGGCGAGCTCGCAGTAGCAAACCAGACTGGCGACGGTGTCGGAATCGAGCTGGAGGCCCAACGCCGCTTGATCGGAGCAGACGCGCATCAGCGCCGAGTGGAGCCATGCGCTGGAGCTCTCCTCGTCCGCCATCGCCTTCTCCACGAGCCCTAAAACTCCTAAAACCCCGGCTTAATTACTTAGAATTAAGCACGTGGGTTTTACTGTTTTAAAACCTCGTCATCTCGCCGGCGCCTGTAGCTCAGTGGATAGAGCGTCTGTTTCCTAAGCAGAAGGTCACAGGTTCGACCCCTGTCTGGCGCGAGGAATGCCTTTTAGGGCTTTTGGATCTTTTTAGGTCTTCTACGTGACGACACGTGGCAGATTAGGGGTTTTTTTTTTTTCCTTCTTTGAAAGAATGGCTTCTTTGGCGAGCGCTGTGGCGATGGCAATGCGAGTGCCGCGATCGTGTCCAAGGGCGGCATTTGGCGACCGGCGCTCTTCTCTGCTCGTAGCGCTCTCACTCACTGCTGCGTCCAAAACGAGGCAAGGTATGTAATGGAAGATTTCTCGCTCAAATTGTCAAGTATGGCGCTGCTAGTCCAGGAATCGAGAGGCTTTTCGCCGATAGCATCAAGCAACTGGATTCGTCGCTGGCCAGGGTCTCACAGGCAAGGAATATGGAGGAAGCTTTGATGACTGGTTTTTTTCTTTTTCTTTTTCGTTTTCTTAGCTCTCTCACTTGATTAAGTTGGTAACGTTTGTATTCTTTTTAGTGCCTGATCTGGAGACTATTCCATACCGGGTGATCAGTCGGCATTATGGCTATGAGATTCGCCAAGTCGAGGTGAGAGTCTTTCTTTCTTTCTGCTATAAATTATCGTTGGCTTGCAGTCATATCTTGTTGCCGAAACGAGCATGCCTGGAAAAAAAGGTTTTGAGTTCTTTGGCTCGTCGCAGGCGTTCAATACAATTGCAACGTACATATTTGGGAAGGCTAGCACCTTTTTTGCTAAAGCCAAGAGCTTTCAATCAAATTATTTACTCTTTTTCTCTTCGTTTTCTCTTAGAACACTAAGCAGCAGGAAATGGCAATGACGACTCCTGTGCTTGTCAAGAACGAGTCCATCAAGCTGGAAATGACAACCCCTGTTGTCTCAACACAGGTACTACACGTTTTTGTTTCTATGTTTCGTTTCGTCTCCCTGTTTATACTAAAGTTCTGTTGATCTACACACAGGAAGCCGAGGATGAATGGAAAATGGCTTTCGTGATGCCGTCAAGCTACACGGAAGAAACTTTGCCTACACCGGAAGACAGCTCGGTGACAATAAGACGTGTGCCAGCGGCCTTGATGGCTGTGACAAGCTTCTCAGGTATTGTGACAAAGATCGAGCTAGTGCTGAAGATCACAGTACTTCTTCAGGACTGGTAAGCGACGAAGAGGTGAGGAAGAGAGAAGAAAAGATGCGGCAGAGCATCAAGCTGGATGGCAAGGTGCGAGTAAAACCTGGTGCTCGAGTAGAGGTGGCTCAGGTTTGTATAGATGAAACTATCGCTGGAGTGGCAATCAACACTGAAAGCTCGTGTGCGCCGTGCAGTATAATCCTCCTTTCACTCCGCCGATGTTCCGGCGCAACGAAGTGGCTCTCGAAGTGGAAGAAATACAAGATTGAGGTGATTAATACTCAAGAGCTTTTGCCTAATGCGCCTGTAGCTCAGTGGATAGAGCGTCTGTTTCCTAAGCAGAAGGCCACAGGTTCGACCCCTGTCTGGTGCGTGGTATATTTTCTTCCTCTCAGCTGGAGGTACTCCCAATCAAAAGTATTTTCCTAATCTCTTGAGTTGTTTGACGAGCAGGGAATCTAGAGTGACAAAATCGCTGTTGACAAAGAAAACTTGCTGCACCAGACTGCTCCAGACTGCTCCAGACGACTCCAGACCGCTCTATCTAGCTGATGTTTCGCCTTCCAGCACAGTTCTCTTTCTTTTTCCTTTTATTCTCCTTTTTTCTTGTTTCAGTGCTCGTTGCACAACAGCTGTTGTGTTTACGATCGCTGTTGCGGTTGCTGCTGGTTCCAGTAATATTTTCTTTTTCTATCGCATGAAGCTTAAAACTAGTTATCTATCTTTTCTTCTTTCCAGGGTGAAGACGCGGTCCACGATTTCTCCTGTCAAGCTACTAAAGAAAAGAAATATCACTGAACAACAAGACAAGGTTTCAGGGAGGTACGCCGCGCTCATTGGTCGATTGAATCTGGCTTTTCAGCTTGTCTTTCATCAGGAAAAGGGACAAAGAAGATCGAGCGTGAAGAAATCAAAGAAAACAGGGGTGAGTATCGCTCGATTGATTTAACGTGATTTCGACCACAGAAAATACGTACAAAACGAGAGGAGCTTGGTCCTTGTTTAAGAAACAATATGAACACTCTTTCCCGAACATGAGAGATCTGGAAGAAGACGGCACGATCCATTTGACAGATTTTTAATAATGCTGCAGAGAAACTTGTGCGGATCAAGCGATGATGGAAATTCTATTCTATGGTTCGTGATCACTTTGGACAAAATGGTACTCGTTTCCTCTCGGGCATTTCACGACTGACTCAAAAAATGCACGTCTCATCTTTTGTTCTTCAACAGAGAAAAAGGTCTGTAGATTTGTTTCAAGAGGGGCTGCTTGATTACGAAGAAATTTTTTGCCAGGAATTCGTCCAGGAATGTTTTTGTTTTCCAGCGAAGCGCTCGAAGTTCTTCAATTTTATTACGTACAACATGTGGAGATCACGTCGCCCGCCATTGATATGCGTGATTTTAATTCTTCAAAGAAGGAAGGTTTATCCATGCGAGGAATTTCTCTTCCGGGAAAAAAAGGTGGTGCTCGTTTTGCTATAAGGAAGATGGGTATGGAGTAGTGACTGTGTGTCTTTTATTTGCTAAAGGAACTTGCACTTTACTTATTCATGGAAAAAATCTCTCTTTTTGCTAATTTCACTTTTTTTCTTGGATTGGAGCAACAAATAGCAGAGCTCTCAGGGGAAAGTAGGAAAAAAAATTCGTCGAGAGAGGATTGTGATCAGAGAGCTACAGTGCTGCTAGCACTCAATCACATTTTGACAGAACGATCATCCAGCATTGCCTGGACGAAGAAGAAGAGGTCGAGGAAGAAGAAGAAGGAATGAAGATCACTCATCCCAGAGCTTTAATTCTTTCCAGTGCTCTCTAGAGAGGATCAAGAGAGAAGTTCATATTGTCGTGTGTGTGTGTACGAGTGCTTCTTTCCCTCTTCTGACGAGCAATTGCGTGTTTGCTATCAGAAATGACAGGTTTTACACCGCAAATGTGATAAGGCCTGTTCTTCCCTCGCGGCCTTGCTCGCGAGAAACGAATGGATTTTGAGCTCCTTTTTCGTGGACCATCTCCGTCCTAGAAGCTTTTTGGAGCTGCTGGTGTTGTGATTGGTTGATGCCAAGATGTTCCATCCATCAATCTTTCGTTTTTCCTTCCTCTCCTCTCTGGCACATCTTTGTCACATCTTTGTCACACTTGACACAACGCTTAGTCCTTTGCAGCAAGCATATTTTGTTTTGTGAGGGGTAGCATGCCAGGCCTTACCAAAGGTTGGTTTTTTTAATTCTTTCTCCGCTCTCCTCTCGTTTTCTCCTTCCCTGCGAGCAAATTCTTTTAGATATGCACCAAGGTAGAAGCAAACCATGCAAGAAGAAGAGAAAGAACACAGCCCTTCCTGGCGAGAACAAGTTCATGAAGTTGAGGTTCACGGTGGTGGTGGCGGACAAGACTTTCTTGGCCTTTCTCGTGCTCATGGCTATGGTTTCTAGCACCGCCTCCAAGACCATTCAAATCAGTGACGATGGAAGCCATGACAATCTTTCACTTCCAAGTCCAAATGATCCAGGAAAGACTTGGAGCAACAGTGGCGAGCTCACAATTCTGGGCAAAAAACCTGGTTTGGCTGCAAGGTTGATACTACATCCACCAGAGACGAGGTATGGAACTTCTCCCTCTTTTCTTTTCACTCTTTCTCGATCGATCCGAGCGAGCAGCGCGCTCCACATTCTTTCGAATCCTGTGTCCATTGATCCGAGCAGTGCCTCACATTGGGTCTCGTGGGTGCTCCCCAGATTCGCGTTTGGATTCTTCGCCGCGCCTCGCCCGGCGGGAGCGTTCGTCCTCGCGGTGTTCCTCTATCCGCACAGAAGCGCGAGGCACCGGCGACGAGTGTGGTGCGCCAGTGATGACAAGCAAGTGCCCATCCTTGTCGGCGAGAATGCCACGCTCGAGCTCCGCCACAACGCGCTGGTGCTGCTAGATTCGCAACGCAATCCAGTGTGGTCTTCTTCTTCTTCATCTTCATCCTCTTCTTCTTCTTCTTCCGCGACTTCACCACCATTTTCTTCCAATTCTTCCTCTCTGGAGCTTCGCAGCGATGGAAACTTGCTCGTCAAGGACGAGCGCGATGGCAGCGTCGCGTGGGAGAGTTTCCAGCGTCCCGTGGATGTTTTACTCCCTGGGCAGGCTCTCGATCCAGGCATGCAACTGGTAAGACAGGAGAAATCTCATTGCTTGCTTTCTTGCTTGCTCTAAGTCTCTTCCAATTCTTACAAGATTCTTCTCCTATGGTGTCTTGCTTGCTTTCTTGCTTGCTCTAAGTCTCTTCCAATTCTTACAAGATTCTTCTCCTATGGTGTCTTGCTTGCTTAGATTTCTACTTTTCGATTGAAAGATTGAAAGCTACAGTGAGTGTCACCATCTTGGAAAATCGGGAGCTAACTTTAGATCGCTTTGGTGGTGCCACAGGTTAGTGGTCCTTACAGGCTTTCCATGGAATCCACAGGCCTCGTCCTTTACCACGGGACCTCTCAAGTATGGACATGGAGTCTCTGTAGCAACAGGTGCTAGAAATCTTTCCTTTTCTCCTCCATTTTTCTTCTTCTTTGTTGTTCGCTAAAGCTGATCCTCTTTTTTCCGAAGGAGATCTAGCTGCGATCTCTCTGTCCATGCCGAGCTGAGTTCCACTGGACTCCATCTCGTCCATGGACCACCTCCACCAGGAGCTCCACTTTCCTGTAGCTGTGATCCTGGAAGCTACGATCCCATCAAAGTTTTAAGCGGCCACTCGGCCCTGGCGCTTCTTCTCAGTGATGCTGGTGTTGTTCACGTCGACGTCGAGTGCTCCGAGAGTGACTCTCTGGTGTAAGTATCCATCCGTCCGTCCCTCCAAATCCTCTTCTCTTTCTTTCAGCAGCTGGAGCGAACTAGCGAGAGATCTCGTCCAGATAAAAAATCGTAAAGCTGGTGCTGCCTGCAAAGCATTAAAGTTGTCTGTTTTGTCTGTTTTCTTCCATCCAGATTCCGGATAGCTACTTACCTCGCTCGCTTAGTCTTTCCTTACGTAGCCATCATGTCTAATTCTCGTTTTGGTTCTCCCACAGGTCGAGGTCGCAGCGTTTTCTTTCCTCGAGACGCCACAGCTGCCAGCTTTCCGACGGTGAAAGGCCGTGCAGCATTTGTAGCAATGCTTCCAACTGTCGGTGCGCGGCCAACATCGCCACGGAAAACGTCCACAGCTTGCTTGCGATTTCCAAAAATGCTAGCGAGAACTCAGTAAGTTATCAAGAAAGAAAGAAAGAATTTCATCACTAACTTCGTTGCAAAGGTTCATAGTCAAGGACACATGCTTGAAACTCGCCGATCACTCGGAGCTGGAAGATCACTTCTCGCTAGCCTGTCGTTTCGAAAGCAGCCAGCAACACAATCTATCAAGGTATAAAGAGAAAACTTAGCTTACTTTTCTATACGTTGTCTTGTTTCCCAGTATAAAGCAACAGTGGCTCTCTCTGGATTCCTTGGAGCTGCTGCCTTGGCCATTCTTGCGGCGCTGTGTGCCGAGAAGAAGCAGCCAGCGAAGGCACCTCAAGCCAAGCCTTCTTCCAAGCCCGAGATCAAAAACCTCTTCCCATCGGTTATCCCGCAAAAGTTCTCATTCAGCAGCCTCAGAAAGATCACCGAAAACTTTGCCAAGCAGCTGGGTGACGGCGGCTTTGGAGGTGTGTACGAGGGATGCCTCAAGGACGGAAGCAAAGTGGCCGTCAAAGTCCTGGAACAAACCTCAACTCAAGGTGAGAAGGAATTCAAAGCGGAGATGAATACCATGGCTAGCGTCCGTCACGTCAACATACTGCAACTCAGGGGATTCTGTGCCGAAAAGAAGCATCGAGTTCTTGTTTACGACTTTATGCCAAATGGCTCGCTGGATAGATGGTTGTTTTCAGCTCCAGGTACGTGATCTCTGTTTCTTCGCAAGCAAAACGATTCATGTTCTCGTTTTCATGCCCGCAGGAAAAGGAGGTATCCTTGACTGGCCAAAACGTTTTAGCATTGCTGTTGGAACAGCGAAAGGACTAGCGTACCTTCATGAGGAATGCAACCAGCAGATTATTCATTTGGACGTGAAGCCAGAGAACATCCTCCTAGATAACAACTTTGTAGCAAAGGTTAGAAGTCTATTCTTTTCTCAAGTCTTACCTCTGGCGCTGTGTAGGTTGCCGACTTCGGCCTCTCAAAACTGATCGACAGAGACAAAAGCAAGGTCATCACCAACATGAGAGGAACGCCAGGCTACCTTGCTCCAGAATGGATGCATCAGTCCTCCGTCACCACCAAAGCCGATGTCTACAGCTTTGGTATGGTGTTGCTGGAGCTCATCTGTGGACGGGAGACAATCGACTTAACCAAAGGCTCGGAGCAGTGGTACTTACCGGCCTGGGCCGTCCGCATGGTGGAAGAAGGCCGAACACTAGAACTGGTTGACGACCGCCTCCAGGAGGAAATCGAGTACTTTTACGGAGACGATGCGAAGCGGTCAATCCGAACAGCGCTGTGCTGCATTCAAGAGGACCCTGTACAGCGACCGAAGATGAGCAGAATAGTACAAATGCTAGAGGGTGTGGTCGAGCCAAAGATACCTCAACTTAGCAGACTGCCGATTCAGCCAGCAACAGCAGCCTCCAGGATCAAAGATAAACTTGCAGCGCTCGCAAGCGCCATCTCCCAGGAAGAAGGATCGTTACAACCGTTCGGTGGCCCGGTCGGTGATCGTGCCGGTAAGAACGAGTTTGTTTTTTGGCCTCCAGAGTTTCAGAGTTTCTAAAGTGGTTTTTAAAACCAGGGGACGATGTAAGTTTCAACGCCTGGGGTCTCAGTGGCGGGCCTGTGGCTGGACATGCGAGAACGCTACTCAAGGCCAGGAACCAGCCATGCATTCCGCCTTGGCCAGTTAAAGGCGACGTTGTGATTGTCAAAGGGAGTGGAAAAGGTGGGGAGTTTGCTCACGCAGTCATTCGGGACGTCAAGGTTCGGACGCAGCAAGTGAGGCTGGCACTTTTGGAGAAGGTCGCTGACACAAAATGGGTGGTTATGGAGGAGGAATCGTTATGGAGGCAATGGAGCGTAATGCTGAGGACTCTGGAGTTCTGGGTGCCAGTAAAATGGACGACACTTCCCGGGTTTGGCCCTCAGAAGTTCCCAGTCGAGTGGACCTCGGATCAATGCTGAAACACAAGAAGTTCACGTAAGCACTGTATTTTTCGGAAGTAAGTCTTGCTTTACCTTTGTTCTCGCGAGCAACTGTTGTACATCGCTCATTTTTTTTTTCCTTGCTTCTGTTAAGAGAAAAAAAAACTTGTTATATAGTGTTCAATCGCGTTCGTGTTAAATGGAGCGACAGCACAAAAGCAAAACATGCCTGTCACATTGTCGTGCTGTATTCTGCTCAAAGCTGCGTGTTCTTAGCTCCGCCTATCATGCAAAGATGTCAGAACTTTAAAAATTCACGAAATGAAAACAAACCGTCACAGTCGTTGATGGTTTGATCAATATCAGAACTCTTCAGCCCAGGCCTATACTGCTCGAGGTGGTCGAGAAAAGGATAGGATCACTGCAAAAGAAAAAAAAACAGAGAGAGAGAGAGATCCTTATTGTCAGTGCTAAGAGACAAATCCGTCACATGGAAACTCTGAGAAGTTCTTGGTGAGTTCTGCTCGAGATTATCTAGTTCTAGACTAGCTGTTTCTGATAAGCATTTTCGTTCTCGAGCAAGATGCTTTAGCTAGGTCCGTGCTCGTACTGCATAAGTGCAACCAAAAACAAGGAACGAAAGGAAAATCAACCTTGGACACGTGATTTTAGATTGGCCAACGAAAATGTTGACCAAATTGCTTACAAGATGATTCTTCCTAGCTGGCTGAAATGAACAGTTCAGTTAGTTAGGGAATCCCAGAAAGAAAAAAAAAATGAAACTCTGTACCTTCGTGTTAGAGAAAGCTTCGGATGAAGCCGCTCCTTGCCTCCGGCTTGTCTCTCATATCCAGCCGCAGAGGCATGCTCATCTCGACGTGGAAGAAGAGCCCCCTGGGATTGTTCTCGTAGAAAACTTTGGCGTTTACGTTGAGAGTACCACCCAGCTCTTTGACATCCTTTGGGAAGTGAAGGATCACGAACTTCGCCAGCTCTGCTCTCATCCGGGACACGACTCTCTGATACTGCTCGTCATCGCCGACCGAGGCCTGTGATTTGGAGGAGCTGAGTATCATGTCTCCCTTGATCTTGTGAGAGGTCGCGTCGAAGGCATGGAGCTGGATGATTCTCGGCTTCGGGAAGCTTCTCGCCACAGCAGCCGTGAACGAGTTGAAATATGACATGGCTTCTTTGCCAAGGTCGACGTTTCTCCTGTGCGTGGTGTTCCAGGCCGCTGCTATGAAGAGGCTGCTTTCCATGAGCAGCTTGAATGCCACCTTGTGGATGTGAAGATCCGAAGGAGTGTGCATGGCTTGTAGAACGATATTCCCCTGCGGCGTGGCATTTGGCTGGCGTTTCTTCGGAAGAAGCTTCACGACGTAGAAGCCGTTCCCTTGTCCCCTGTGCTTTGGAGACTCTGAGACAACTGCGAACTCCATTTCTCCGTCAACGATTGTTTTCAGAGAGAAGCCCAGGTTGTTCCATATCTTACTTGCTTCGGCCGCGACACTCCGGCTTACCAGGAGCTGCTGAAACAGGTTCTTTGCTGTCTCGAGGTTTGAAAGTGATGGCTTTTCGTAGTAGCCCGCGGTACCTCCGACATAAAAGTTGGAGATTTCGTGTTCCATATGGGATCAAGCAAGAAAGACCTGTGAACAAGAAGTGAGGCCAGAAACAAGGAATCTATTGGCTAGTCCGCAACTCGTTTCGCGACGTCAATGTCTACCATTCTGCAGCAGAGAGAAAAGAGGAAACTTATGTCACAGCGGATGATCTATGCAGGATATTGAATATACCAGACAGGTCGAACAGTATCCCCGAGTGGAGAAATGCGATGCACGCAGTTGAGCATATCCATTGATGCTAGTTGCCTCCAGCATGTTGGTAGAATCCTCTGACTGAAAGAGCACAAACGAAATGAAATTAGGGGAAAACGCAGAGAAGCGAACTTATAACGAGATTCTGCTGACCTCTATCCGGGATTCCAATAATTCAAAAGATTCTCCAGCCCACGTAGCTTATGTGCCAAAGGACACCCACTCAAACGTTTGTGCAGGTCCCCGCCAGCACTAAAGTGATGAAAGTAATAACACGGATAAGGCCCAAGGAAGCACGAACTAGTTGGTCACCTGTAGGAGCATTTCGTCACACAGCATTCAGTTCATAGCAAATCGGAAACAAAGACAGCTTACCTCTCTCGGGAGTATCTGTTTACGTAGTTAGAGAAGTTCTCGAATCTCGATTGAGTACCTTGAGCTATTCGAACCTTCCTTCCATTATTCTTCTTCCAGTTGTACATCTGTTCGAGTGAATCTAGTGCCTCGGGATCTGTAATAACTATCTATTTAAAGAATCGATTTCGAACCTTCTCGTGCCTGTAATGGCACGTCCATCTACTGGCTTCGAACTTGTATCCTTAACCCACCCGCTGATAATCCTGTTCACTTCTTCCGGAACTTCATCATGCGGACAGTGGCCTACGGACGAATCACTTAGCAATTTGCAACGTAAAGAGACAGAACCGTACCAGCATTCACGATGCTCACTGTGATGTCTTTGCAGCATGCTTGTAGAGCCCGAGCTTTTCTAAAGGCGTTTTGCAGCGGATCAAAGATTCCCTAGAGACAATAAGCATATCAGAGAGAGAACATGATCAAAGCTTTATCCACCTGTACAATCAGCGTTTTTCCTTCGTACTGATTAAGCAAAAAGTTAAGAGGCAGAGGCAACCGCAAGTAGAACATGCTTTCGAGTACAGATGTTGCCCCTGGATCAAATGACTGCGTTTTGTCAAAGAAACTGAGAGAAAAAAGAAAAACAAGTATAAATAGAGGATACTGCTCTTAGAGCTTCGCCAAGAATGCACTCGTCAACTCTCTCGCTGTGCTGTGAAATGAGATACAGGAAACTTAAACGAGTGCAAACATTGAAACAGACATTCTTACGGAAGGATAACAAAGCTTGAAAGCCGAAGCACATTGCTGCTGCAGAAAAAAAAGTAGAACTTGTAAGCTTGCCCGAGGAATACCTTTTCTCTTTACAGCCTGTAGATAAATATGTGAATCCAAGTTTGAGCCATGACGATATACTTACTTTAGCGACAAATTCATAATTGGGATCCACAATGCCAGCAGTATTTAGCAGCACAAGCGACTTTACTAAAGAAGACCAAAAGCCAGCTACCATAGTTGCGATATATCCTGCACATTCATAGTTAATCAGGAAGTTCAGCATTTAAAAAAATACTACCTCCCAAAGAATTTCCCACAAGTACAACAGGTTCGCCAACAACCTCGACGATAAAATCTCTCAGGAGCTCAGCCCACAATAGCTCTGTATAAATAATGCCTGGTTTTTCTGATCTTCCAAAACCCAGCATTGTAATGGCCCAGACTCGGTTTTTATTCCCTGCGAGCTCTCTGATGTTGTCCCGATAATGCTGCCAAAAAGCTCCAAAGCCGTGAACTAAGACCACCGCGGGGCCTTCGTCACCACATGTAGTATACTGCAAAATTTAAAAGCGTTATGTTTGCCCATAACAATTACCGAGGATACCTGTATAAGGAAACCTCGCCATTTCCAAGTCTTCACTTGCCAGCCATTTCGAGCCTCCTGCAATTGTGTTTTCCTTTGAAGTAAGCTGTACCACTGGAAAGTTGCAGTCCATGAGACAAATTACTAGATATCAGCAAAATGTACCTCGATGAGTTTTACTTCGTTTATCGCAGTTGTGACTGTTTGAGATGAAACCCATTTGCTCGTGCTATACAGCAGAGCTTCGTGATGCATTCTTCTCAATGATATTGTCCCCAGGGCTAACACTTTGCCAAAGGTCGACCGGAATGATACGTCTTTTTTTCTCTGCAAGTGCTGCGTCCTGCGCAAAACAATGAGAATTCCAATACATCAAGTTGGAGAGTTACCAACATCCTCCAATTGTGTGTTGAAGGCTGAGGAAATTGCAGGAAGGCTCTTAGAGCGTGTAGAGCGTCGGTAGCACCGCATCCTACGAAAACGTCGTGTTCGACACCTGATAGGTTGTTTGCCGTAACCTTCGAAAACCACGCATTAAGTTTCCTGAGCCACAATGGCCGCCTCCTCGTTGTCCTCGGACTTCTTTGGAGACACATAAGAGTCTCCCTTGCGTCCTTTTCCTTCAGAATTGTTTGCTGAGACTGATTAACGAGAAGAATAAAGTCTTCAACTGCCGGAATGCTCCCTGCACGGTTCACAATATAAGTACAGCTTATAAGAATAAAATCCCGTACCTTTGTTCAGATCTCCTGGAAGTGGTGGCAATAGTGAAGGCGCCCCTACAGGAGAAACCAGAGAATATTGCACGGCTTTGTACTTCCTATAGTCGTCGGAAATGAATTCCAAGTCCTAGAAACCAAGAGATTGCATGAGATCAGCAATGCACTTCCAATTCACCTGGTTTTCATGAAGTGATGCTGTCCACTGTCTTAAAGCAGGCTCGTTCTGGCATTTTGCTTTCAAAACGCTCCATGTATCACACACAATCTTTCTCGGCCCTTCCTCGATCTCATCTTCCGTGAAAACATCGCGAGGGTTGACCTGTGCATTGGCAAGAGTCAGCGTCACCCATAAGAAAACTAAAAGGAGTTCGATACCTGATGGACTAGTTTGTACATGACATCTTGCGCACTTCCAACTCTAATAGCGAGATCGGATCCGGCAGCTTGGAGAGCTAGCTTCAAGTCGGCCACCGCCTCCACGAGCGCCTCCACAAAGTCTTGAGACCATCCTGGAAATCAAGCCAAGCAAAACTATCAATCAGAAGAAAAAAAAAGAGGAAGAAATCTCTCCAAGCAAACCTCGAAACAGCATGGGGTCGAAGACAAAGAGCGGGATCACAGCGTCATATCCCGAGGACGCGGCGGCAACCAGCCCCGGATGATCATCCATGCGAAGGTCTTTCTTAAACCACACAATGCAGACCTTCCTCGAGCGATCTCCATCCCCACGACAGCTTCCGTTCCTCGCAGCGGCAGCCGGAGCTCCAGCATTGGCGATCGCGCGCCTCGAAAGAAAGAAATCAGAGCTGCATGACAGGGAGACCTTCGGCTTCTTGGAGATTTTCGGCAGCGCAGCGGCAGGAACCAGCGCATCCTTGCTCGCCTTCCATCGCAGCTCCAAGAATCGCGACCCAGAAGCGGTGCTAGGGGCCTGCATTGGCGCCTAGGCCGCTCGATCGCCCCAAAAATCCCTAAAAAGAGGCCCCCTCTCTTTCCTTCATGCAACAGTCCCTCTGGGAGAAGTATGAAAAAGTAAAAGCATATATGATCCAGTCACGCTATACTTCATGCTCAGAAGCTTTGTCACGTGTCATCTCGCGAAGAAACGCGTAGCCAAGCAAAAAAATAGCTTAAGTAGAACCATAAAAGATTAGAACCATGAGAGAGAGAGAATTAGATATTAGAACCATGAGAGAAAAGCAATTAGACTAGAACCATGAGAGCCCAATGAACCCAATGAAGAACTTAGTTCTCTACCTGTGACTTTTGTGCTATCACTTTTCAGCCAAAGGATGGCCATTCCAGTTGCCAGTTTGAGCTTTAGTTGGCTCGATGATCTCATCGATTTCCTTGAATGGCCAGGGCCACCTAGTGCTGTAGAGGAATTGCCTCTGATCGAGTCGGTTGTCATCTGGCGAGTAATTCTGCAAGAAGCCAAAGAAAAAAAAACAAAAAAAAATAAAAAATGATATGATATGTAGGAGTTATTGGTCATTTCATGGCGATTGATCGAGTAGAACTGGATCAACTTTTATGGCTACCTGGCCCGGGTCAAGCTTTGCCACCGGTGGCATACGTCCTGCGGAATATCACATCGAAGCACACCTTAAAACGTCCAATTGGTGGCCTAAGCACACTGGATACGGGGCCACAATGAAAGATCTTGCGTACGTTGATGTTTCGAAAACAACGAAGGCAACATATAGTAATGCGTCTCCGAAAAAAGGAACCGGAAAGGAGTGTTTCAACTACCTGTGAATAGTTTTCTCTAATTGGCTCTCCAAGCTCTGCCGTCGTACAACCTCCGCAAGAATGGGATAGTGGAGATTATTTGCACACCAGCGGAGAAATGATCGCAAATCCTGCTTGCTTAGGCCACCAACTGGATTTAAATCTGCCGAGCTACAGTCATACTAAAAGGACTATGAACGAACTTAATTAGAACAAGAAAGAATCCACTCTTCCCTTTCACCCAAGGGAATAGTGATGCAAGCATATAGGCAATCACCATCCTGCTCCTAGCTTGTAGATTTTGTAGATCGAGATTGTTGCCAAGGGGCTGAACATATAAAATGAGGCCTACCTTGTAACGAGGAACTTTTCCAGTCAAGCTTGTAAACAGCGACACCAACGCTGATACTATTTTATCGATTTTTGCGAGGCGAGTTGACCTGCACGATTGAGCGTCGGCGCTGAGCTGAAAATTAAAAATCTTACATTCACTCCGAAAAACTTTCTAGCCTACCTGTTCTCGGATCCCATGTAAAGAGAACACAACTGGAAATGAACTAGCGGGGAAGGAGCACTAGACTCGACGTCACTTTTAAGATCCACGGGAAGGCTGGAAGAGGTAACAGCGTTTCTGGGATTCATGTATATCAAAAAGAGAGAACTATTCTTTCACTCGCACTCATACTTTGATCGTGTTTTTTTAATTCTAGATCGCTCACAGCTCAGTGGTGATCATCTCGTAATTCTGGAGGTAAGCTACTTTTGAATTCGTGAACTTTGGATTGAATATTTGAATTCTTTTTCTCTGTAGGTCATGGTGGTGGGTCGCATGAAATTGCACCAGGCGCTCGAAAGGATTTGTCAAGGACGTGTTCAAGCTTGCAAGTGTATGAAGAAGTGTGGCATCTGGGAGTCAATGACCTAGAGAAATTCATAGATGCAACAAGTACACGCCCACTTCTGTAACTTCCACAAGTTAACACAACTGTAGAGCTTTCAAGAGTTGGATTTTGGGCTATTAATGTGATCTCGTTCAAGTAAATCATTCCTTAAGCTGAGAGAGAACGAGAGACACTTAACTGGATATTGTTTGTGATCTGTGTAAAGCTTAGAGGTTCGTGCATCCCGCAAGCTCAGTTTCAATTGGCCTACACTTTTACCAGTGTCCATGGCCTCGGCAAGCTTGCTGTGAAGTGTCAGGTGCCTCCAGAGGATGCTGACAGTGTTGAGAACGGCCTAGGAAACGGCCTCTGAGTTGCGTGAGGCTGAGCTCTTTGAGAACGCTCGTCCAGTTGCAGGAAAGTTTATTTGAAACTGTGAATCCAGCTTCAATCAATCACCTGTTGGATGTTTGATAATCCCCCTTCTGCAAGTCCGAGTGCAACGCATGCATAATTGTGCCATAAACCGCGAACTTAGTTCTTACGAAGTTAGCTTTCCAGTTTTAACCTGCAAACAGTATCACCCTTGCTAGTAACAGAATTTGAAACTTACTTCCTTCCTGGAACTCGAAATCCACGAACCGAGTGCAAAGCATGCGTTAGCTTTCCAGTTTTACCCTGCAAACAGTATCACCCTTGCTAGTAGCAGAATTTTGAACTTACTTCCTTCCTGGAACTCGAAATCCACGAAACTTGTCCCAGCTTGACAGCTTAGAGAAACTGGAAGAAATGCGTCTATTTCTGTACTTGTTGATTCTAACTCGAACGAGAGTGTGAGCAATGCTTCCACACCACCATTGTCGACAATGTGTTCTAGATGAAAACAAAGAGGAAGGAAAAGCTCTTACCTGATCCAAACTTAGAGCAAGAATGAGATGCTGGAGCTGATCAAAAGGTGGAAGAGCTGCCATGCTTAGAACCACGCATTAAAAGAATGGAGAGCATTAGCCCCTAACCAATGTAATCTCTAACTACGAATCTAGACCGTGAGATGCTACAATCCGACGGTAGTGTATGGTTGTGATTTCGTGCTATCACATTCCAACCAAAGGATTGCCAGAGGCAGCCGCGGGAACTCCCATCCCACTTGCCAGTTTGCTCGCTTCTTCAGCTTTAGTTGGCTCCTCAGTCACTACTGGCCTCTTCGCAGCGCGCTCCACGATCTCATCGATTTTCTTGAATTGCCAGGGCCACCTAGTGTTGTAGAGGAATTGCCTCTGATCGAATCGGTTGTCATCTGGCGAGTAATTCTGCAAGAAGTCAAACAGAAAAAGAAGTCAAAGAAAAAACAGAAAAAATGGAATCGGCTGGACTGTTTTTCTTACACCATACCTCAGCATGATACGCAGGAGTTATGGTGGTCATTTTGTGGCGATTGATCGAGTAGAACCGGAAGAAGTCTTTGACTTTTATGGCTACCTGGCCCGGATCAAGCTTGCCATGCCATCGGTGGCATAAGTTCTGCAGAGAATCACATCAGTGTCGTGGAGGAAAGATGCCACGAAACACACCTTAAACATAGACACGGGGCCACAATGAAAGATCTTGCGGAGACGGCCATACATTGAAAGCTCCTCATATGTCATCCCCATGTCCTCTTCGTCAGTCTGCGAAAACGACAATGTAGTAATTCGTCTCCAGGAAAAAAGAACTGAAAGGAGTGTTTAAACTACCTGTGAATAGTTTTCTCTGATTGGCTCAAGCTCTGCCGTCGGTGGAGCTGATACAACCTCCGCAAGAATGGGATAGTGGAGATTATTTGCACACCAGCGAAGAAATGATCGCAAATCCTGCTTGCTTATGCCACCAATTGGATTTAAATCTGCCGAGCTACAGTCATACTGAACAGCATATATTAGGACTATGAACAGACTTAAACACATGCACTTACTTTTGTAAGATATCCTCGTAGACCTTCGTCTACGTTCGCGCTTCCTAGAACAAGAAAGAATCCCCTCTTCCCTTTCACCCAAGGGAGTAGTGATGCAAGCATATAGGCAATCACCATCCTGATTCTAGCTTGTAAATTCTGTAGAGCGAGATTCTCAGCAGTAGAACCTCCATCCACCTGAAAAAGCCCTGCTGTCAAGAGCTGAACATATAAAATGAGGCTTACCTTGTAACGAGGAACTTTTCCAGTCAAGCTTGTAAACAGCGACACCAACGCTGATACTATTTTATCGATTTTGAGATCCATATGAGAAGCTCCAATTTGCGAGGCGAGTTGAGCTGCACGATTGAGAGTTTGCGCTGAGCTGAAAACAAGAAAAAACTTAGTCAATCAACAAAGCCGATACTTTTCTACCTGTTCTCAGATCCCATATAAACCGTGAAGACAATCCGGTTTGCAAACTCCTCGGCGCTTTTTGGCACCTTCCCGTTCTCGTAGTTTCCTATCCTGATGGCATCGTTTAAAACTTGCTCATCACCTTCTTCAATAGCTACACACCAAAAAGATCAAAATAAAACTTTCCATGAAACTTCAAGCGAAGAGCATACCTCTTATTACAAGTTGGCACATCGATCCCACAATAGCAGCCACAGCGGAGCTATCTGCTCCTCCAGATAGCGGGAGGAGATATCCTGTCGCACCACAACGTCGCAAATAATCCCACAACCAGCAAGCAGGACCAAGAGCTATCTCCTCCTCCGGTAAGTAGTATCTAGGCTGCGTACACGTAACAAACAATTAGATCAACGACTTTATCATAAAGTAAGGATCCCACCAGTATCGGTAGCGTAGGAAATAAAAGAAGGCTATCGTCCGGCCTAGAAAGCCGAAAATCAACAGAAACGTAGGGCATAAACTTATGCTGGCTGGCCTGTTCTCTTAAACTGCTAATAGATCCTCTGAAAGTCGAAACCTGCAAATTCGTGTCAACAGAACCAAAACAAATATTTTTTTCCGATCTTACCGCGTCCAAATCAACACAAGCAGTCAAGACTTCCACATCGGCTAATGAAAACTGAGAGCCCTGGACCACCATATCGCCATTCACGAAAACGGTCGCACATCCGTCTAGCATTTCATGACGTAAAAAACCTTATTAAGTCACTGGAGAAGCAAAGCTTACCATAATAGAGACGGGCACCATCACAGCCTTGCTGGTTAGCGTATAGATAAACTCCACCAGCCTTATGCGTAGCTCCTTGCATCAACTCAATCCTTGTGTTGAGTTTTCTAAGCTGATGATGGCTTCCACTCCCATTTACAATGATCTCCACTCCATTTAGTGCCAGGCCAATGTGTGGCGACGATGGAGTGAAGAGTTCTTCGCAAGTCTCTACAGCAACGGCTCTGAAAGAAAGAGAGGAACAAAAAAACCAAGATTGAAAACGAGCAAGACAATCACTTACGTATCCAAGAACGAAACGTAGGCATCACCAAACGTGACCGTCTTCTGCGAAGTTTTGGACCAGATGATCTCCGGGAGCTTGTACTCGATCACCGAGTTGTGATGCTGCCAAGCCGCGAACCATCTCAGCTCGCGGTAATTCCCATCGTTGGCCAGGAACTTCTTGGGACGAATGAGAAGGATCTTTCCATCGAGGCAAAAAACCCGGCAATTGTAGCGAACGCCATCGGACACAACAGGCATCCCGATATCACACACGATCCCATAGGTTAAATCCGAGGACAAAATTTCCGCGAGACACTCCCATCTAGAAAGAAGAATGCACATCAATCACTCCCATAAACCTAGAAATTCTAAGATTACGCGTGAGCGCTGGTGTCGTTCTCCAGGAAGTGATCGTCGCAGCCATAGCCAGTGATTTCCAGCTCGGGGCCGACGCGGAGCATCGATCCAGCAGCTCGCGCCTGGCGGATGGACTCGTTGATCCGGCCGAGGTTGCCCTCGAAATCCATAGCCCATTGATTCAAGCTACACGTAGAGACCTTCACTAACCTCATTCTCTTGCTCGCTCTGGAACCCTAAAACCTCACATTGCCGCCACGTGTACACATCGTATGCTCCTGATCGTGGCCGTCCATTTCCAACCGAAAAGATAAGGCCACATGAAAGCTGCATTATTTTAGGACATCTAAAGATGTCAATTAAACACCTAAATTGCTAGAAGCATCAACTTTTGGTTCCATAGCATGGAAAGCTCCCCTGAACTTTCCCCATTGTCACGCATGCACGCCGCCACCTCGCCGTAAAAACAAGAATGCACGTGATCCTGTTGACAATCACTTTAGGGTTTTGTCCTTCTAGGGCAAAATTGAAAATGACGGGAGTTCGATCCCCTTAAAAAAAGAAGAGGAACTTTCCCGCGAAATTTTGGGTGTTCCTTCTCGCGATGCTTCTCTCACGTCTAAAGAAAGTATTCCTCAATGGGCAACGCACTCCAGCAACAAAAGAAATTGGAAACGGTCACGTTGAAGATGGTTGACCCTGACAACCCGGTTTGGTCAACAAATTCCAAGATCACCACGCTTGAGTTCCGAGAAGGCCACCAAGCAGCTGCGCAACAGCCGCCAGTCAAACGCATTCAAACCCGCCCGGTCATTGCGGTCAACGATCCCCTGTATGGCCGGCCAGCGGTTTATGGTCAATGGTCAGGCCGTTTGAACCCTTGCCGATCGCAGCATTCACCGGATTCGGCCACCACGATCGCTCGGTCAATGGTCAATGGTCAAACTAAAGAGAACTTAAATGTTTTTAAAAACTTTGATCTTTTGATATTGACCCTGTCAAAATAAATCAATACATGCAACATCTCCATAAAGTCCAGGGAAGCACTCTAGGAAGCTTCCTTTTGTACTCGTCACCAGGGATATCCCTGTTAGGCGCTACGTAGCTTTTCGGTAAACTTACCCCGCAGATAGCCCAGTTTTGCTCGCTCTCGAGGATAATTTACCACGTCTCACATGCTGTACAAGTCAAAAAATATCTAGTTAAAACCGGTGGGCCTTCCAGTAAGTCGTCGTTCTAGAAAGTCTGTCCAAGGCACTTAAGCTTTTAAGGCCCTACTATAAGCTGCAATTGAAACAAGCACCCTGTGAAGAGAAGGGGAAGAACATGAGAGGAGAGCTCTTCACTCACTTGGCGCACAATTAAGA
Organism: Selaginella moellendorffii; assembly: GCF_000143415.4. Taxonomy (NCBI): domain Eukaryota; kingdom Viridiplantae; phylum Streptophyta; class Lycopodiopsida; order Selaginellales; family Selaginellaceae; genus Selaginella; species Selaginella moellendorffii. The sequence goes on along the minus strand of NW_003314291.1, from coordinate 706,489 downwards.
TAGAATCGTCCAGCGAGACTTCGTGGTGGAAGCGTGGAAGCGCAGCTCAGAGTAGCAGCACCCCCTTCGTTTTTTCGCGATTTCTCGCGACTTAATCGAGCAGAACGAGCTGCGCACCTGGAAAGGGCGACCAGGATCTTAGCATAGAGAGTGTATAGACTCGGGATTCACAGAAGAAAAGATTTTAGCCAAGCAACAGTAAAGTACCTCATAGTCGGAGATGGCTCCAGCGAAGTTCTCCACCTCCTCGTCACAGCTGCATTTGCCTGCTGGCTTCAGGTTCCATCCGACAGACGAGGAGCTCGTCGTCCACTACTTGTGCAAGAAGGCCGAGTCCAAACCATTCCCTGTTCCTGTGATAGCCGAAGTAGACCTCTACAAGTTCAGCCCCTGGGATCTCCCGAGCAAGGCCTACTTCGGCGAGCGAGAGTGGTACTTCTTCACTCCCAGAGACCGAAAGTATCCAAACGGTGCTCGCCCCAACCGAGCAGCCGGGTCCGGCTACTGGAAGGCCACCGGCACTGACAAACCGATTCACACCCGAGGCAACCGCAAAGTTGGCGTCAAGAAGGCCCTCGTCTTCTACGATGGAAAAGCTCCAAAGGGCGTCAAGACCAACTGGATAATGCACGAGTACCGGCTGGTCGAGTCGAGCAGCCACAAGCCGGCCAAGGATCACAAATCTCTCCGAGTAAGTTCCACCTGCTTGCTCTTATCCGAATTGGGGGCTCACTGTGTCTCGTCTTTTTTTCAGCTGGATGACTGGGTGCTGTGTCGGATATACGAAAAAACCAGCGGGGCCTTCAAAGTCATGGTGTCGTCGCGTCACACTGAGCCCGAGCCGGAAGCCGAGATGGAGCCCGAGCAGGAGGCCGAGGCCGAGGAGTCCGAGTCCGGGTTGGACGAAATGCTGGCAGCCTTGCCGGACATAGATAACTCCAAGCTAGCGCTTCCCCAGTTCTGTGCTCATGAGAACCTGATGACTGCCAGCTGCTTGCCCGACGATATGCCTGAAGATCTATCCAACCGAAGTGGAGTGCCCCAGCAAAGTCAGTACCACGACGACTATCCAAAGAGTTCCAGTTCGGAGCCGTGTTTCGGCAACAACTCGGAGCTGAGTACGTACTGGTCCCTCTATCCGCAAGGCAATCTCTTTGGAGGCTGGGAGCAGTCTCCAACACTGAAAAGAGCACCAAGTACGATCAGCGACATCTTGGAACACATGCAAGCTAGAAAGAGGATAAAGGTAAACCTTGAGGACGACGACGTCCAGAGCACCTGCAGATCACCTCTTCCTTCCTGCAGGCGGCAACAACAGCAACAGCTTTACCCGTTGCTCTAAGTCAAGTAAGAATAATAAGGATAGAATTTTTTTTAGCATGCTGGAGAACGTTTTTTAATGGCTCTCGTTGAGAGAGCACGCAAACGAATGCTCGTAATGTACAACATGCTTTCCTGTAACATCAAAATATTAGGCAGATATGCTAAAACATATGCTAGATATAAAACTTGTCTCGCAAACCCATGCATGCTGACGCCCGAAACCACTGTTGACTTCAGTTATACCATAGCCTGAGCTTGGGCTGCTTTCGAAACTCCGCATCCCAAACCTGGCATTTCCCATGTGGTTTCTCCACGTGATTTTCAGGTAACATTCCTTTGTTAGGAACCATCTGTGAAAAAGAAAAAAAAAAACAACCAGGATCAGTGAAGTATGATGAGAGAATGTGCCAAGAGGAAATTGACGTCAAACTAGTTACACTTACATATTTTCCTCTTGGAAGCTCAGCTTTGACATATTCATCGCCGACGAATACTTGGTTGTACAGGACATCGTGAGAATACAATGTGCTGCAAACATCACAAACAAACAATTCCGTTATCTCGTACTTGGTGCCGAGAGAAGGACGGCTCACTCAGGCTGCGAAATGACAATCTCGGAACCATCCTCCTCATCTGCCTGAATATGTCCCCACTTTGATGCGCGAAACTGGTATGCTGGCCAGTACTTCAGATCGAGCGTTTCTTTAGTCACTGCCTGGTCTGCAACAGGATCACCCATGAAACGCTTCTCTGTGTTTTCCTGTCACCTTGTAAGTTAGTATCTTACGTGCAAATCAATGTGACTGACTGACCTTTGTCAAGTCGTGCTTCACAGGGTCGCATAACTCCTTCACCGAAAATTTAATGGTATGCTTGAGCGGTTCAAACGGATCGTAGTCCGGTCTTGGATAGTCCCGCATCACCATCTGCTTGTTCGCAATCGCCATATATTGATAGTGGAACCACCCTGGACAAACAGAAGATGAGGTGACATGTAACAACAAAACAAATCTCCTGAAGAACGTACTTAGCTTGTCCTTGATATAGTCAGGGGATATTTCTTCGAGAGAGTCCTCGATCTGCCGCTGAATATACTCGTACACTTGTACTCGCCATTGCTCGTAGAGCAACGAATGCTTCTCATGGTGTTTTCGATCCGCGAGATTCACCAAGTCACTCATCAATCGCATTATGTGGCCTTGCCGATTCTCCAAGCCGCTGATATAAGACCGGTACATCTTGTTGTACTTGGCCTCGGCTCTCCTCCGCCTGCGTTCCGCGGCCTCTTTCAGCATCTACATAGCAACAAAGCCAAAGCATTAGAAAACTCATACAAAGAAGAACTCGTTCTGAAAGTATACCATTCGCGAGCTGATAGTGAAAGAAAAACGTTGGTGGTGGAGAGAGAAACCTCCTGTTCTTGCGGAGTGAAGTTCATGAAGTTGTCGCCGCGGCCTTTCCTAGGAGACAATCCTGCGTGCTCACAAAACCATCCTCGTCTCACTCTATAGCCGCGAGGTCTCCTCTTCCACTGCAAGAAAGAAAGAAAACTAACAGAGTTTAGATTTGCAAGAAAAAAAACTAAACAAGTCTAGTTCTTTCTAAGAGCAAAGAAACCATACCTTTTTCTTCTTGAGACGAGGAACTTTGTCTGGATCGGGCGGCGGCAATGGCGAGTAGACCTCATCCCGCGTCGCCGGACACTTTCTAATCCACCGGGGAGGCTTGAAGAACCCAAGAAAGGCCTCTGGATTCGTCATAGTGATCTCACCATGGGGATTTGGCTCCTCGCCGGCCCTCTTTGCCAATGCAGGCTTGAAGAAGCCCAGGAACGCCGCGGGCTTGCAAGGAGAGATCTCACCTTGGGGATTCTCGACCTCGTGGGGCAGCTTCTTCTTCTTCCTCCTCATCTTGATCGGGCTGTCAGGCTCATCCGGCGCTGGATTGCTCCTGGGCTTGGCGGCGGGATTCTTGCCTCGGACCGGCAATGCGGGGGCCATGAGAGCTCGATCGATGGAAGCGGCCGCTCGCTGGAACCCTAAAAAGCCGAAAAGCAAGGAAAAGAGAGCCTTTTTGAGCTGGCGCAATATAAACGCGCCAAGTGGATTGCTTGTAACTGTGGCTGGTAAAGAGGTTAGAATGGATCAAACGATTGGACAGTGCTTTAAAACCGCATTTGATCATGTTCTTCGTGAACTTCACTCAGATCGATCAAGAGAACGTCAATGTTTTGACCATACATATAGATTGACAATTTTAGTTTAAACTACAAAACATTTCACCACCAAGACATTGTCACGGTCAAGATCAAAACAAATTTTACTAAGAACTTTGTTTCTTTTTATATCTGTATAGCTGATCTTTGTGAAAGAATTCTCATACATGACTTTGCTCGACGTCAGAATCGATTCTCATGGCTGTGATTCTGACGCGAGCAATGTCATGTATCAAGAATCGCATTGCTCGACGTCAGAATCGATTCTGGCTGCTGCGACATGGAGTTTGCCTAGTTCCACAATGATCCATCAATGGTGAGCTTAGAATCCCACGCTTTTGCTTCCAGCCTTAGAGCAAAAAATCCATCCATTATACCTCTTGTTTTGCTCACCTACGAGATGGATTGTTTGAACGAATTGCCGAAGTACCACGCTGGTAACGTTTGAGTAACTCCACTCAAGAGCTTGAAGAACTTTTGACCCAGTATGGCGTTAGATTCCATTTATAATCAAGTGGCAAAGTCAGTGCACAGTTCTCATATAAAAAACACTGGAGATCTTGAAATTTTCTATCATACCTGTGATCGCTAGTATTCACCAAGAGAGAATCGTAACTTGTAACACAATACATATAGCGTATCTTACAACATCACTGTGGTAGAGAAAACTTTCTACTATTTTTCTAATGGAAGTTACTTCGCTCTATGCCAATCAAGAATGCTGCTTCTGTGAGCACAGCCAAGACTCCCGCGGCCAGCATCATTGCCAGTAATCGCGTACTCACTTACAAAGGCCTGGAAAAACAAGGAAAAAAAAGGAAGAAGTGGATTAGAACTATACCTTTGGTCCATCGTTTCTACGAACTGGTTATTGAAGAGATTACTGCCACAGTCCTCGTTTGTTCTCAAAGTATATATTTGCTAGAGCTGGAGACAATGAGAGCAAAAGTTTCTAAAGCTTAAAGCATATCTCACGACGAAGTACCTGGACAAAGATGGAGATTCAAAGTTGCGCAAAGTTATCTAGTTCGCTGGAAGTTTGTCGAGAGTTCTTTCTCTGCGCACCATTGTTGAAACCATATTGGCAAAGCGTCCAAGTCTTCTGCAAGTCTACTGGAAGAAAAACAAACGCCACGCTAAAATCTAGACTTACTTGGAGGAACTCAAAGTAGCCGAGGCCAGTCCCGCTAAGTTCAGACACGATCTCTTGAGAATTTAGCTGCAAACTTGGGAAGCGTGAACCGGAGCTCGAGTTCATGAGAGTTTTCGTGTCTCTCGACTTGTGCCGCAGCTTCATATGTGACTCCTGGGCATTTTCTAGAGGAGTGGCAAATAAGGCGGTCCTCGCTTGAGAGAGAATAAAAATATTCATCTCGAAACCATCTACGCCGTTGATAACCAACGGCTCTGGGCTATAAAGCGTATGAAAATTTCTCTTCTTCTAGCTCCTGTGTTTCTTTCGCGATGGCACCGCCAAAGGTTGAGGATCCGGAGTGGACGCCGAAATCTAGGTCTACATCCTCTCGTGCCGAGCCTTCCTCGCGCACTCGAGGCCTTGTCGATGAGGATTTCATACAATTACTTGGGAACTACGCTTCTAGGATCTGTCCACCAGCTCATGATCAGGAAGATCCGGCCCGGAGTGTCGAGGGAGCCCGCCGGAGGAGTGAGCGCGTCGCCTCTGGTTCCCGGAGGAACCTGCAAGAGCACAGCGTGGGGGCAGAGATTCACGGCGCCTCGAGCTCGGAGCATCGCGGCCCCCCAGATGATCGCGGCGAGGCAAGTCAGGAAACTTTATAAAGTTGGCATGGAAACACCTCTTAATCTTACTCGAAAACTCTGAAACTTCAGAGCATCCAAGCTCACCTAGAATGTCATACGGTGAAATCTCCAACACTTCTAACAATTGAAAAACTCACCAGCAATATCATCTGGAATTTGCTCGTGGATCTCTAAGCCCTTTGAGATGATAATCCTTTCCTAAGAAGGCTCTTGTGTCGCTCATCCGAAACATGCTTCAACTTCCACAAACCTTGAGCAACTTTCTTAAATTGAACTTTCAACCAGCCACCATTTATATCCATCTCGGAGGGAGCTCCCATGTATTGAAGCTTAGAGTCGATGATGTTGTCATTTGCGTGGCAAAAGTTGATCTGCATCCACAATTTTTTGTAACATAATCGTTGCTGCTAGCTTCTTTAAGTAGTAATGGCTGAATGTCACCTCGTTGTGCTGGTATTTAGAGAAAACCTGCTTGTCCCACTTGATCTCGTGCTGAGTAGACCTCCAGTGGTCCATGTTCTAGGATGCCAACTAGAAACTTCCCCATGCTAAGCACAGCTGCTTCATTGCCTCGACTAGCCACATGTCCCAGCCAGCCCTTGAGATGATGAAAACAACATCTGCGATCTAGATCGCGAGCTCTCAAACTTCTAAAAACTGCCTGGAACAGTTGCTACCCACCCTGTTGCTGCCAATGCACAGCCTTTATATACTCCATGTTTAAAAGACAAGCATTTGTTCCTATGGTTGCTACTAGAAAGAACAGGCCACTTCAAGATATACTTGGTTGCAGCCTTGACATCTTGGTAGAGGTTCCTATTGTTGAAAATTAGATCAATGTAATCCTTGTTGAAGGCCAATGCAAAGAGATAAAGCTCATCCTCAATCATATCTTTGTGAGGCTTGAATCCATATAGGGCGTGAAACCTCCACAATGGGCTCTTCCTTGCATATAAAAAGTTTATATATGCAATCTTATATAATCATAGCAATTATGTACTTGTCACTCTAGGATTGTCAAATGCATGCAAAAATGAGCTTGTACTTTAGCAAGTAGTAGTTTTTTTTAAAACTTTCTCCCTAAAAACAAACTTAGGAGAAAATTATGATGAGTTGCAAAAAAGTTTTATCAAGGAAAATCTGAAACAATCAAGGAATATATAACTCGATTTAACAAGCATTATAAACATTATAAAGACTTAGTGTCAGACAAAAATCACCTACACCTATACATATAAGGCTTCAAGAAATTTTATTATGAACATATGATAAAGAGAGTTTAAGTGGCTCTTTTATATCTGACTATTTTACCTCAACTTATCTAGCTATAGGTTGCATATTCTTAGCAAGCCTATTATTTTTTCTTGATGATTCAATTTAATTATATGGCCTAAAATAACGAGTAGAAGTTTTAGTTTGATCATACTCTTTTAGCCTTTCATAATCTCTAGGCATATTATCTCTAGACTAATTATAATCTTTAAGTTTATTTTCCTCATGGCTAGGTGGATAATCTTGAAAATTACCTCTAGGCAGATAATCCCGACAGTCATCTTGCCTTTTAGTGTATAGGTATTTGGCACTTTAATTATCATTGTAATTATTCCTTCTACAATAATTTCTATCGTCAAGTGGATAATTTTGCCTACATGTTGTTTTATCAACATGGGCTACTTGTTAGCGTCTTGGTTGCTTAAATAAAGTTTTATACTCCTTAGCTGAATGCCTTTTTTTCTCATAGAATTAACACTTGATCAATTGGAATTTGCATTCTTCATTGTTAGTTTCCTTATCTATAGGAGTTGTACTTTTGTTTGACTTTACCATATTTACCATGTTATTTATTTTATGAGATTTTGTAAGCAATCATAGCTTTTTTCAAGTCATTAAAATCTATTGGCTTTCACCACTTGTAATTGTATTTAGGAAAATATAGCAAATTACGAGTTTGTGTAAATTACTAAAAGCTAAATGATGCAACAATGAATATATTCCCTATTCCTTTCATAAATGAAATTTTACATTTATTAATAGGCCATGAGATGTATTCATTTTGAAATAGATTCTTTGGTTATAACCAAGTAAAAGTAGCACATAAAGATCAATATAAAATGACTTTTATAAGCCCATAGGGAGCTTATGCCTATTGCAAAATGTTTTTTGGCTTATACAATGCTCTTTTTACATTTTAAAGAGTTGTTATTGACACTTTTAAAGAATATCTCATTGATTTCATGAAATAATTTTAGTGTCTTCAGCTCCAAAATATAACATTTAATTTATTTGTAAAAATGTTTTAAAAAATGCAGAGAACATAGCATTTCTCAAATGTACTTTTTTTATAAATTCTAGTATACTTCTAAATTATATTGTATATAAAGAAGGCATCCTTGTAAACAAGACAAAACTCAAGTGATTAAAACAATGTTTCCATCATATAATTTAAAAAATCTTTATTGTTTTCAAGGTAAAATTGGCTATCATTTTATTCACTAATCTTTTAAAGAAAGATACTTCATTTATATGGAATGAAAATTTTCAAGAATCATTTTTAAGGCTTAAATAATGCTTTAAAGAAGCATCTATGCTTGTTAAACCAAATTGGATAAAAGAGTTTCATCTATAAGTGGATATTTTTTATATTGCCACAAATGCAATATTATCCCAGACACAAGATGATCAGAAAGATCATTTTATTTATTATGCTAGTAAACACTTAAATACTATTGAGTATAACTACATAATGACTGAAAAAAATGTTTTAAATGTAATTTACAGCTTACAAAAATCTAGGCATTATCTTTTGGCAATAATAATAATTATCTTTGCTAATCATAAGGCTCTTTTATATCTCATCAAACAACTGTATATATCTACTTGACTAACTAAATGGTTTTTAATAGTACAAAAATATAATCTTAAAATGGTATATAGACCTGGAAAATATCATAAACAAGTTAATTTCCTAAGCCGCATCACTACAGAAGAGTCACCTAATAATAAGGTAGACGAACTCTCATATACTCACTTATTTGTAATCTTTGTGCCTACCACTTGGATGGAAGATATATAAATCTATCTTTATACAGTCACTGTTCCACCTTACTATAACTCGTCAAAGAAAAAGAAATTGTTTGTTTTGAAGACACAACTTTACTCTATTATGGGGGAGTGCCTATCTAAATTAGGCATCGATGGAACACTAAGAAGATGTGTTAATATACAAGAAGGAAGAAATGAAATCTTAAGAAAAGTTTATTTAGACCCATCAAAAGGCCATTTTGCAAAAGTCCTCTCTTGTATACATGTCTAACTAGAACATTAATGTGATAGACAGAGTCATTTTGGAAGCATTCATTGATGCACTTCATCCACACACATTAGCGATGATTCTCATCGATAATGTAAAATATTTTCCTCACAAATTGTTGAGTCTCAAGATGGCTCATAAATATGTTGTCAAATTTGTGGAACTTCATTTTCCAAATGTTATCCTAAACCCTCTCGATTTTCAGTGAAATTGAGAGGGTATTTATTATTCTTGGCTTGAAGACCAAAACAAAGAACATACTTATATTTGTCCCAAGGCTATTCTGTTTGTACAGATTATAGATGTCCATGTTGACAAATTGACGTGAAGTAGATTAAACAATATTTGTCTAAGTGAATTAACATAGTGGGATCTTTCAGATCATGTTTCCCAAGCTTTCCCACTTCAAAGATTCTAGAATCGTGTGGTTATCAAAACTGTCTCCTAGAAATGCTTGTGTAAGCGAATAAATTTTCTATTCTACTTTAGTCACTTAATCACACCTTCGACCACTTGGAAAAGTCTCACTCACAACCTTCATAAGTTTTATTCTAGACTTAGGGTTTATTAACCTCGAGAATGGCATCTTTACCACTCAACCTTTGCCCTTGGTCCAAGTGCTTCACATTTTCGATCCCATGACTGACACCCAAAAGTACCACTGATATATCAACCTATTATGCTAAAGCCATGCCCATTCACCTTTGTCAAATTAGTAGTTTAACACCACCTACATCACAATCCCATCTCTTAAAGATTGAGCCATTCATCCATGAGTGATTATCCAATATCCACTCTTTAGCATCCTTAGGATGTCTGCAGACATAAAGAACAACCTTCCCTAATATCTCTTTTATAATCCCACCAAGTCCCTTTTCTGTTCATGGCTGTGTTCATCAATATTACCGGCCCACAAGCCTGACCATTAAGTCCCATAGTCCTTTGTGATTTCCTCACCACATGACTGTATCTTTGGTCACTACACCAGAGGATTATTATTTTTCCTTTTCACAGTCTAAGACTTTGGGACAACATTTCAAAACACTATAGCCCTATGCAAGCCTCATGAATACTCTCATCACCTTCCGCTTTTGGGTGCTCTAGCCATGGGCTTAGAGTGAGGTTCCATTGAGCCACACTATGTATCCAAGTAGGTAGTGCCACCTACGCTTGGACTGAGAGTATTGACCATTCAATTTCCCTGGGGAATTAGAGCCAACTTTTGAACAGTTCACCAAGTTTCCACATTTGTCTATCTATATTCACTTTAGCTTTGGACTCGTCAATGGGACAACAAAGTTGTCACTATGGAAACCTTAATTTAAAGGTTAAATTAGTTATCATTTTGCATCTCATTTTCCTCATATTTTGTTTTCTTTTATCTAACATCTTTATCCATTTGTAGTTGTTTTTGTTTATGAAAACAAGAAAAAAAAAACTCTTTAAAAAGAAAAAAAAAAAGAAAAATGTATAAGAAGTGGTTGTTGGTGGTCATCCACTGGTACACCACTCCAATGGGCTGCTTAGGCAAGCTTAGCACTAGCTGACTCAGCATACATAGGCTAATTCAACTCAAAGTTGCTGCAGCCCATTTTCCCTGTGTGGCACTTGAGATGCCCGTCTCACCTAGGCCAACTCACTCATGGTAGCTAATTTGCTAGCATACTAAACCTAATCGAGCACTTAGGCCACAGTGTGTTTTGATGTGATATTTCTTTTTGTTCTAACTCTAAATACTCTTCATAATAATTTTAAGCATGTTTTTGAATTTGGTATAAAGATTGGAAGACAATATAGACTTTTAATATTGTATAACAATATAGTGTTTTTATACTTATGATAGACCTTATCATAAAACCTAAATGCCAAAACATAAAGGTAACAAAATGAAAATTTTTCTTCTCTATTATCAAGATCACCCACCACTTTCTTTCTCCCAAAGTCTTGTTTCAAAAAGTTTTCTTTGCCGACATTTTAATCTTTCTCTCAATTTTGTCTTATTGGAGGCTATGATTTGCAACAACAGTAGTGTAATTGAACAATTAAAGTTTCTTCTTTTAGGTGTGGGTGAAGATGGATAACATTAAGATTTTTAGCATTCCAAGTCCAAGGAGATTCAAGTTTTTGGATCTCCAATTAAAATGTGAGGTTGTGATCATAGCAAAGTGAATGTGAAGCAAGAGTCAGTTATCATCATTTTCTCCTTTTATATTTCCAGTGGAAATGTCAATTCAGTGCTAACCAAGAATCTACCAACTTCAACTTCACAAATATTCAAAGTTGTTTATAACGCTTTCTAGTTTTCCCACTTCTTTATTGTTTTTGCATCAGCCCGTTAGCAAGTTCCCATCCATATACAATGGCAACATCTTTTTTGAACTACCACCTCTTGTTAACTCAAGATGAAAAGGGATGGAGACCAAGCAAGATGTCCATAACTAGTCCAAGATCAAGACCACATATTTCCAGCATTTCAAAAGCACAATGTTTATAATTCATTATAGCAAATATTTGGATTGTGTAAATGAATTATACAATCGAGAGCACAGTAAAAATTTAACATTTTTTTAAGGATTTATAATCAATCCTCCCATCTGTGACACCATTGGTGTTAGATTCAAGTGCTAGTTTTGCAAGAATGCTCCATTATATTGTGCCATTTACAGGGCCAAAATATACTACTTTCTTCCACAAGATGGAGAAGTTGGTAGAGTTGTAGTACATATTAGCACGCACACATATCCAATGTAGAAAGGGATACAAAAAAGTTCAATTAACCATTTCAAAGATGTAATGTAGATAAAGATTGTGAAAAACTCATCTACAACTCCGAAGCATGTTCAAAAGATAGTGTTGAAGGATTTTATCACAAACACCCTACTCGATTAAGGCTGCAAGAAGACTTAACTACATGCTTTTCAATAATATTTCTCTTATATTTTGTTTTATTTAGGATAAAATCTTGGATGTGTGAACCTTGACAGGGGAAACTTTAGTAAAAAATTGACTTTATCCTTGAACTAAAATTAAATTATCTCTACAAATTTATCCATGGGCATTTATTAAATCAAGTCCTATTCATTTTCAAAATGTTTACTATAAGCCCTATTTTTGGTGTAAATCTTGTCTCCTAAATGAATATGTCTGGGTCAAGTGACTTTGCTAATGCATGGGTACATTTTGACCATATGGAGCGGGTATTAAGTTGGACAACTATAGGAGCTCATATGTATGATCTAAGGTAATTATTTTTTCTCACTGTCTTAAAATGGTTTTAAATATTGCCCCTTTTATAGGTTATATTCCAACTTGACAATTGCAATAGTAAAGTTTAAAGTACAAACCAGGAAATATTTTGGAAGTTTTTCTCTGACATTGCATTGAAGCAGACTGGTAAACTTGCCAACTTTTACAGTTTCATAGCAGATGGGGCTAGGGCTAATTAGAATGGTGTTTGGGCAAATGGTCAACCTAGAAGGTCATGAGAGAACTTGTGAATTCCATTGGGTTTAGAGCTTAAACTAGCACTGCCACCTTATCAAGTCAAGTTTTTAATTAGCATTTAAGGAGTTTTGCAAATAATAGTAGGTTGCACCTTCTGAAAAAGAGCATGAGGCAAAAATAAACAAAATCTGAATATGGTGGCATGAAGATGGTTATACAAACGTAAGTTGCCTACCATAACTTGAGTCATGGTTGAAGTGGTGGGAAATTAAAATGTTCCAATGGGGACATCACTCTCTTCAGGTTTGTTTTTCTTTTTACTTCTCTTTTTATTGCCTTTTAATATCATGTTTCTCATTATGACCAATCACATAAAGATCTTGTATACACTTCAATTGTGAATCTCTTAGAGAATAAACATTGGAGCTAATGTTCTTTTGAGGCAAGGAAAGGAAAGATAAGTCTATATGAAGCATATTTATCAAATTTGATATGTGCTATAGAGTAGTTTTCAAAAGCCTCCCTAAAAAATCTAAATTCAGAAACTTACATTTAGATGAGATTGAAAACCCTTGAGAAATTTGGTTTCAATTTTGAAAGGAGAGTTGAGACATGAGTGATAGAACAAAAACTATTCCCACAAAGATGCATAGGAGGTTAGCAAAAAAAAGTAAGGCAATTAAATTTATTAGTACTATCCAAGTAGAAGCAGATCCTCCTTCTTGCACATGTCTAAACTTTATGAAGCATGAGGAACATGAGAAGGCATATGCTCCTTGCAAGCATATATATTACATCTTCATTAACATCTTACATAAGGATTTTAATAGGTAATTCGTTGAGTTCTAGCAAAATCCAATATAAGGTGTCTAGGGATGCTTCTGAGGGGCAAGTGTTGGGCTTGGATCCGCGGTGACAAGTTTTCTTCTGTTCCAACCCCATGTTTTTATAGGGAATGAAAACAAGTAGGATTTCAAGATGGTGATGGCTATATTGTTACAACACTAATATCAACTATATGAAATAGCTTGAAGACACTATAATGACTAAATCTAATGTAATACTTAAAGAATGGCCAATTGCTAATGGGGTCACATTCACCTTAGATGAATTTGAAAACCTTGAGAAATCTAGTTTCAATCTTGAAAGGAGAGTTGGAGATATAAGTGACAGAACTAAGACTATTCCTATATAAATGCATAAGAGGATAGCAAAAAAAGGTAATTAAATTTTTTAGTACCGTCTTCAACAAAAACAAGGTAAAATAAGTTTAGCTCAAACACTTGAGTGCGAAATTCTTTCCATGAAGTACATCATTGTGATTACAAAGGAGTACATAGTCAAAACAAAAGGTGGAAAGTATATAATTGTCATTCAAGATCTTCCTTTTTGCATATGTCCAGACTTTATGAAGTGCGAGGAACATAGGAAGGCATATGCTCTTTACTGAGTTGCAAAAGATTTTTGGAGCTAACTAGGTTTTCAAAAACTATTGATGTTTATTCTCTATCAATAATATAAACTTATTATACCTTAAATAATTAATAAAAAATATTTTTCATTTCATATATTTGCAAGTGTTCATATTACTTGTGTGTTTTCATTTATGTTTTTACCATCTCAAAAATATTTCATGGTAATCTTTCAGATATATGATGTTACATATATACCATCATAATGATCATCGCCATTATTTCTGCTAAAAGCTAGAAAATATATATTTCTGCCAAAAGCTAGGAAATATATAGGGTATTTCTTAAAAGTTATGGAGTTTTCTAAAATAAGTAGAAGAGCATTCTTTTTCGCCTAATTTGTTATACCCTTTATCATTGCATTTATCTTCAACTCGTGATCATTATCTTCACTATCTTCTCTTTCTTTTTCTTGTATAGTTTAGTTGTTTTGTGCAATAGAATGACTATTACAGATTCTAACCCTTGAATTACTACTTTGGAAAGAAATATTACAAAAGTTAAAATTACTAACACTAGAACTAACAAATATTTTTATGTATTTCCCTCTCTTCAAATGATAGTGCAAATGAAAATCCATAAATTTTAGACACTATTTATGACAAATGTATCCTAGAGAAGAACCAATATACAATAAACTTACATCAATAATTTTTTTTTCCTCTCAAACTATTATATGGCATTATATAGAATCTTATTTCAAATTTAATAATTTTTAAATTTTGACAAACTTGATATTTACTACACAAAGTACAGATTTAAGGAAGTGACAAGAAATTTTTTTCTACAAACATCTTATTTTATGTTCTAGCAAACATCTCTAATATGGCATATAATTAGTATTTAAATTGTTAGAATAATATAATTTGTAGAGAGTTGTGAAATTATTAAATTCACTATAACCTTGATATTTTAAGGTTTATAGTGTTTGTATTAAATTACAATTGAAAATTGAGTTCAACTCGTGAGCTCAAGAGTGGTCTACACTCATCTTCCACCATCTCAAGCTCAACTACACCGGAAAAAAGAAAAACACAAGCATATGAATAAAGGCACTGATGTTAAAGAGATTACTTTTACATTATAATATTAAAATCAAACTTGTTAGCAATATTTAATTCAAACTTTACCTCCTCTTGGAGGACTTTTGATTGTGTTCTTCCTTGTCCTGTATGCCTTCCCATATTCCTTCACAACTTCTGGATCCTTCACACAAGTGGGAGCGGGTGGAAAAAAGAAGCAAAAAAAAGAATCAATATTCAAGGAATGGTAAGAACAATAGGATCTAATAGTATACAAATTTTCAACAATGTCTATCAATATTTTGAAAATGAACGTTACTCGGATATTCTTTTACTAGAAAATTCTCAGTAAACTCAAGTAAAAACCAGTCAAACATGGCAAACTGCCACTAAGAAGAGCATCCCCACTCACTGGATTTTCTATATTGCAGCTTGAGCCTGTAAGCGATGACTGCAACTCGCACTTGCAGCAGCTGCACCACAAGAAAATCTACGCATTTGGAACCACGTTTTATTCCTGTGTACAATCAGCACGAAACAGAAGTGAAAGATTTTTTTTCTAAAATATAGAATGACAAATCAAAGCCAGAGCTCTGATGCTATTTTGGGACTAACTATTGGTTTACGAAGTTTCAATTCAACTTTGAATGTTCCACAACCGGTGGTTACGCCGCGTTCAAGGGTGAATCCTACACTTTATCACTCCCATACTATATACCAGGGCTCTCTGGCATGTAAGCCTTGTGTTTCAATGCAGCCAAGATTACGCAAGTTCTACATGGATTAAGCTGGAAAAAACTCTTGTAACTAGATCATGCCTAGAACTGGAATGCAGAGCCATACTTGGTGGCAGTACTTAGCTTTTCTTGGCTAAGTTTATTTAATCATCATCCCGTTTCCTCACATATGACTGTGGTTTTCTTTTAGACTGTTTCGAATAAAAGGTCCTTGAGTTTTGCATTATTACTTTTCTTCTTCCACTAGATAAACTCCCTTTTCATTGTCTTCTTCAACATCCATCCACACATGCCTGCAAAACAGTAAAGACTGGCCTGGAAATTCAACAAGAAAATTCAGCCTCCTGAATAAGTGAAATTGATTACTCACAATCTCTTATCCAAGAACTGCGAGGAAGGGAAAAGGATGCCTTGCTGTAGACATCTTCATAAATCAGCTGCAGCATGTAAAAAAAAACAAAAAGGATGAGAAGCTCTACAAAAGATACTCATGTCTATCAAGTAAACGATAATATCGTTGACAGAAGCCATCTGCCACATTGCATTCTTTTCGAGCCATGGGTGGCCAACACAGTAATTTCCCCTCCATGCATCTCCTGGAGCTCCTCCAAGGAGAACTCATTACTCCAGATTCCTCCCAGTGAGCGTTCTCGCACAGGCAAACAAAGATACCAGCAAACGCTCTTCCAAAAATTCTGGTTACTGCAACATAAAGCTGCTCAACGGCTTGACCATCGGCTGATCCTACATGACGCTTGACGTGCTCCACAAATGACTTCGTGGTGGAGCCGCGCAGCTCTTGGAGCTCCGCATGGTCGCTCTTGCCTTTGGTGGTCATGGCCCGGATCAAGCGTCCTATTGTCGCACTCTCGTCACTCCCCAGCCAGTATACTCTTCTGACATCTCCTCGCGCTTGAGACCAGTTGTTGATGGCATCGCCATTCTCCATCCCTGTGATCATCATTCACGATCACTTCCTGTAGAGATCGATATCTCATCCAAAGCTAAGCTCCATGACGCTGTTGTTACCTCGCACATTTGGCGCACAACAGGCGTGAGAACAATATCACCAGCCAGTACTTTCAGGACCGTGTCGAACCACTGCGCGAGTCTCCGAGGCATGAACCTTGATGGTGAATCCAAGATGTAATGATTCCTCGTAAAGATCACCAAGGCACTGTGTGGATCTGCATCCTTCGTCTTGGATGAGTGTTTGTGGCAAGTTGAGGAAAGTAACACCACCGCCTCCACCATGTTGCATTTACCTGCAAGTGCTTCTTCGCTCGCATCTGAATTGAAGTTGGTACCATCCTGTAAGAAAGCAGTTTAGTCAAGATGCAAAGTGCAAGTCAATCAAAAGAAGTACAAACTTTTTGGCGGCTTTAAAGGCAGGCAGATTCTGGTTATGGTAATCACCAGCAAAGATTACGAGCTGCACAACATCCGGTGTGGGCATTTCAAGGACGTGACGAACAGCCTTGTGCCAAATCCTCCACCTGAGATCGCAAACTTCGACCTTTTGCTGGGATGCTATGAGTCGGCCTCACAATCCTATCATTTAAATATAACCTAAGACAGTTTAATTTAAACCACTTTCATTGCTTAGAACATAATTTGGAGAACTAAATTCCGTGCAATGATCGTCGTTGTATTTGCGCTATGGCCTTTCTCACGATCGACAACATTCGCGCATAAGGTCTCTTATTTTCACTCAACTCTTTGGAGCATTCGTTTACGCCTTCTTGTTGTCCGCAGTCATCCTATCTCCAGTTCCAGCCAGAGTTTCCTTCGTTTTATCCGCAGCCTGTTTCACCTTGTCTCCCATCTGTGAGATCCAAAATTTCCAATAGTTTGTCAATCGTCTTTCAGCTAAGAATTGTTTCTACCTGCTGGAACATACCGCTGGCTTGATCTTTGGTTTCGCCAGCCTTGTCCCTGGTCTGCTCCATCTTTTCCTGAGCAGTGCCTTTCATGTCCTGCGGATCAACACTCTCGGAATGAAACAAAAGAGAAGAATAAACAGAAAAGAACAATAAGAGAAAAGAAAATACTTCACCTCTTTCTTCTGACCGGCTTGGTCCATCTTGTCTTGAGCACTCCCCTTGAGCTCCTGATAAACGAAACACTTGAGAGTTAAGATAACACACGAAAGCAGACAGAGACACAATACCTCTTTCCTTCCCTGCGCGCTGTCCGACGACATGTTGAGAAAGAATAAAAAAACGAGAAACTCCCCTTTGACCGGTGGGATAGCTACGTCGCAGCAAACGCGCGCACTGATGAGCGATGGATTAGTCCCAAAGCTGGCCTTTTTGTAGCTACGGCGAGCCTTGCATGCGACCTGACACGTTTCCTGGCCATGGAAACGGAAGGTCCTGTTTATTCTGCAAAGTGATCGTCATCAGCAACAGTTTCCATGCAAAGAATCCTGAAAAAAGAAAAAGAAAAACGAGAACCTGCCTGTTTGTCCCCTGTACAAACGGTATGAGTAAACTAAGAGGTAGAAGCATTAAACAACAACAAACCATGACCCACCTCTGCGTGAGTGGGTGCCAAGCTTTGATGCTGCGGTTCTTCACGACGATAAATATTCGATTCAAGCGCATAAAGTGTCTCCCAGAGGAATAGAACCAAACTCTCCCCATTTATATCCTTCATTCCGCGTGAGTGGTGTTGTTGGTGTTGTGGTCCATCCTCCATCCTCCATTTCCCATCCCAATCCATACTGTTATGTCCTGGTGATGCTTTTAAAGACGGTACCACACGTCCCATTCCAAATTCACTTCCACCTTCCTTCATCTTCTTTGCCGCCTTCACTCTTCTTTTTCTCTTCGCTTCCCTGTTTACGAGCTTTTTCCTCGCCTCTAGAAGCCTGCCTGGAAGTCGAGAGGCCTGACTGACCAGAAGATTATGTACCAGTACCACACTCTCTCCAGAAAGCTGCCGCCTTTCCTTCTCAATCAACATTGCTGCGTAGGCTCCGCTTGCTTAGCCACCACCACCACCGCGGGATCAAAAAGCTTTCATATTTTCTTGCCGCTTTGTCGCATCTACCGGGCCTCGAGATTCTATTTCCCTCGTCCGCCAGTCCGTGAATATAAAAGTCGGGGCGCCGTAGAAAAATGAGCTGTTAAGCAGCTCATTCCATGTACCTTGCTCGAAGGGCCCCTGGAAGCACACGAGTAAAAGAAAAAGAGTGAGAAGCTTCAGCAGTAAACAACGAAAAATACGTACCTTGAACTGTAAGAAATCAAAGAGATACTCTGTGTAAGAAAACAAAGAGATAGTTTGAGCAATAAACTAGAGAAACTACGTACCTGGAAACCATGAACTGGTAACTTTGCAAGAAATCAAAGAGATGCCGTTTCTGCAGTAAACAAAGAACGCTACGTACCTGGAAACCATCAAACTCTGTCAGAAAACAAAGAGATGAAAGAATGGTCAAGTTCCAGCAATAAACAAGAGAAAACTACGTACCTGGAAACCATGAACTGGTAACTTTCCCTCACGCAATCCCAGAAAAAATGATCTCGCGGAGACGGAGTTACGCGTCGAGGATTGTTGCAGAGATCCAAGCGTGGGGCCGCGGGTATCAGTCTTCGTTCTCGAGCGTCCAAACGTTCCAGACACAGTCGGAGATATAAAGCTGACCACAGCTGGAAAGAACCAGACGTCGCCGCTGGGTAGTTTTGGCCTCTTTTCAATTCCAGCGCTTGTCTTTCCCTCGGATGTCCTTGCATTTCTCCTCCAGCTTCCTTCATTATATCTTACGTCCTCTTTCTTCTTCTCCTCCTAGACTTGCGTGAGTAGATCTTTCCCCTTTTTCCCATTTGCTCCTCGCAAGCAAAGCCTCTGAGAGAGCGCTCTGAGCTGATTGAGTAGTCGAGAGATAGCGCCATGCTAGTACCAGTCCAGGCCTCTTGTCTTGTTGCTTTGCTGCTGCTACTCCTCTTTGGATCCGGCATTCATGCCCAGCTCTCTCCAGGCTACTACAGCAGCTCCTGCCCCAATGTGGAGTCTATCATCCAGCAAGTGATGCTCCAGAAGTTCAAGATCACACCCAACAGCGTCCCTGGCACGCTGCGGCTCTTCTTCCACGACTGCTTTGTCGATGTAAGTCCAATCTCCCTGTAAGTTCTATCGCCTTCCTTCGTCCCAAAGGTCTGAGTTTTCGAATGGAATTCGGCCGCAGGGATGCGATGCCTCGGTGCTCATCGCTTCCACGGCCAGCAACAGCGCAGAGAAGGATGCCGAGATCAACTTGTCGCTGGCAGGCGATAGCTTCGACTCGGTCATCAAAGCCAAAGCTGCTGTTGAGGAGAAGTGCCCCGGGGTCGTCTCTTGCGCGGACATTCTCGCCATTGCCACCAGGGACCTCGTTGTGCTGGTGAGTGATTCTCCTCCATCTTATCTTCGTGTCCAAGGAAAAAAAAATCCTTTTTTTCCCTTGGTCTTTGTCCTCCGAGTTTTTTTCTTGCATTGATTGTCGGGATGGCAGGCAGGAGGACCATCTTGGACAGTGAGGAAAGGCCGCAAAGATGGAAAGATCTCGCAAGCTTCAAGAGTCGATGGTAACTTGCCAAAGCCCGAGCAATCGGTCGACCAGCTCACCAAGCTCTTCGCTTCCAAAGGACTCTCTCAAACGGACATGGTGGCTCTCTCAGGTAAACTCCCTTCTCCTTCCTCTATCAAACTCACCAAAGAAATCTCTCAGGAGCTCACACCATCGGCTTCGCTCACTGCAAGGAATTCATGAGCCGGATCTACAACTTCAACAGCACTCACCAATTCGATCCCGCAATGGATCCCAACTTCGCCAAGGATTTGCGGCTCACTTGCCCCCAGTCAGTGGATCCAAGAGTGGTTGCCAACAACGACGTGACCACCCCCGCCAAATTCGACAATGTCTACTACCAAAACGCTGTGAGAGGAGTCACGGTGCTCGCCTCGGACCAAATCCTCCACAGCGACGCTAGAACAAGGGGCCTCGTCACGGCATACGCCGGCCAGCAGGGCGCATTCTTCGCCGCGTTCGCTACCGCCATGGACAACCTGGGAGCCGTCGGCGTCAAGACTGGAAACCAGGGAGAAATCCGAAAGGACTGCTCCAGATTCAACAGCTAGCGAGACTCCGCGGCGAGCATTCTTCTTTCCTCATAAACCCTAGCCCTAAACACGGAATCATTGTGGATATACTTCGTTTGAATTTGAATTTCTGGTGGTAACTTTTGTGTGTATTGGGAGCCAGTGCTTGTGTACTGGGAGCCAGCCTCTTTTGGGCGAACATGAAGCCACAGCGGCATCTTTGGTTGTGCTTTCTCCTTCCTGCTTGCTTCTGTCGAAGATCTTAATCCCCACACTTGGCAAACATATTGATGCCCAGGGGAGTGTCCTCGGGTAATCCGTGCTCCGGGATGATCCCGAGCAGATTTCGCAGGCGACGTTGGTCAATGTGATGTTGTCCCCATGGCGCGGAAGAGCTGGGGCGATTCGGAGCTGATTTTGGTGGTTCTCAAACAAGCTTCAACTTCTGTATTAAACTGAGTGTGTTTAGCGTCCACCAGCCGTGTTTCTTGATGTAATCCTTGAGCCCCTGCCAAAGCTTCAGGAAACCTTCGTAGGAAGATTGAGAGATCTTTTATGTTGCGTTGCTCGTCAGCTGGACTATTGATGAATCTTTTGGAAGTGCTCGCTCTCTGGCAATTCATTCCCATGAAAAACTTTGAGAAATCAGCTTCCATGTAGTGTTGGAAACCAGCGTTCTCCTTGTAGCGCAACGGATAGAGTTGCAGAACGAAAAAGGAAGTAGTGGCTTCCCATTGACTCAAAAATTTACCACCAAAGCTGATAAGCTAATACCCTTCCCCCTCAGGTCTATATGGCTCGAGTGTGTCGTTCCTCCAAACCGCAACCGGGTGAGGGGAGAACATCAGCCGTGTCTCCTCATCAAAATCACACTTGAACCCCGAGCAAGCGCGAGTGTAGACGCTAGGCAGGTTCGAGAGCACGCCGGCCGTCTCAGGCGATGTCACCAGGTTGTAGTCGTTGCACAGGTCCTGGACAATCCCCAGTCCCTGGCTCCTGCTCCGCGCCTTGCACACGTACATGCGTGGCCAGTCCATCCACGCGAAGTGCCACTCGTCTTTGAGGTCCGTGATCACCACCCACGGCTTGAGGGTGCGGCATTTGATGTTCACTCCCAGCAACATCACCAGCGCCCTCCATATGTGCAGCTCGTTAATCTCTTCCTTGATATAGTAGCCAATGATGATGTCCTCGGCCACACACATGTACACGAGCATCACGTCCAGCGCGAAGCGGAGGGTGTAGGGGAACTCCTCACCCGCGGTCGAGCTCCAGATCTCCTGCACGAAGTCTATGCCATCGCCGTCAACTACATGCGGCAGCCTGAAAAGATCGCCAACTTTGGCACGCTCCTCCAGGTACGTTACCGTGTCCCGTGGCCTCCTGCTATTCCACCCTGCGAAGGCTTCGCACTCGATTTCCTCCCGCGGGTTTAGCCACCCTTCCCCTCTCATAACCTCGATCTTCAACCGGGCGAGGACAAGCTTACAGTCTTCAAGTGTCATGAGATGGACCTCACACGTTCTGTTGCGTTGAATGCTAGCTACTCCAACAGAGTCACTCCGGTGGAATGTTAGCTCGTCTCCTGGAAAAATGGCGACGTTACGTTCCAGAGGACGGCCGTCCCTCACCAAGTAGCCTCTGTCCCCCACCTTCCTCCACGCCCTGTCTGTAATCTCAAGAGCCTGCTCCCCTGCGTCTGGAATATCAAACAGCGCCAGAAGTGAACCGTCTACGCCCCTGACCTGGCACTTGCCCATCGGACGCGGCAGCACTGGATATGACTTCATAGTCTTGAGTAGAAAGACGCTAAACTGCAGGTAAGAAGTCGGGTGAGCGGCCAACACATAAAACGCGTACCGGATTTCCCCCTGAAGCAATCAGAGCGCCTCGACCCTTGGTTCTCGCGTGCACCATGCTCAGGCTCTACATGTTACACAAGTGATCTCCTCCGTTCGCAGAAACAAATGAAACTTAAGCACTTACCTCAGTAGCCAAACGAGGTTCAGCGCACACTACGGTCCACTTCAAAGACTCCATGTTCAGTAGCATGGTTTCTTCTGTGGCGCCTAGTGTATAGATAGATATATAAGAGGTAGTCGGAGCATGGAAGAAATAAACTTACCACCAACAAGATAGCACTTGTCTCCGGTGACAGCAGTTGCAAAACGTGCTGCAGGTACGCGGGTCGGACCTTGATCTGGATACCAGGACCATTGACGCTGCAAACATTTTGGGCACTTGATCAGAGCTATATAATAAGACTCCGTGCTTACATTTACGAGATTCAGTGCGTATAGGTTCTTGCAAAAGCCAGATGAACCAGCTCCAAAAAGGTACAGATGATCGCCTTTATGCACCGCAGCATGGAAAGCAAGCGGTGGCGGGATGGATCCACTGCCACACGGAGGTATGGAACTGCGATCTTTCTATTGGATCTGCGTACCTTGCGTTAACCAGCTCCCACTGCTTGCTTTTCAGGTCGAGTGCATGTACCCGAGGGTGCAGCTGACCCTGAAAGTCCACACCGCCATACACCCATATTTTGCTCCCGATCAGGGTGGCGGAGTGACCACGAGTTGCAGCCTACATAAATCCGCATGAAGATACAACGAGACAGTCTTGAAATGCTTACCGGAATGTCTCCCGCCGTTTCCACAAGTGACCACTCATTGATATTCGTGTCAAACTCATAGACTGATTGATGAGCCCAAGGCATGAGAAAAGAGGAAAGCAAAAGAACCACACAGTACCGTGCATCTCTTCATCAGACGGAATGCCAACAACGAGAAAGAGCGTTCTTCCACCTGCTAACTGCAAAGCTCGTCGACTGTGTTTAAGCAAAGCCCGCTAGAAACAACTTGAACAGCGTCAACTCACCAGGCAATGGCCGGCGCACGACACGGGACAAGGTTGGGCTGTCGACCACTTCAAGCTTCCCAAGTCCAAAACCTCCACGAGAGTGTTATAAAGAACTTGAGAAAGATCCACGCTACTTAAACTCACCAGCACATCGTTCAAGTATCGGTCCGCGGAGCATCCTCCCACCACATACATCTTCTCCTCGATGGCAGCCGCGCTGTGCTGCAAGGGATTCAAGGTAAAAACCAGCCACAAGGACCAAAAAAATAGCATACCAGGGATCGGGCTTGTGGGATTCTCGACATCCAAAGGAATGTAAACTTTGATCTTACAGCTCGTGACACCTAGACCGAGCTACGTTCAATGGCATTCTCGTTCTTCGTCGTGGCCGTCCTTCGGATTTCGTGGCTTGAGAAATATTCGAGCCTTACAAGTGGAAAGAGGTGGGCGAGGGTTCCCAAACAGCGGCATATCTCGCCCACCTTCAGTCTCAAATCGAGCTTGGGATGGTTTGCCGCGACGAATCACACCAAGTGGCTGTCCGTAAAAAACCAGTTGGTATTCTCCGCCGATTTCTCCGGGACTGCCGACGCGGCAATTTGTCTCTAAAGCAATCTATCGATGCAGAGGTTCCGATCGAGGGCGCAAAGAGAGTCCGAGAGCGAGCTCCTCCTAGCGGCTTGGAAGTCTCAGCGGTTCCGGATAATGTGGACATGCAACCAGCGCATCTTCAAGACCTGGCTCGCAGCACCTGCGGCTCTTGGACTCCTGAGATATGCACTAGACCATCCGGATGGAATTCTTGGTGCCATGAATAATGTTGTCTTGACTATTTTGTAGGCGGCTCAGCAGCCTGAGCGCTTGCCAGTCCAGAAATGAGCTGGAGGTGACGACGATTTTTTTTCTTTGTTCTTTTTGGGGTGATTTTCCCATTCGCTCTCCCTTTTCTTGTGAAATTGAAGTTTTCAGCTCCAGCCAACGCCAACACGAAGCAGCTCCAGCCTGAATCCACGTCCCGAAGCACCCTGCCCATCGTCGTGAAGGACATTGCTTGCTCCAGATGCCCAACCCGGGCATATGCGCTGAGCATCAAAATCCAATTCATTTTATCTTTTTACCGGCACATAATCACTTGAAAATCTATGCTAGCAGCTTACACATTGAGCAGCGAACTCCATGAAACTCAGGTGATTTAGATTGTGCTTCATTCTTGCATAGTTGGAAGATTGTGCTTGTATCCGCCAAGAGCCTTAGATGGGGATACGTGGCAACAATTTTTGGTCCCCCCCCTTACAAGATCAACAACACATCAAGAATTAAATGAGCACAATACCATGTTAACATTTTAGTGTGATAACAATAAAAAAGAATAAAGAACACCATATAAAAACTTTTCAATATTAGAGAAAGATATCTCATCGTGATATTTTAAAAGTTTATTTCACTTTTCTCAATATGATTTTTAATTATTTTCTTATTTACTCTTTATTTTTAGATACAGTGTGAACTTAATTGGTACTTTTTGCACTATTTAAAAATAATATAATTCATATGAATTAAACATTAATATGTTCTTGTTGTTATGATTATTTACAAGTATAGCCCTTATTCATGGTCATTCTCAACTATAAATGTTTGTGCTAATTTATTTCAAAACATGAAATCTTATTAATTTTAATTTAAAATAAAAAATCTAAAAAAATCATGTCTTGTGCATTGCAGTCCCAACTTACATTCAATGAACAGTTGTGCAGATAGATCCACCTGCAGTCCGGTTGAAATCTTGTTGATTGCTTCCACTGCACTGGCCGCTGCAAATACCCAGCTCCCACCTATCACATTACAAAAGAAGAAAAAAAGCGAGTCAAAAAGAAAGAA
The DNA here is from genome assembly GCF_000143415.4 of Selaginella moellendorffii. Lineage (NCBI taxonomy): Eukaryota > Viridiplantae > Streptophyta > Lycopodiopsida > Selaginellales > Selaginellaceae > Selaginella > Selaginella moellendorffii. The sequence goes on along the minus strand of NW_003314291.1, from coordinate 681,359 downwards.
AAAGAAGCAAAAGCATACTAGAACAGGCTTGACTCCTGTCACAGCTCCTTCGCTTCAAATTATTACAAGGCTTGATCCTCATCGAGCGCTCAAGCTTAAGCCCGAGTGTGGGCCGTACCCTCCTGTAGATGTAGAGCCTGATGTAGAGCCTGTGCTGAGAAAATCAACATGCTGGATGTACCCTTCTGCAGATGTACTCGTAGAGCCTGTCCTGAGAAGATCAACATGCAGGGTGCGAGATTCGTTCCTGGTTGAGAAGGGAGGGCCATCCACGGGAATGTCCTCCACTGGGCAGGAGCCTTCCAGCATCTGCACAACCTTCCCCATCGATGGCCTTGAGCTCCCGTTTTCTTGCAGACACTGGAACGCAATCCTGATAACTGTCCGCACGATTGCTTCATCACACTTGCCTTTCAGCCGCGGATCGACCAGCTCCATATCCTTCTCTTGTGTCACCAATTCCAATGCGTAAGCCGGGAGGTAAAACTTTTCTCTCTCAGAAACTCGAGAGAAGTTCCTCCGCCCGCTAATCACCTCCAGCAGCACGACTCCAAAGCTGTAAACGTCGCTTTTCTCTGTTATAGCAGCCTCCAGTAGCCACTCTGGTGCAAGGTAGCCTGGAGTACCTCTCATTGTTGTCATAACGTAACTCTGATCGCGAGACATGAGCCTGGAGAGACCGAAGTCCGCCACTTTCGCGACCAAGTCCTCGTTCAGCAAGATATTCTGAGGCTTTATGTCAAGGTGGATAATCTTCTCTACGCATTCCTCGTGCAGATATGCCAGACCCCTGGCCATCCCCAGCATAATTTCCATTCTCTGTTCCCAGTTCAGCACCTTCTGTTCGACACAATCTTGATAGATCCACTTGTCCAGAGAACCATTCTCCATGTGTTCATAAACCAGAAGCCTGTTTAGGCCCTCTGAGCAGAAACCAAGCAGTTTCACCAGATTCCAGTGATGAATTGTCCCTAGGATGGCAACTTCCGCATAGAATTGCTTCTTCCCCTGTCCTGTACTTTCCAGCTTCTTCACAGCAACTTTCCTACCATCTGGGAGTACACCTTCGTACACACCACCAAAACCACCGGTACCTAGCACTTTCGAAAAGTTATCTGTGATTCGTTCTAAATCCGAAAGGGTGAACCGTATCGGCCGCAAGTTCTCTATGGATTCAAGAACGGTGTCACTGTCATATTCAACAGCCTGAATCTGTCTCCTCTTCTTGATGAAGAACATCACCACTAAAATGTATACCACCATCACAAACAAGCCGGCAATTCCAACCATTGTTCCAGCAATAGAACTTTTAATATGACAAAATATCAGTATCAGCAGGAGTATTGTTCCAGCAGTGCAGAGTCCTAGAAATTGTACAATTGACAACCAACAACATAACAAACTACCTAGAACTCGCATTATCATCTTCATGCTCCAAGGCGTTTGCTGTGCCTGTGTGCAGACTTGAAGCCCTGAAATCCTCCCGTTCCTTCATTTCAACAGTATGGCGCATAGATTCTACCATGCAATAATTCCGGCTTTACAGTTGTCATCGTAATCATGCAGTCAAGGTTCTTGTGACCTGGAGGTCAAACTCCAATCTCAGCCGTCGATGCATTTCAGCGCCAGCCCAGGTTCGAATCTGCAGAGTCAAAGATTTGGAAAATAAACAAACAAGCTTGGGTCATGAGCTGAGCTCACAAGCTAAGCTCACGACTTTTTAAATACAAGAAAAACATTGGTTTGTCCTGAACTAACATCTTTTCATTTTTCAAATTTTTATTTAATCTAAATTCGACCAATAAAATACAAATATAAATATAGATTTGAACATTAAAAGCAATCTAAAAACACTTCTCAAGCTCTACAATTGTAAGGCTTACCTGATGGATGTGATGGTCAATCTTAAAATCTTGGTTTAGTTCCTGCATAAAAATGTAATAGATGTGCTTGAAAGCTAAATATACCTTTCCCTGTGTAAAATTTGGATAAGTACAAGATGGATTTTTGCAGATTTTGATAGTGTAGCTCGTACCCTTTGACGACTCAGTCACAACAATAAACTCTTTAGCTATGGCATTAATGTAGTTGATCCTTATGATTGTGCATTTCAACGTCTTTGCTAGCTTGATCTTCTTTTGTGCACCTTTTGAAATGGAAGACTTGTATTGTACAGCCTTCCCATTTCTAGTTGGTCGTGTATGCCAGTCTAGTGTTAACATTGGTGGTATAACAGTATCATTAGCAACATTTGAGGAAGTCTTCAACTTGAAACCAGCTCTCTCCAAACTTTCAATCTCTTCTTTCAAAAGATTGCAGCTTTGCTCAACTGGCCATTCCTCTTACACAGAATCTAGCTTCGAGATAATTGAGTTGTGGATCTGGTTTGTATAAGTAACATCAATCCCATAATAGTAAATCCAACTTGACTAGCGGCCTTTTACCCTTAGATCTTGACAGCCCCAAAAACATGGTACTGTTGAAGAACTTGAACCTGAGCGCACAAATGCAAGACATTGACCTTGACTCCCAATCATTCCGGAGCAACGCACATTACTCTTGGCATTGACTCTTCGAATTGCCCAATTGATACGAGAAATTGGCTCATGAGCAATAATCTTCTCAACTTTTGGCACTGGATTTACTTGTGTAACAATTGGCACCTCCTTCACTCCATGTTCTTTAGTTCTTCTCCAATGTTGTGGAATAGAATGGTAGTCAAACTCTAGACCATGAGAGCTAGAAGGAGTGATGTTGGGCCCATCAAATGTCTGTCGATGCTTCATGCAAGCTATCCCCATATCCCCAAGTGGTTCATAACTTGATTCCGTAGGAGTTCCAATAACAACTTCCTCCACCATCTTAGATATTGTAGTGCATTTTATCTCTTTCCCCTTAAGTCAACTGAAAAAGTGGCAATTGCTTGATGAGAGAGCCCTTAGTGGCTATTTTATCCCCATTTATCCCCCAAGGTTCCAAGGATCTATGGTGATAGTATATCCAAATCTCATCCCATGATCACATGCGCTACAGATATTGACCCTGCTGATGGTGTTGTCCTTCTACCAACCTGCTCTTGAAGCTTGTCTAAGTTTGAACCTGTACCAGCAAACTTTGCTTCCTGTGTAGCCAAAACTTTTGATGATTGTTCAAGAGATCTAGTGAGGTCGGAGAGTGTAGCTTCATAGAGGGACACTTTTCCTTTCCTTGCTTCGGAAGCTCTCCAACTCCAATGTTTGCTCTCAGAGAGAGTAATTGTTAGTGTAAGTGCAATGTTATTAAGTGGTTGATCCTAGGAAAAATGCAACATTTGAATATGAAAAGAAAAGAAAATGAAAGAAAACTTACATAGAGAATATAATGGCCTCACTGAAACATTTGAACTTCCCACCATGCAAGTTAGCACTTCATTTGTGGAAGGTGTTTAATTGGCATTTTGTCTCCTTCACACCACCATATGCACATTTCATTTGTTTTTGCCTCGTGCTCCTCTTTAATTGGTGCATCTATCCATTCCCGACAAAGTTGCTTGAACTTGTGATGGAAGCTAGATTTGATGCATCTGCAATGTTCATTGACACTCTTTGCCCAATGAAACTCACAACTTTTCCCTCTACCTTGTAATAGTTGACTTTTATCACCTCCAAATACTTGTTGTACAGCTAACCAATTAGCACCAACAACATCTGCCATGAAACCGTGGAAGTTGAGTTTCTTCCCAGTTCGTTGTTTAACAACCTTGGACATACATATCCAAAAGATGGTTTGAGCTTGGAAATTTTGAACCTTGAATTTGTTTATAGCTATAATCAAGTTGCACTACAACCTATAGAAGGAATGGTTATAATGTAAATCGGTATGGAATCCTTAAAAAATGAAAAGCCACTTATTTGTGATCATAAATATAATGTCGCGAATGTGACTTCGGGTATCGAAAGTTACCTATCGGCTAGTCCTTATGAACACTCTTTCCTTATTGTCATGACGATAGGAAGTCAGTATTGTTAGACCCTTTATTAGTCCCTCTTGTGCTAGTGGAGTTAATTGGGCATTTCGAGTGTACTTAGATTGAATGAGTATAAAGATGAAATTCTTATGTGTTATTAGCTAAGCATACTTAGCATGGTAAGAAGTTCCCGTCTTGTTGTGTCTTGCACTGGCTAGTGATAAGAACCTTCACGTATTGTGATTAGTCCCTCACTATCGTTGGATGATAGTTTACTGTGTTTGCCAAACACTCTCGCTATCATGCCCTTTATGTTAGTCTAATTTTGGTCCCAAATGTTATTTATGAAAAGTGTCCAGATTTGCTCATTTGGCATATCTACAAAATGTAGAAATTGTCTTGAACACAATGGTGTTTGTTCCATGTCCAAATTCGCAATTTAGGGACATTCCATATTTAGTAAGTTTCGAGTTTGTCCCAGAGACTAACTTCTAATACTAAAGGAGGCTTGGGGTGAAAGCCCAAAGCATGTGTTCCTCAAGGGGTGGGGGGCAGGGGGGATATGGGGGGTTCCAAATATATAGTAAGGATAGTGGGTAGGTTGGGCATGGTTGACTAACCTAAAGCATAATTTAGCTCCCGCTTGCGTGCTTGTCTTTGTTCTACGTCCGGCTTGGGTCTAAGCCTAAGTTCTACACCATGCTAGCTAATGGAGTACCCACGTCCTTGCGTTAAGCCACCGGTATGCCGAAATAGCGCCAAATTCCATTTGGCTCCGTTTTGCGTGCTAGACCTAGCATTGGGATGCTGGTTGCTCTAGAATTGTTCCAAGTTGCTCTATGTTCCTGTCCCTTCACTCCTTAGCCTGTATGCTCAAGAGTTGCTCTGTGGTCCGGTTTTTTTGCTCCTCGGCTCTATGTTTGGGAGTTTGGCACCGTTCATTCGATCAGTGGCCCAAGGCCCTGAAATTTAGGTTCCACACCATTGTCCTTTAGACATATGCTAAATGACACATGGCACATGGAGGGTTTAGGTTTTGCTTCGTGGTTATCCTATGGTAAAACACTATAGGATAAAGGGTAAAAACCACATGTGCTACATTTGGTATCAGAGGATGAGTCTTGGCGAGTACTATTCAATGAGATTAAGCAATTAATCTCGTTGCATACGTAGAGATGAAAACGATAATTCGAGTGGGTACATATTTGGTGCAAAGGCTTTGCGATTGTTACTTTGGTATGGATTTGGTTACCTTGTTATACCTTATGATGTGAGCTTGCTCTTGGGCTCATAGGATGGATTTGGGGTGTACCATTTGGCACAAGTTTTTGCTTGGGCTCGTGAGTAAAGCACATTAGCAACTCAAGGTTACACTTTGAGATAGCAGGATTAATGTTAGCCTATTGGTGGTTCCATAAGTTGTTCCATGTACTATAGGTGAAAGTAAACCTTCCCTGGGTTTGCTATGAGTGGCAAATAGGTTAGTCCGTAGCTCTTTAGCACAACACTAGTGGATCTGTGAGACACAAAATCCCTAGGCCCCAAAGTGGAGCCGGAAGGGCGCCACATGGTAGTGGCCGAAGTGAGAGCCAAACGAGCGTAACACATTTGGACCAAAAGCTCCGACTTGAAAAGTCAAGAGTGGGAGTGGAACTCCCAACGAAGTGCTCGAGGAACGAGCACGAAGCGAGCAAAAGGCGAGGCTCCAAAAAGGGACCCAAAAGGACCAACACATGACACATGGGAGTCCGAAGTGGAGTCCGAGATGGACCCGAGTTGGAGTCCGAAGTGGAGTCAGAGGTGGACCCGAGATGGACCCAAGTTGGAGTCCGAAGTGGAGTCCGAGATGGACCCGAGATGGAGTCCGAGATGGAGTCCGAGGTGGACCCGAGATGGACCCGACATGGAGTCCGAGATGGAGTCCGAGATGGACCCGAGATGGAGTCCGAGATGGAGTCCAAGATGGACCCGAGATGGAGTCCGAGATGGAGTCCGAGATGGAGTCTGAGGTGGACCCGAGATGGACCCGAAATGGAGTTCGAGATGGACCCGAGATGGAGTCTGAGATGGAGTCCGAAGTCGAGACCGAGACCGGGACCGAGACCGAGACCGAGACCGAGACCGAGATCGGGACCGAGACCGAGACCGAGGCCGAGGCCGAGACCGAGCCCGAACCTGAGTCCGAGTCCGAATCCGAGTCCGAGTCCGAGTCCGAGTCCGAGTCCGAGTCCGGAGCCTGAGAGGGTGAAAGCCCAAAGCGTTCGTCTCCCAGACCCTGGGGGGTTTGGTGAGCTCCAAAAGTATAGTAGGGGGAGGACTGCAGTGGAGCCAGTTTGGCCAGGAAAGGCCAGTTTGGCCCAGGAAGGCCGGACCCAGTGTTGGGTGATGAGCTGCCCACTGGGAAGTCCAAGACTAGAGTGAACATGGACCGACAAGCGGGGTAGCTTGGTGAAGTGTTCAAGAGCCGGCTCTAGTTCCCCCGGGAGATCGACTGGCCGATGCTCCCAGTCCAAGTGTGGGTGGCACTACCTACTTGGATACCTGGTGTGGCTCAACGGAACCTCGCTCTAAGCCCATGGCTAGAGCACCTAAAGACGAAAGGCGGGGAGAGTACCCACGAGGCTTGCGTAAGGCCACGGTGTTCCGAAATGGTGTCCCAAAGTCCCAGACTGTGGAAAGGAAGAGGGGTAGCCCTCCGGTGTGGTGACCAAGGACACAGTCACACAGTGAGGAAGTCCTAGAGGATAGTGGGACTTAGTGGTCGGGCCGGTGGGCCTCGATCTAGTGGCAGTGTTGGCGAACACAGCCAAGGACAGAAAGGGACTTGGGGGGACCGGAACAGAGATATTGGGGAAGGCTATTCCCCATGTCTGTAGGTATCCTAAGGATGTTAAGGAGTGGATCTGGGATGACCACTCATGGACGGATGACCCAGTCTTTGAGAGACGGGATTGGAATGTAGGTGGTGTTGGACCACTAGTGTGACCAAGGTAAATGGGCATGGCCTTAGCGTAACGGGCCGATATGTCGGTGGCACCTTGGGGTGTCGATCATGGGATCGGACACGTGGAGCACTTGGACCAAGTGCTAAGGTTGAGTGGCATGGATGCCATTCTCGGGGCTAGCAAGCCCCAAGTCCTGAGTTGGGCTTATGGAGGTTGTGAATGAGACTCCTCCAAGTGGTCGGAGGTGTGGTTAAGTGACTAAAGTAGAATGGAAAAATTTAGTCGCTTACAATTTGGTATCGGAGCTGTTCCTTAATCCGACTTTTATTGGTGCTCAAGTATATCACCACTGGTGTTGGCAACGGAAGGTCCGAGAAGTGGGCCTACCCTTGAGGAAGTAGCAGGTCGGGAAGATATGGCTCTCCATTACAGTTCATGTGTGAACTTGTAGACAAGGTGGTGGATAGAAAAGGGCCAATAATAGAACGACTTTGGGATCTTGGGAACAGTATATGGTTTTCCTCAAAGAGTTGAGGATGTGATCCAGATGAGCGTTTGACTTAGCAAACTGGCTAATGTAGTTGTGGTAAACAACTACAGTTGGGATCACGGGAAAGATAAAGACTCCAAAGCAATAAAGGAGTCACAAGATTTTCCTCATATAGTTGAGGTTGGTCCTCATGAATGTGAGACCAGAAGTAATGACCGTGGGAGGTCAAATACGGAAGAGGACTCAAGTCCTTGAAAAGGTAGCCGGGGCTACCTCTAATAAATGCTGGAACAACCCAAGGAGTTGGGGGTGTATTAAGTGGATGAGTTGGTGTTCTCATCACATGGACAAGTAGTCCTAAGGGGCAAAGGTTGCCCCCAGAGAACAAAATCAAGTGTCGGAGTAACACTTGTGAAAATAGTCCTTTTGAGTAGGACAGGAATGCAAGAAGTGTATTCCAGTGAGCTAGTGCCTCACAAGTAGGACCTTACGGGTCTGTGGATTAACCAAGTCCAAAACTGCTGGATGACTCAAGTAGAGTCAACGGATGGTCCTAAAAGGACTGATGGAAGCATTTGGACTGAGGTGTGTTGTACCCCACAAAGGATGGGGGGGGATCATAGGATCCAAGGATGAGAACAGAGGGTATCTCATCGATGGCAAAATGTGCCATGCTAAAGTTATGGGAAAGGTGTTCCCAGAAGAAAACAACTTTGACATAAAGTTGTGTGTGACCTCTATGGTGCAATGCTAACGGATAGTTGGCATGAGAAAGAGCGGTGTTGGTCTTGGCAAAGACTTAGACACAAAGGGGAAATGTCATAGAGGTAGGCTCGTGGAGCCGATGGTGTGGAGACACCAAATGTGCCAAGGTGTGATACCTTGAGGCTATGTTGGTGGGTTCATGAGAACCCCTTGCCAAAGGAATCCCAATGGAAATGGGAATAGCATAGCCTAAGCTGCAGAGCATGCAGTTGGAGTGTGGTGACCCAGATAATGATGGAGGTGTGAAAGCACCAAGCAATGAGTTGTAGGACTTGACAACTATGAGGCAACTAAGCAAGAGGTGCAAAATAACTGGTTAAACGGGTAGAAGGTAGCTACCCAAGACTTCTTAATAGCATAGGGAAGTTGGATATACCTTTACGGGGGATAAGTTGCTTGTGTTGCGATATAGTAAGTTAATGTCATAAAAGGAAATACTCATTGTCAAAAAAGCCATCATTGGGACACCCGAACACTCTAGAACACCAGAAGGTGGTGTTTGATGTCGCGAGGGCAATGGATAAAGCCCAAGGGACTAAGTCCCTAGCGAATGATGGATAGAAGGTGCTATCCAAATGTCCAAGGTTGCGGAGACAGGAGAGGACTGTCTACCCGAGTTGGACAAAGCCAAAAATGGAATTTTGGCAAAGGCTAGGGATGGGCATGTAAAGGCCCATAAGCAACAATGTAATCCCAGTGTGTGGGATTATAAGGTGAGCATACCCGGATTGAGGAACCACTCCCTAGGCTATTAGGTAGGTTCATCCCTAAGAATACTTGCTAAAGCATGATAGAAAGTGCAAAGCTATCCTCCTGGTCTGGAGGAGAATGACCAAAGGAAAGGTGTGAAGCCAAAAAGCAAGAAGTAAGGGGATAGAACCGAACCGTAGGAATCAAAGGGCATAACCAAGGTTGGTTATGCCAGCTGGGAGTGGAGAATCAAGTGGGGGCTCGAGGGTGTTGCCGCTAGCAACCGTGATGCCATGGAGAGTCTAAAATATGGAATTGTCCATGTTAGACTATGTGGCATTTGGGAGGCTTGCAAAAAGGGAGGCCTTAGCAAGCTGAGGGACAGAGTTCCTTCAAGGTTCCCAAAGACGATTCTAGGTAGCTTAGTACCTAGAAAGGCCAAGTGTAAATGGTTCATGGAACGCGCGAAATCAGAGTGGCGCAGCAGAAGCGTGGTCTTGAAGCTTGCCATGAGGCAAGGCTATCAAGGTTAGGGAAGTAGTTCCCGAGTGTTCAAGGAGAGGGCTTTGAACGAAAGTCGATGGTCAAGGACTTTCACGCTTATGCAGGAACCATGTTATAGTGGTCGGAGGACTTGCCAAGCGAGATTGGCACGTCGGGGGAACAAATACCCTAGTTGAAGGTGATAACTTCAAAAAGGGTGGGCCATGGGGCCGAGCATGGAGGAGTCCATGCATAATCACAGACTTGTCAAGTGAGAGGACTTGGCAGTGTGGAGGAACTAGGTTCCTAAGCTGTGATCTGTAGCGCGCTTTAAAAATAAGTTGGTGCACTGGCGTGGGGAGTCACGCCAGGCATCTTGTGTGATGCCGTCCGTAGATTCATATACGGAGGTTGGGTTCGAGTCCCGACCCTCTAGTGCTTGGGTTCGAGTCCCAAATCACTAGGGCGTGGTGATGGTTTGGAATATGAGGACACTCATATTTTGGTGGTCATGGACTCTCAGTGGGGAGACTGGTTTGGGCACACCGCCAAGCGAGGGATGCCTCGGAGTCGTGATGCACGGTTAGATTGCTTAGTGTGAAAGCTCGGCATATCTAACTTGAACACTTTGGTGCAAGTGGCACCAAGGTCGTGGTGAGTGAGATGGGGACACCTAATCTCAGTTGCTATGAACCCTTGGCCGTAAGGGCTAGCTTGGGTGCACCGCCAAGTGTGGGGGATGCCCCCGGGGTTATAGTCAACAACTTGGAGGTCTAGAAGACCAAGTACGTCTTGGCAACTCTGTTAAGGTGCCAAGGTGAAATCACTAGGTGATCTTATGGCCAGATAAAGACAAGGTCCTTGGTTGGCTAAGGAATGAAGTTCCTGGTTCAAAATGTTGAAATTGAACTGTTTAAGGTGGTGTGGCTTGGTCGTGATGACCAAGTGGGAAGAGCACCTAAGGGAAATAAACTATGTCCGTGCGATGGCATAGTGAGTCCGAGGAAAGTAGTCTTTATAAAAGACCCATGGGAGGGTCACGAAGTTGGGCCGTGGATAAAGCCCATAACAGAAGATGCTAAAGAGACGTACTAGGGGTGAACATCCTCCGGACTTAGCAAAGAAGAGTCTTTGCTATGGAACCGAAACAATACCTCAAGGAGGGAGGTAGAGATTCGATGTTGCTTGGTGCAACAATCAACGGATAGGAGCAAAAGATGAGTGGCCAAGATAGGGCCGTGGAATCCCTTGGAAGGAATCCAAGTGACAAAGTTAGGCGAGGAACACTAATGTGTTGGACGCTAACAAGTTGCGGGAAAGGAAGTGTGTTTCCAAGGAGGGATTCTGAAATGCTCCGATTTGGCGAAAGTGGAAGCTCCAAGGGAGGGAGCGGTAAGGTAGCCAAATGATAGGGCCATGAATAGCCCTAGCACAAAGTATGATAACTGGAACTTTGGCACGAAATAGAAGAGAGGATGATGGTGCCCTCGAGTAGAGAACTTCCTAGGATGGGAAGTGGAATTGCACAAAAGGTGCAAGGCAAGGTGACGGAAACACCTAGGAAATTGACTCCAAAAAGTCAAAATTCAAAGTTCCAAAGTGCAAAGGTTATATCGATGGAAATTGAGACTACTCGAGAAGGAGTACTGGGATTGACTTAGAGAAGGGTCTCTAAGAGGTTTAGCGAGAACTAAACCAAAAAAAAAAAAGAAAAAAAAAAAAGGAGAGAACCACTATATGTGGTCCAATCAGTATCTAAGTTGGAGAGACTACCCTCCTTAGAGGATATGCAAAAGGCATGGTGAGCCTTCAATGTCCAACCATTGACGAATATAGAGAAGGCATGGTGAGCCTTCAATGTCACACCATTGACAAATATTGGCTACGTGCCAATGATGGAAATGGTAACACATGCGGGTGTTACTTTATAAAATGGTTCACCGTTCGATGAGGATATCGAACTTCGTCTATGGGTGGTGGAGTTGTGAGACACAAAATCCCTAGGCCCCAAAGTGGAGCCGGAAGGGCGCCACATGGTAGTGGCCGAAGTGAGAGCCAAACGAGCGTAACACGTTTGGACCAAAAGCTCCGACTTGAAAAGTCAAGAGTGGGAGTGGAACTCCCAACGAAGTGCTCGAGGAACGAGCACGAAGCGAGCAAAAGGCGAGGCTCCAAAAAGGGACCCAAAAGGACCAACACATGACACATGGGAGTCCGAAGTGGAGTCCGAGATGGACCCGAGTTGGAGTCCGAAGTGGAGTCAGAGGTGGACCCGAGATGGACCCAAGTTGGAGTCCGAAGTGGAGTCCGAGATGGACCCGAGATGGAGTCCGAGATGGAGTCCGAGGTGGACCCGAGATGGACCCGACATGGAGTCCGAGATGGAGTCCGAGATGGACCCGAGATGGAGTCCGAGATGGAGTCCGAGATGGACCCGAGATGGAGTCTGAGATGGAGTCCGAGATGGAGTCCGAGATGGAGTCCGAGATGGAGTCCGAGGTGGACCCGAGATGGACCCGAAATGGAGTCCGAGATGGACCCGAGATGGAGTCCGAGATGGAGTCCGAGATGGAGTCCGAAGTCGAGACCGAGACCGGGACCGAGACCGAGACCGAGACCGAGACCGAGATCGGGACCGAGACCGAGACCGAGGCCGAGGCCGAGACCGAGCCCGAGCCCGAGTCTGAATCCGAGTCCGAGTCCGAGTCCGGAGCCTGAGAGGGTGAAAGCCCAAAGTGTTCGTCTCCCAGACCCTGGGGGGTTTGGTGAGCTCCAAAAGTATAGTAGGGGGAGGACTGCAGTGGAGCCAGTTTGGCCAGGAAAGGCCAGTTTGGCCCAGGAAGGCCGGACCCAGTGTTGGGTGATGAGCTGCCCACTGGGAAGTCCAAGACTAGAGTGAACACGGACCGACAAGCGGGGTAGCTTGGTGAAGTGTTCAAGAGCCGACTCTAGTTCCCCCGGGAGATCGACTGGCCGATGCTCCCAGTCCAAGTGTGGGTGGCACTACCTACTTGGATACCTGGTGTGGCTCAACGGAACCTCGCTCTAAGCCCATGGCTAGAGCACCTAAAGACGAAAGGCGGGGAGAGTACCCACGAGGCTTGCGTAAGGCCACGGTGTTCCGAAATGGTGTCCCAAAGTCCCAGACTGTGGAAAGGAAGAGGGGTAGCCCTCCGGTGTGGTGACCAAGGACACAGTCACACAGTGAGGAAGTCCTAGAGGATAGTGGGACTTAGTGGTCGGGCCGGTGGGCCTCGATCTAGTGGCAGTGTTGGCGAACACAGCCAAGGACAGAAAGGGACTTGGTGGGGACCGGAACAGAGATATTGGGGAAGGCTATTCCCCATGTCTGTAGGTATCCTAAGGATGTTAAGGAGTGGATCTGGGATGACCACTCATGGACGGATGACCCAGTCTTTGAGAGACGGGATTGGAATGTAGGTGGTGTTGGACCACTAGTGTGACCAAGGTAAATGGGCATGGCCTTAGCGTAACGGGCCGATATGTCGGTGGCACCTTGGGGTGTCGATCATGGGATCGGACACGTGGAGCACTTGGACCAAGTGCTAAGGTTGAGTGGCATGGATGCCATTCTCGAGGCTAGCAAGCCCCAAGTCCTGAGTTGGGCTTATGGAGGTTGTGAATGAGACTCCTCCAAGTGGTCGGAGGTGTGGTTAAGTGACTAAAGTAGAATGGAAAAATTTAGTCGCTTACAGGATCCTTCCTAGGCATGATTATAAATGGATCAATCAAGACTGTAGGGATGGGTCAATTGGTTCAAGGAATCATTGTTGTGCTTTTTCATAAACTTTTCTTCGATTGGACTAAAGGCAGTGCAAAAGTAAGCTTGAGGTTAAGTAAAAAATGATACCATTAAACATGTAAATCATTTTCTCCTCTTGGAGAAATGATTTGCAATGAGGTGTTAACTTATTGCTCGTGTTCACATCATTATAAGCGACTAATTTTTCCATTCTACTTTAGTCACTTAACCGCACCTCCAACCACTTGGAGGAGTCTCATTCACAACCTCCATAAGTCCTATTCAGAACTTGGGGCTTGCTAACCCCGCGAATGGCATCCACGCCACTCAACTTTTGCACTTGGTCTAAGTGCTCCACGTGTCCGATCCCTTGACCGACACCCCAAGGCACCACCAACATACCAGCCCGTTATGCTAGGCCATGCCCAATCACCTTGGTCACATCGGTGGTCCAACACCACCTGCATTGCAATCCCGTCTCTCCAAGACTGGGCTATCTGTCCATGAGTGGTCATCCCAGATCCACTCCTTAACATCCTTATGATGCCTGCAGACATAGGAAATAGCCTTCCCCAATATCTCCTTTCTAGTCCCCACTAAGTCCCTTTCTGTCCATGGCCGTGTTCACCAACACTGCCACTGGATCAAGACCCACAGGCTCGACCACTAAGTCCAATTGTCCTCTAGGACTTCCTTACTGTGTGGCTGTGTCCCTTGTCACCACACTAGAGGGCTGCTCCTCTTCCTTTCCACAGTCTGGGACTTTGGGGCAACGTTTTGGAACACCGTGGCCCTACGCGGGCCTCATGGGTACTCTCCTCGCCTTCTGCCTTTGGGTGCTCTAGCCATGGGCTTAGAGCGAGGTTCCGTTAAGCCACACCAAGTATCCAAGTAGGTAGTGCCACCCACACTTGGACTGGGAGCATCGGCCAGTCGATCTCCGGGGGGAACTAGAGCCGGCTCTTGAACACTTCACCAAGCTACCCCGCTTGTCGGTTCGTGTTCACTCTAGTCTTGGACTTCCTAGTGGGCAGCTCATCACCCAACACTGGGTCCAGCCTTCCTGGGCCAAACTGGCCTTTCCTGGCCAAACTGGCTCCACTGCAGTCCTCCCCCTACTATACTTTTGGAGCTCACTAAACCCCCCAGGGTCTGGGAGACGAACACTTTGGGCTTTCACCCTCTCAGACTCAAACTCGGACTTGGCCTCGGACTCGGACTCGGACTCGGATTCGGACTCGGACTCGGACTCGGCCTCGGCCTCGGTCTCGGTCTTGGTCCCGATCTCGGTCTCGGTCTCGGTCTCGGTCCCGGTCTTGGTCTTGGTCCCGGTCTCGACTTTGGACTCCATCTCGGACTCCATCTCGGGTCCATTTCGGGTCCACCTCGGACTCCATCTCAGACTCCACCTCGGACTCCATCTCGGACTCCACCTCAGACTCCATCTCGGACTCCACCTCGGACTCCATCTCGGGTCCTTCTCGGACTCCATCTTGGACTCCATCTCGGGTCCCATCTCGGGTCCATCTTGGGTCCATCTCGGGTCCATCTCGGACTCCATCTCGGACTCCATCTCGAGTCCATCTCGGACTCCATCTCGGACTCCATCTCGGGTCCATCTCAGACTCCATCTCGGACTCCATCTCGGGTCCATCTCGGACTCCATCTTGGGTCCATCTCGGGTCCACCTCGGACTCCACCTCGGACTCCATCTCGGGTCCTTCTCGGACTCCATCTTGGACTCCATCTTGGGTCCATCTCGGGTCCCATCTTGGGTCCATCTCGGGTCCATCTCGAACTCCATCTCGGACTCCATCTCGAGTCCATCTCGGACTCCATCTCGGACTCCATCTCGGGTCCATCTCAGACTCCATCTCAGACTCCATCTCGGGTCCATCTCAGACTCCATCTCGGGTCCATCTCGGGTCCACCTCGGACTCCATCTCGGGGTCCTTCTCGGACTCCACTTCGGACTCCAACTCGGGTCCATCTCGGACACTTCCACGTGTCATGTGTTGGTCCTTTTGGGTCCCTTTTTGGAGCCTCGCTTATTGCTCTCTTTGTGCTTGTTCCTCGAGCACTTCGTTGGGAGTTCCACTCCCGCTCTCGACCTTTCAAGGCGGAGCTTTTAGTCCAAACGTGTTACGCTTGTTTAGCTTTCGCTTCGGCCACTACCACGTGGTGCCCCTCCGGCTCCACTTTGGGGCCTAGGGATTTTGTGTCTCACAACTCCACCACCCATAGACGAAGTTCGATGTCCTCATCGAACGGTAAACCCTTTCATAAAGTAACACCCGCACGTGTTACCATTTCCATCCTTGGCACCTAGCCAATATTTGTCTATGGTTTGACACTTAAGGCTCACCATGCCTTGTCCATCCTCTAAGGAGCATAGCCCCTCTAACTTAGAGGCTCATTCGACCACTTGTGGTGGTTCTCTCCTTTTATTGGTTTAGTTCTCACTAAACCTGTTAGAGACACCTTCTCTAACTCAATCCCACTACTCATTCTCGAGTGGTCTCACTTTCCATCGATATAACCCTTGCATTTTGGAACTTTTAATTCTGACTTCTTGAAGTCAATTTCCTGGGTGTCTCCGACACTTTGCATTGCACATATTGTGCAACTCCACTTCCCCCTCTTAGGAAGTCCTTTACTCGAGGGCAACATTATCCTCTCTTCGATTTCGTGCCACCTTTGGCACTAAGTTCCGGTTATCATAATTTGTGCTAGGGCTGTCCACGGCCCTATCATTTGGCTACTTTGCCGCTCCCTCACTTGGAGCTTTTACTTCGCCAAATTGGAGCACTTAGGAATCCATTCTTGGAAGTCCATTTCCTTTCCCACAAGTCATTAGCATCAAATATAAAGCTCTATTTCGTTAAAGTGGGATTTATTCAGTAAAATGGGACTAGGTACAAATTTTCAAGTATTTGAAAATGACGTGAAATTATATGTTTTTTGTCCAGGGGCTAGACATATCTGGGGCATGGTGACTAGCGTGGTGACCTTATGTCCAGACTGAGTCCATCTAGTTGTATAATAAATCTCATTGTCAAGGTGAACAAGCCGAATCTGAAGCTAAAGAAGAGCGATGGCATGCGCGCACACACTATTTGTTTGTTCATTGAGCGTGTGGTGAGCTTTCCAAGATGAACATCATTCCTATTAGCCAGACATATAACTTAATGGTGAGAACATTTAGATATTATTCAATGTTATCTTTTTCTAACGAATCTAATTGTGAAGGTGTAGCAAGAGGCATTGCTAGTCTGGAGAAGTCATTTAACTCATTTGACCCTTAGTGTATTTTCATGAAACTAAATAACATTCATATTATTAAGGAATTTCTCTAGTACCTTTTTTTTACGACATAGAGGCTTGCATTTCTTTCAAAGGTGATTTAGTAAAAGGCCTGAGGGCACATGCCATTCTATTTCTCAGACCGGTATTAAGATATACTAGTGCAAAGGGAAAAAGGTATTTGGTGATCAAGTAAATGGCATGAGGGCACACGCCATTATAAGCCTAAGCGCTAGTGGACACCTCCTTTTTGGTACTCTCAGCGGTACTATCATCCTTCTCCGGGTCAGTTGTTTTGCTTTGGATTGTTGTCTCTGACGTTACTGGGGCGTTCTCGATAGTTGTTAATGTTGCCGTTTGTTCAGAAAAATGATCACCTGGAGTATAGTACGGGGAGTTTGGAAGACTTATATATTCTACATCTTCACCTATCTCCTTCTCCGTCTCCTTTTCTACCTCACTTACAGATTTTGTGCTTGCCATGAGAACGCTCTTCACCCTAAAATATGGAGTTCGTTGTGTTATAAAAGGAAACCAACACACACGCTGCAAGGGAATGATGGTACATAAAGCACGTAAGCCCACAATATGGGTTTATGTGCCATTAATATGGGCCACACGCCATATTATTAGATTTATGCACGTGTGATTGGTAAATGCATATGTCACATCATCTTTGTTTTACCTCACACACTATATCAAGCCTCCTCTGATTCAGATTCGGATTGTTCACCTTGAAATAAAATACATTAGAAACTTTGTAAAGGAATATTAATGAATCTCACCTTGAACCCGAGTTATGAATGCTCTTGCTGCATCTCTTGCATGGTCTGGCAAGGTGATGGTGGCACTCTGCTTCCGCATCCAACCATGCACAACATTATCCACCGATATGCTCATGCTGGGATCCCTTGGATTCAGCACCCATCTCTTTTCTAGGCAATCCTTCGTATATCCGGAACTTGGCTTGAACCACTCCACAGTTACATTGAAGGAGTTAGTTTCCGCGTCCTCCTCTGCATCAGTGATGCAGCGCCCCACCCATATCATTTGTTTTTTATTACTGGGTCTGACAAGCACGACCATTCCTTTGCAGACCTGTACTGGATTGAATGCTGAATCCGGCTTCTTGTTCCTCGGCCCACAATAGTGATCCTCAACATCGTTATCTGTCACTGCATTTCCAGAGGACATTGTTCCGCTACTATCTGGTGCTCTGGGTTCTGGCCAAAAGGACTCTTCCAATTCTTCATATACAACCGGCCCATTTTGGATAGCAGATATAATCTTCTCCCAGTATTCGAGCAAAGGCTTGCACCTCTGAAAATAGGATTCTCCGCCAAACACCAACCCCCTCTTCCAGAAGGCAATATGCTGTCTAATCCCGGCCACTATACTTTCCTGGTCTTTGAGTCCATCCGGGTGCATCGGCCGTGGGGAACCCTGAGGAATCATAGGTTCCCCAGTTATGGGATCTCTCTTGAAGAGTTCAATGCCGTCCACTGGCAGCCACACTGTGTCCCATTCTCTCATCTTGTACCTCATCACTGGAGCACCGTCACACATGCTGAAATGAAACTGAAGAGGCTTGGAGTGGCCAATCAGCGTTTCGGATCCATCCCTGATGTAGCCTCTTACAAACCCCTTAAAGTCTGGAACCTCTGTCAGAAGTGCAGCTTCAACAGTGCCTTTGATGCAATTTTGGAATTCATCGTAGAGTTGTGGGAGGGTGAGGACATTGGATCGCCGGAGGGACTCTGCCAGGTGACTGAACATGGCATCGATGTCTTCATGAGTGTGCCCAACCATGAGAAAGCCAAGTGTAACCGTTTCAAATATGCCTTTGGCAACAAGCATCGCCAAGTACGCGAAGACGTACATGTTTTTGTTCTCACTGCCAGCATTGTCTGTTTGGAGCAGAAGATGGGGTGGAAGGCCACATCGGCCGCAAGAACTTCCTTGAGATTCTGCTTCGTTTGGATGAGGCTGTGCATTCACCGGGCGACCAGCCTCGTCGGAATGGCATGAGGCCTCACGTGATAACCCTACAATCTGACGGCCAACATATTCACTGGGATGGCATGGGGCCCCACGCGATACTGCAAGCCTTTGCTCCTCCTCCAGCTGAACCCTGTATGGGGTTCGATCGACAAGGGCCTTATGCAAGGGTTGGCCATTCAACTCAGTCTGCGCACTTTGCAGAGACCTTAAGTGTTTTGCTAGGGACGCAATCATCATGTTTGCACCCCCGCCACCCCATAGAGGTACAAAGAAGTTCCCATAGTTCTGGGCACCATGCCCATGAGCGATTATGCCAAACAGAGACACAGGCAGCTGCATGGATGAAGAGATTGCCTTGGGGGCAGGATTGAGTCGAGGTAAGCACGTCTTTTTCTGGTCCATTTTGTCGTGGATGATGCAGAGGTAAGAGTCAGGTCTCTCCATGGAGAGAATCCTGTTATGATAATATGCAGTCCTGCAGCTTCTCTGCTCGATGTTGTGGTCGAGCCGCCTTCTAACCAACGTCTCTCGCTCTTGAGCGCTGCAAGAATTCTTTGACAAAGCCATTTTGATAGCAGTGCACTCGTCACACTTTGAAAAGCTGGAGTACTTTCCTATACTCACATCCCTGAACCTGTTGCTCCACAATCTACTAAATCTAGATTGGCTCAGCTTCCTGTAGCCATTACTCTGGAGTTCCCGATTCACATCTTCCAATATGGCCCCCTTGGTATACATGGAAGGGAGAACTCATTGGGTGTCTCGTGTTCCATCTTCCAAGAGGCGGGTTTTATGTGGTTGCTGCTCGCTACATGTCTCGACAAACCTCTTGAAGATTGCCTCTCCATATACAACATGACCCCTGGTTTTGTGCGTACCGTCGTTCCCATGGACTGCCTGTTGAACCCTTTGTTCCTCGAACTCAGTTTTGATTCTGTAGAATGTGCTTCGAGGGACTCCATAAATGATTCTCCATGCCTTCATGCAGACCAAACCCCTCTGGAAGACCATGCCCCCCACCTGATGTTCTGAAGCATCAACAGATGACCGTAATGCCTCATACACAAAATTGCGAGCTGCCTTCCAGGACAATGTCTTGTATCTTGCTCTCTCCTCTTCAATAGCATCCCAATCAGCATGTTGACAGCACCTCCTCTTGCAACAAGCAACTGTCGAGACCATTCGAACCTCCATCGCCATTTTCTGCCTTTTCGGTTCGTTGCTCAGATCCCTTTGGCTGCGCTTTAGGAAGGTGTACTTTCTTTTCCCATGAAGAGATGTTCTGTCATCAGTTGTAGTGGTGTTTGATTGTGAATCCTTCACATTCTCAAACACTAAGTGCCTCAATTTCCACCGCACAATGCTTCCAATAGTCAGACTGTTTTCTTCTGTGTCAACAACCTCTAAAATCGCAACTCCAATATCATCCCAGCCCAATTCTTGATTAGCAACCGCATCTCTTGGATCGACAACTGTGGCTAAGCCCTCAGCTACCACCTCCCCCTCGGGGTTGTTTAGAAACACTTTTGCCTGAATCCATGTAGCACGGTTCTTAAGATCCACGGAGGGAACATGCGTCGCACTTGCGCGGTCCCCAACATCTGCTTTCTTCTAAAGATTTTTCAAGGCAACAACAACATTTACCCCGACGACCATCTCTCCTCGTTCAATAGCGACCACATTCCCATCGAAGACAGTCTCTACTGATACAGCAGCATTGCCTTCCCCAAGCCTTTCACAGTGTATAACAAAGTTCCGATCCATAGACACAAGGGTCCCTTTTGCAACTCTCTTCCCACCATTCAAAATGTAAACCTTTTCCCCAACCCTGAAGGCCATTCTGAAAGTGCAGAAAAGAAGTTAAGACCATACAAAAAATGATTGGAGAATGGCCTAAATCATAACATACCAAACAACCTCAATAGCATGAGGCCACATGCCATTATTCAAACATGCTATTGACACCCACGTGAAATTTCGCATTCACAAAATTGGCATGAGGCCTCATGCCATCTTGATATACACACAGCTGCAGGCAAGTAAAAACATACATGACAATACGCTAGCCATGAAATTGCAAGGGCCCAAGATGGCATGTGGCCTCATGCCATTTCTAAATGTGGTCCTAAGCCATTCCATGGTGAACATACCAGGAAGCACAAGTGGCGAATATCAAGAGGAAGCGGTAGCCACACCAAAGACAGTGCCGCTCGCAACACTGCAACTACTCATAGCGCCGCTCGCAACACCGCAACTGCTCGTAGCGCCGCTCGCACAAACTGCCACTCGCATAAACTGCCGCTCGCAATGGCGCTCGCAATGCCGCAACCGCTCGTAGACGCATAAACCACAGCCCACAACGCCGCTTACACAAGCAGCGCTCACTGCGCTCAGCGGAACCAAGAACACGGCGCACAAAAATGATAGACCTAGGAATGAGTTCGAGAATTCAAAAATAACACACGCTTGAACGTCACATCAAATCCTCTGACAAACCAGATCTTATGATTCCTCTGACAAATTTCAAACTGAGTAGCTTCTAGACTTTGCTGTCGGACGTTGAACTTTGTCACATCATGTCCTTGCCTCGATCCAGCTGTGCCATGTCAGTGATTCGAACTTTGCCATGCCATGTCAGCGATCCGCGCCAAGATTATTCGCCGTGTAAAGGAATAATTATGCTGTGTGTGTACGTCCATTTATGGCAATATAAGGCCACACGCCATTCAAAGAATAATGCTCGACATAAGGCCACACGCCATTCAAAGAATAATGCTAGTCGAGCATTTTTTGGTGCATTTTTGGGTTCAAAATTGCATGAGCCCACACGCTATAAAGTTTACCTGTACCAAAAATAGAAACAGCTTTATTTACTTGGGAATTTAAGTGGTTGAGGCATTTTTAAACTTACAAACACATGCCCTACTTACATTCCTTTGGTTGCCTAAAATTCAAAAATATTATAAACCTTTCTTTTTGCATTTTCAATGTTTTCAATTATGGTTTTTGATTTTCGTAGGACCAGCCTAGTAATCTATTTGCATCCCGTCATGTTTATAGCTAGCTTTCGTTCGTCCCCTTCGCTAGCCTGAGATACATCTGCTCGGCATCTGCCTCTTACAGCATTTGCACAGAAAGGGCATCTTTCTTCACGCAGCATTTGCCACATGTTTAGGGTTTAGGGTTTAGGGTTTAGGGTTTAGCAATTCAGTAGCTTGATAAACATGCAAATACAGAACTTGATGCAAAATCCTTTGATATGTCACAATGCCCCTAGGACCATAAACACATTTCAATAGAGAGGGTCCTTTCATTTCATAACTCCTTACGTAGATCTTGGTGAAACCAGAGTTAGTGAAGTTAGTTTCTTGTGATCCCGCATCTGATTGTGATGTCCCTTTGCAGTTTCGATGGAAAGGTCAATGCACACCAAACTGTGAAATCTTGGAGCAAAATAATGGTCGGATCTATGGCAAATGCCCCTGAAACATTGTAAGGCTCGTGTGGTCTCATGTGGTGTCCGATTGAGATGCTTCTTTGCAGGGTCATCAAGAAAGACATTGTATACCATTCTGTAAAATCTAGTTGCGATCTAACGGTTGGATCTCCAGAAAACTCAAAAAAATCTCGCGCGTGTCAGAATATCCTAGGAATATACTCCTATGTGCCCCTGAAAATGGCATGCGGCCCCACGCCATTCAAGAGATAATGCCAGATGACGCCGAGAATTTTTTGGTGCATTTTTTGGGTTCAAAATTGCATGAGCCCACACGCTATAAAGTTTATCTTTGCCAAATAGAGAAAAGTTTATCTGTGTCATGTGAGGTAGTTACAGTCCTTTGTGCTCGGCATCTGCCTCTTGCAGCATTTGCACTGAAAGGGAATTTTTCTCCATTCAGCATTTGGCCCTGAAAATGGCATGCGCCCACACGCCATTGAAGGAATAACGCCACAGGACGCCTGGATTTTTGGGTTTAAAATGTTTAGGGTTTTTCGGGTTTTTTCAAAATATTTTGGGTCCAACGTTTTTTGGGTTTCTTTGGTTCAAAATTGCATGAGCCCACACGCTATAATATTGATTTGAGAGAAAAATAGAAACAGATAGAATTTCTTTATTTAGCTGAACATCTGCCATTTTTGGAAATACAAGATGCTTTGGAATATCCAATCATGCATGGTATAAATATAGCGAGGGTATTAAATGATATCCCAATCATGATCTTTCTTTTGGATTTCGCGTGCATGCAGTCCGAGGAATGATGACGTTGCGGATTTCTTTTGGATTTTGCGTGCTTGCATGCGCGCGGCAATCCAGAAATTAATGGTGGCGCCCAAGTCCGAGGAATGATGACGTGGCGGGATTACCAACCGTTGTGACATTTCGCGCGTGTGAGGTTAGGTTTTGCATTTTGCTTTGTACTCGCGCTCGCACACTCGCGCTCGCGCTCGCATCACACTCGCGCTCCCGCTCGCATCGCGCTCCCACTCGCGATCACGCTCACTTCTCTACAGGTTTCTCGTGTGCATCGGCGTCCACTCGCGCTTGCATCACACTCGCGCTCGCATCGCGCTCGTGTGCATCGGCGTCCACTTCAAGACACACCCAGTTTGTAACTTCGCCGCCAACTCCGCCGCCCACTCCACCACCCACACGCAGCCCACTTGGCGTCCCGGGAGATTTCAGCACCACTCTCCAACTGTAAGTGGCAGAGTAGCCTTGCTGCTACGATCCGCTGCACACACAGTGCACATTCGCCAGCGAGTCCGGCCTCGATTGTCACGGCCTCCATTCGGCTTCAAATGGTAAGTCTTTTAGACGAAGTAGAAAATGGCATGAGGCCACATGCCATTCAGTAGCAACATTGGCATGCACCGATCGGGCTCTCGAGTGCAGTCCGGTTACAGATGGCGTGTAGCCTCACGCCATCTTAGGATGCAGCCTCAAGACATCTGATGCAGTGGTGAATGGCGTGTGGCCTCACGTTATTTCCAGCTGCTAGCTTTTCATCTGTCAGCTCTAATTGTTGTGCATTTTTGAACAGGCGAGGAATTGCGTTCTTCTTCCAGCCACTGTCAATGTGGATGCAGAGAAGGGGGAGGAGCTCACCAGTTGGACTTTCGGGATGGAAGGCGAGGATCTGATGCTGTACAACACAGATGGTGGGAGAAAAGAATGCATGGGGATCCTCATCCAAGTGACAGACACTCCATGCAGTTCCATGCAAGAATATGGACTGGCACTTGTGGTAGAGACAGCGTCCGCCTTCAAGATCCACCTTGCACATCCTAGCGGCTTCCCGGAGGGGGGCAGCGGCTATGAGGAATTCCTAGAGGGAGCTAGGGAGAGGTTGTCCAGGAGGCCCACAATTTCAAAGACGCTGCGGGTCTATGAAGATCACATGGAATCCACGGACCTCACCTACGGCGATGTTCAAAAACTATATTCCAACATTGAGCCGTTGAGAGTGCCTCCAGTTTGCGAAGCGAAGGGGAAGGGGGTCGATCTGGAAACTACCCCGAAGCAGAAAAGGGTGGTCAAGCTCAAGCCGACGTCCGACTCTGCTGCTCCAAAAAAGAAGCTACTCGGTGATGCCATTGCCTCGGGTTCGAACACTACACCCACCAAAAAGAAGAGCCGCAAAGAGCAGAAAGAGCAAGAAGAGGCAGCAAAAATCGTCGCAGATAATAGTACTTGTTACTATTCCAACAAAGTATATACAATCGACGTGAGCCGTATCGAGATCCAAAGCAAATACAACCACAGGCTAGTATCTGATGAGTGGGTGGAGAAACTGAAGCAGAAGATGCTGGCAAGTCCAGTAACACCCGACATCGCAGACGTGATCCCCTACTACCGAACAATGAAGGGCGAGACGAGGTTTCCAGACTTGATCAATAGGAAGGTGTTGGACGATCAGAACATCCGGTTCTATGCCGTCTCCGGGCAGCATTCTAGCTTGGCGATGCAACAGATAGTTGTGGATATTATGGTGGGCGAGGAGGTGAAGAAAGTCTTCAAGTCAAGAGTTGTCCGCCTGATAAAAGGCAACTCGCCCCTCCGATCTATCATATACATCTCCCACGCGCAGAATGTCAAGCAAGAAACGTGCTACAAATCGGGTCTGCACGAGACATTGGCACGAACACGGAAGCTCTGGGTTCAACTGAAGAAGCCACAAAAACCAGGACAAGGACGTGCACTAGCAACTAGCGCCTGGCAGGTAAGCCTCGTTGCATGTGGCATAGCATGTGGCCTCACGCCATTTCCATTGCAGGAATTCTCGAGTCTTCTCTCGAAAACACTGGGGGTCAATGACACACTCAGCATCCATAACATTCTACTCGCGACAAAAGTTGTTTTTGACAAATGGGTAGATGTGCTAAGGAGGTACCATGACGGGGAGTTGCTAAACTCAATGGGTGTGGAGGACGGCCGGAAGCCCAATGATTTGAAGCTCAACGCTGTAAGCCACAAATTTTTCCTTTCCAATTTGCCAGCTTACCTCGTCTATCCGTCCAACACTGCCTTGGCTTTTGCTAAGTTCCCTTGCCAAGGTTCTCGCCTATGGTACCAGCTCCTACTTGGTTTCAGCTACTCACTGCACGAGCAACGGAGAGTTAGCCATCCTTCCACGGATTCCCAAATCACTCCCAATCCCCCTCCCCGGGTTAGACTGGACTTAAGGTTCGGCTACACTCCCCGCAAGCACAAGCAGCCAAGCACACCAAGCTTCCAGATTCCTAACATCCCTTGGTACCACAAGACTTGATCATGGGACCCTCTAAATCCCAAGTCTTGAGTGCAACACTTGCTTCGGGACGCCGGGACGAAACACCGTGGCCTAACGGCCCGGTATGGGTACCCCTCGCCCCCCACATCCATCCCGAAGGAAGGCCCAAGCCCCTAGGAAGGACGAGGACCAATGAGCCGCATGGTACTCAAGTGGGGCACCACTCCACATGAGCCGGGAGCACCGCAATCGGTTTCCCTTTCGGGAGTGGGAGCTGCTCTTGAGCACTTCCTTGGATGGCCCCTCCGGCACCAGCCAAGTCCATGCTCACTCCCACCCAAGGCCCCTTAGTCCCAGTCCCAACCTCAAGTCGGTTTGGAAGCCCAACTGGAGAGTCCCTTCAAAACTGGTTCCTGGACCTCACTATCCCTACTATACTTTTGGAACCCCCTGCAGCCCCCCCCCCCTGGGGGACGCACGCTTTGGGCTTTCACCCCTTGACCCGTATTAGTATTTGGACTTAGTCTCTGGCTCGATCTCGGATCCGATTTCGGATCCGACTTCGGATTCGGTCTCGGACTCGATCGCGGACTCGATCTCGGACCCGATCTCGGGCCCGACCTCGGACTCGACTTCGGACTCGGTCTCGGACCCGATTTCGGATCTCGGACTCCGTCTCGAACTCGGTCTCGAACTCGGACTCGAACTCGGTCCCCGAGTCGGTCTCGGACTCGATTCCGGACTCGATCTCGAACTCGGTCCTAGAGTCGGTCTTGGACTCGATCTTTGACTTGGTCCCATCCGATGAACTCTTTGTCATTTTGGTCATGCTTTCGGGGTTCCCTTAGCCTACGACACCTCGGCGAGTTGGTTCCTTACAACTCCACCACCCATAGAAGAAGTTCGATGCCCACATCGAACGTCTCTTTTTTATCCTACGACTTGTTGACCATGTCTCCGGGGGCATCCCCCCACTTAGCGGTGTGCCTAAGTTAGCCTCCCCGGCCAAGAGCTCATGACAACGGAATATAGGTGTCCCTATACTCCACCCCTCACCACGCCCTAGTATGGGGTCGGGACTTGAACCCAGCCTTGCTTTACTAGGGGGTTGGGACTCGAACCCAACCTCCGTAGAATACGTCTACGGTTTCGACATCCCCGCAGGGAGTCGGGCGTAGCTCCCTACGCCTGGTCGACCTAGCTAACCCATGCTAATTAGCTCACCTTTGGCGCGCCTTCGGGTCCCAACATGTGCCACTTGCTCAACTTTGCAAATTGATATTTTTAATTGAACTTTGCATAAGTACATAGAGTTCTGCCTTGCAGAAATTCCTCCACTAGATCTCGCGCGTTCGCTAGGTTCTCCTCCGGTTCCCATGTTGCTTCGCAGTGTGGAAATCCTTTCCACTTCACATGGAACTCTCTCACCTCGCGTCCTTGTCGCTTGCTCTTGCGCGCATTGAGGATGGCCTCGACTTCGTATTCCTCTTCCCCTTGGATAACCTCAGGTAAAGGTCTTACTTGGTCTTTGCGAAGCGGATCCTCAAAGTACGGCTTGAGTAAGTTCACATGGAACACTGGGTGCATCTTCCCCATCTCTCGAGGAAGTCGGAGTCGGTAAGCCACTTTACCGATTCGTGCCTCAATCTCGTAAGGCCCCGCGAACCTGCTTAAGGAACTCAAGATCAATTCATTTACAGGAATATATGCATTTTTACCTTTGGGTCAACTTTCAGCTGATCCCACTTGGTAGCCTAAGGTTCTTGGTGTTCAACCACACCTTCTCCCCAGCTTGGAACTCTACGTCCCGGCGCTTTAGGTTCGCGTACTTGGTTTGCCTTTGTTGAGCCCGTTCCAAGGAATCCCTCACTAGATTCCAAATGTTGAGTCTTTCCGCCGTGAATGCCTCCACTGCGGGTAACTCTCCATGATACTCGGCCACGCCGAGTTCCACAGGACCTTCAATAGCTCGCCCATTGATGACTTCCCATGGACTCACCCCGATACTCGAATGTGGTGAGTTGTTATAACACATTTCCGCAAGTCCCAAATGACTTACCCAATCGGTCTGGTCTCCCGAGACATAGCATCGCAAATAATCCTCCAGCTGCCTATTCACCCTTTCCGTTTGTCCGTCTGTCAAGAAGTGTTAGGACCACCAAACTTGACTTAATACCCCATACCTGTCTGTGGGTGATAGGCTGTGCTGAATTTCAACTTGGTGCGATACTGTTCCAGGAGGGTCCTCCAGAACCTACTAGTGAAGATCTTATCTCGGTCTGAGATAATCTCCTCTGGCCTTCCCCGCACTCGAACCACTTGTTCGAAGAACAGTTTCGCCACACCTTCCGCATCCACCTCCGTTGTGGTGGGTATGAAATGTGCCATCTTCGAAAATCGGTCCACCACCACGAATATCGCATCGAACCCCTCGCTTGGGGGTAGTCCCGTGATGAAGTCCATCGTGAGACATTTCCACGGACGATCTGGAATGGGGATGCTTTGCAACAAGCCCCCACTAGCCTTAGTCACGGCTTTGACCTGCTGACATGTTGGACATGTCTTTACATAGTCTTGAACGTCCTTAGCCATATCTGGCCAATGGTACTTCCTCTTGAGTAAGCCCATCGTCTTGGGCACTCAGCCGTGTCCCGCAAGAGGTCCGTCATGACACTCTTCTAAGGCTACCTTCCTTAGTCCACCTTCTGGAACATACACCCTCGTTTGCTTGTAATAAATGAGTCCATTGCGTTCCGCATAGCCCGTTTTCTCTTCCGTTGGCGGCTCACCTCTCTGGTGAGCTTCCCGTGCCTCCAGATTCCTCAACAACACTTCTTGTGCTAGACCATCGTTCTCATATGCTGTCCGCACATCGTCCCAGAAGGTTGCTGTTGCGCTGGAGATCGCCAACCTCAAGCTCGCTTTTCGACTTAGCGCATCTGCCACGATGTTGCTCTTCCCAGGCTTGTACAGAATCTCGCAATCAAACTCGGCCAAGGCATTGGCCCACCGACCTTGTTTCCCTCTCAGGTCGGGTTGTGACAAGAAGTGTTTCGTTGCCACATTGTCCGTGTAAACCTTGAAGTGTCTCCCAAGGTAGTGTCGCCACTCCTTGAGCGCCTTGACCACCGCAAACAATTCCTTCTCGTGGGCAGGCCACTTCCGTTGAGCCTTGTCCAGCTTCTTCGAGAAGAACGCTACTGGATGGTTGTCTTGCTTCAAAACTGCGCCTAACGCAAAGTCCGAAGCATCCGTGTCTACCTCAAAGTCCTTACCAAAGTTCGGTAATGCCAACACCGGAGCCTTCCTCAACTTCCCTTTGAGGTGGACGAATGCCGCCTCGCATTCCGCTGTCCATACCATCTTCCCTTTTCCCGTTTGATCCGTTAAGGGTAGGGCTACTCTCGAATAGTGTCTGATAAACTTTCGATAGTAGTTGCATAGCCCCAAGAACGCCCTCAACTCATGTACATTCGATGGTCGCTCCCATTCCTGGATCGCTTGGACCTTCTCCGGGTCCACCTTGAGCCCGTCCTGGCCCACCACATGCCCGAGAAACTTTACCTCTTGCTGAGCAAAGTCACATTTGCTCTCTTTAGCATACAGTTTATGTTCCCTTAGTTTCTCAAACACCTTCGCCAAGTGTTCGGCATGCTCCTCTAGCGTCTCGCTATAGATCAGGATGTCGTCAATATAGACGACCACAAAGTGATCCAGATAGGGTACAAAGACGTGGTTCATCAACGCCGAAAACGTTGCCGGCGCATTGCACAGCCCAAAGGGCATCACCAAAAACTCAAAGCTCCCATACCTCGTTCGACAGGTTGTCTTCTCGACATCTTCCTCGGCTACCCTGATCTGGTAGTATCCTGACCTTAGGTCAATCCTCGAGAAGTATTTTGCCTTTCCCAACCTATCGAACAGGTCCTCAATCCTTGGCAACGGGTACTTGTTCTTCTTGGTATACTTGTTGAGCAACCGGTAATCTATGCACATGCGCATAGATCCATCTTTCTTTTTCACAAATAATACCGGCGCCCCATACGGCGACTTGCTCAACCTAACATACCCTTTGCCCACCAACTCCTCTAGTTGGCACTTGAGCTCCTTGAGTTCTTTTTCGTTCAAACGATAGGGGGGACGAACCACCGCCTCAGCGCCCTCGACAAGCTCAATCTTATGTTCTATCGGTCGTGCGGGGGGCAACCCCGCCGGTAGCTCCTCTGGCATGGTATCCTGGAATTGGTCCAACACTCGCTGGATCACTAAAGGCACTTCTTCCGTTCTTGTCTTTTTGTCACTCTTCACCGAGAGTAAGCACAAAAAGGCTGCCTTAGTTCCTTTAGTGAGTTGTCCTCTCGTGGACACCAGGTTCAAGCATGACTCTTTGGCCTTGCTTTGCCCTACCTTTAGATCCTGGGCCTCCACCCTAGATCTGCTTCCTTGGGCATTCGCCAATACCACAAGGTTCCTACCTTGTCCATGCAGGGCTACCACGAACCGATTAAACCAATCCATTCCGAAGATCACGTCAAATCCCGCCATATCCAAGACGGTGAAATCCATGTCCACTTTCCATGTCCCCACTTCGACTCTCGCTTGTCGAAGTACCTCATCGGTGCTTTGGCTACCCTGAACAAACTCTATAGTCCTTGGTTCGCCTAGCCGCTGCACCGTTAGTCCGGCTTGCCGGACTATGTCTGCAGCCACAAAATTATCCGAAGCACCCGTGTCAATAAGGATCTTAACAAAGCTACCTCCGAGCTTCCCTCGGAGGGCTAGTAGATGTCGCGAACGACTCTCTACCAAAGTTGCTCGTGTAATGAGTAACTTTGAGTTAGGGACTGGATCACATACCTCAGTTTGGACTTCACCCGACTTGATGGCCATATTGGCTCTGGCCTTCTTCGGGTAGGGACATTCCCTCGAGAAGTGTCCCGCTTCGCCGCAGTTGTAGCATACGTTGTTTCCCACGCTGCTATACGACTTGACCTTCTTATCCGTGGGTTTGTCCTTTTTCGCTTGACTCCCCCACGTACTCGCTCGCTGGCCACCGGATTTGCCTTTCCGGAACCCCG
This sequence comes from Selaginella moellendorffii, assembly GCF_000143415.4. NCBI lineage: Eukaryota > Viridiplantae > Streptophyta > Lycopodiopsida > Selaginellales > Selaginellaceae > Selaginella > Selaginella moellendorffii. The sequence goes on along the minus strand of NW_003314291.1, from coordinate 651,164 downwards.
AGGACTCATTCTTAGAGAAACTCCTTTTGAATTTCCCCTTGCTATACGTTCCCCTTGGTTTGGCCCCTTTGCTAAATGTGGATCCCGACCCCGTCGTGTTCCCCTTTCGCAGGTTATCGTTGAAATGCACCTTGATGGCCGCATCCAACGCTTCCTTGTAGTTGGTCGGGTTCCACCTCATCACCTCGCCGCGAGCCCAGGTTTGCAAACCTGATATGAAGGCATGGAACGCATCCATATCCCCCATGTCCGTGACAAGTATCCTCTTTGCCATGAACCCATTCACATATTCCTGGATGGTTCCTGTCTGTTTCAGCCTACTCAGTTCATCCCTCAGATGCAGAGTGGCATTCGGAGGAACATATGTTGCGCGGATCCTCGCCTTCATCATGTCCCAAGTGACCACCGGTCCTTCGTTGGCCTCCGTTGTTCTCCACCAAGACTTGGCATTATCTGCCAAGTATGGTTTTGCACATGGGACCTTCTCCGAGCTTGGTAACCGCAACGCTCGGAAGTAGTCCTCCATATCGTAAAACCAATCCTCCACCACCTTATAGTCATTCACTCCCTTGAAGACCGGTGGGGGCTTTGGTTTGTACTTGGGGACTGCCTGAGGGACTGATTCCACTTCGGTCTGTTCGACCTTGTCTGGTTTTGCCTCAGTCCCGGCCGAAAGATCCGCACCTTCTGCGCTGCCAGCATCCGCAGTCTTTTTCTTTTTCTTCCGCCTCTCGTCACGCTTTAGCTTGCGTACGAGAGTTTCTAGCAGGGCATTGGTCTGTGCCAACTGCCCTTCTAGCACGTCCAATCGAGCCTTGGACGACCGAACCTCGCCACCGGACTCCTGTTTGGAAGTTTCCTCACTGGAGTCCTCCTCATGCAAGGATTCCTCATCCATAGCCTCTTGTTCAACCGGAGGCTCCAGCTCCGGCGGAGGTTCCGTCTCCGCCTGGGTTCGCTTACGCCCTGCCCTTGCCATCTCCCAGCAATCCGCCTCTATCCTTCGCTAGAACTGAGATAAAGGCTCCGATACCAAATTGTAAGCCACAAATTTTTCCTTTCCAATTTGCCAGCTTACCTCGTCTATCCGTCCAACACTGCCTTGGCTTTTGCTAAGTTCCCTTGCCAAGGTTCTCGCCTATGGTACCAGCTCCTACTTGGTTTCAGCTACTCACTGCACGAGCAACGGAGAGTTAGCCATCCTTCCACGGATTCCCAAATCACTCCCAATCCCCCTCCCCGGGTTAGACTGGACTTAAGGTTCGGCTACACTCCCCGCAAGCACAAGCAGCCAAGCACACCAAGCTTCCAGATTCCTAACATCCCTTGGTACCACAAGACTTGATCATGGGACCCTCTAAATCCCAAGTCTTGAGTGCAACACTTGCTTCGGGACGCCGGGACGAAACACCGTGGCCTAACGGCCCGGTATGGGTACCCCTCGCCCCCCACATCCATCCCGAAGGAAGGCCCAAGCCCCTAGGAAGGACGAGGACCAATGAGCCGCATGGTACTCAAGTGGGGCACCACTCCACATGAGCCGGGAGCACCGCAATCGGTTTCCCTTTCGGGAGTGGGAGCTGCTCTTGAGCACTTCCTTGGATGGCCCCTCCGGCACCAGCCAAGTCCATGCTCACTCCCACCCAAGGCCCCTTAGTCCCAGTCCCAACCTCAAGTCGGTTTGGAAGCCCAACTGGAGAGTCCCTTCAAAACTGGTTCCTGGACCTCACTATCCCTACTATACTTTTGGAACCCCCTGCAGCCCCCCCCCCCTGGGGGACGCACGCTTTGGGCTTTCACCCCTTGACCCGTATTAGTATTTGGACTTAGTCTCTGGCTCGATCTCGGATCCGATTTCGGATCCGACTTCGGATTCGGTCTCGGACTCGATCGCGGACTCGATCTCGGACCCGATCTCGGGCCCGACCTCGGACTCGACTTCGGACTCGGTCTCGGACCCGATTTCGGATCTCGGACTCCGTCTCGAACTCGGTCTCGAACTCGGACTCGAACTCGGTCCCCGAGTCGGTCTCGGACTCGATTCCGGACTCGATCTCGAACTCGGTCCTAGAGTCGGTCTTGGACTCGATCTTTGACTTGGTCCCATCCGATGAACTCTTTGTCATTTTGGTCATGCTTTCGGGGTTCCCTTAGCCTACGACACCTCGGCGAGTTGGTTCCTTACAAACGCCTTGCGTTTCTCGCGGTCTCTAGACGACGACGACCTTCTGACAGTGGCTAATGCTCTTCTACTTGGTGAGGTAGTCTTCAACAAGACCAAAATGACTCCCGGCCATATTGTGACATACGAGGACTTGTGCACGACTCTGAGAGCTCGTGCGCTATTGAAGGATTGGATCTTCGAGCAAGTGGCCGTGGCGAGGGTGAGCATCGACACCACGCAAGAGATGATGGAAGAGCTGGACTTGTCAAATGAAGACATCGACGAGTACGTGAAGGGGGCCCCCAAGTTCATCGATCTGCTGCGGGATGCCACGAAAAGTAAAGCTGAGAAGTTGGATCAGTATCCAAATTTCATTAAGAGGGATGTCGACCGCCGGCTTCAGAAACAGCTCGACCCCGCAGCAGAGGCCTATCGAGAACCTTACCGGGTATACGTGAATTCGGATGAGGATCAAAGGTGGAGGAGCATCGTTTCCCGCGGAGATGAGCAGGTCAAGAACATCTTTTGTGTGATGGACTTCACAAACGAGGAGATCACTCATGCAGACGAAGTCAGCTCCATCATTGACTTAATGGTGGGACTTGCGGAGGTGGAATCTTCAGTCCACTATATGATCTACGACTCCGAATCCTATCACAAGTTCTGGAAGGCCTTGAACGAGGTGAAGGCTCGGTTGAAAGGCAAGGAGATGCGGGAGATCCATGGGATAATGGCTAAGAAGAAGATACCGACGAATGTCCGCATCTTCACAGTCGCCCTTGTTATTGGTCCTGCAGCAGAGTGGGACTGGAGTGACTTCCCAGCTTCGTTCAACAAAGCCGATCGAATTGATCTGAGGGAGGTCAATTTACCCGTGCCTGAGGAACTGAAGACGGCTATGGAGCTTTCGAATCCAAAGAAAGCTCCAGGTGCAGCATGGGAAATGCTCAGCTGGGTCTTCAACGCAATAGCGGGTGACTCCAAGGGCAAATGCGTTGTCGAGTACAACTGCGGCGGACTATTCTTTCGAGCCGCACTACTCAAGGGTGTCCCGTGTGTTGCGGTGACAAACTCCATTGAAGAGGTGACTTCAATGGAGCATATAATTACAGTTGCCAAAGAAAAACAGTATCTTCTCTACGAACCTGGTGAGTACGCACTTTAAGTTTAAATGTTATCTCACAAGCTCTGTATGCAGGAGCGTGGCCACCCCCAGATGCTGAAACGGCGTTAACAGCTACTGATGTTAGGCCGAGGTCACAACCTGCACAAGGTAAGGTCACGTGAGGCCTCACGCCATTTTGATTATAGATCGTTGTGAATATTCAGACACGAGGACTGAAAAGCGCACTGGTGGCGCGTCGAAGAAGGACAAACAGACAAGCAATAGGAAAAAAGGAGGTACAAATTATATTTGCAATGGCGTGTGGTCTCATGCCATTCCTTGCAGGAGACACTTCTTCAAAGGCAAAACAGGCAAGCACCAGCCAAGCTCAAACTGACAGTGGTCATAAAAAGCGAAAGCACGTTGGACAGTCGTCGGGATCAGAGGCGTTTGATTCGAAAAGGAAGAAGGGCAACGAAAAGATGATAGGTAATGCCTCGCGGTTATGGCGTGTGTGCTCATGCCATTCATTGCAGATCAAGGGCTGAGTGAAAGGAGCCAGTCACCACCTTCTGACTCAGATTCCTATGGCGGACTCCCCTTCCCCAATCTCAATGGAGAGGTACAATGGATGAGGGATGCTTTTCAAGTCAGGGCCACGTTTTTCTCATCTCGTCGTCTTCGAAGGGTGCAAGAACGTGCAGAAACCATGTTAAGACAGTCGGGTGAGGATACGGTCCTAGGTCACGCACTAAAACAGGCTATGGATGTCTTGTATTTTGAGATGGAGACTCGGCCAGATGATTTTTCCAAGATGGTCCTGGAAAAACAAGCAATCCAGCCTGAGCAGCCTATGGAAGAAATGCAAGTGGGGGATGAGGAGCCAGAGAAAGATAATGAGCAGGAAGAGCAGAAGGACGAAGAGGAGGACGAAGAAGAGGAGGACGAAGAGGACTTGGATGGTCCTCACAATGGTGACGATCACAATAACGACGATGACGATGATGACGATGATGGCCAGCCTGAGGTGGCCAAAGAGCAGCGGAGGAAGGTCATACAAGACAAACCATCAGGTAAATAATAGTACATCCATTCCTAACCTTTTACCATTTCTAACATTGTCCATGTAGGTCGCAGAAGAAATGGTAAGTAGAGATTATTCAGTTGAATTAAGATACAAACTCTAGCCTTTAGTGTCGAGGAAGGATAGTGCCAAGCAAGGGTCGAAACGTATGTCCAATCCTTCAGAATCAGCAGTGCGCCCAAGTGATATCGGTCCTAGTTCCTCAATAGCAGTTGATGGTAAATACAGTATAGTCGATTCAATGTGCTAATGAGTTTGTTTTTAGTAGCACGGGAGGATACCATCTCAATCGAAGGGAGATATTTGGACATGATATGGATCCGCCAGTGGACTCTACTTGCCTGCAAGAGTCATCAGAGCTGGTGGAGGCTACTATCCATATCAACGCCAAGCAAGCTGACCACGCTCCACTTGATGCTGCCCATACCACTGAGTCAATCTTGTCCACGTATCCAACTGACGGTGACCAGGCGCCATTGGACCCGCATGAGGCCGCCCCAGCCGCCGAGCCGGTCGTATCCTCATTTCCAACGTGTGCCCAATCGTCTGACTACGCGCCGTTGGAACCTCCCTACACCGCCCCTGCTGCCTGTTCGGTCATGTCCACTTTGCCAACGGAGGCACCAGCTGAAATGGCGTGTGATCACACGCCATCGGAACCACCCCATGCCACTGTTGAGCCAGTTGTACCAGAGTCTACAGCTGAAATGGCATGTGCCCACACGCCATCGGATGCGATTGACCCCACATTGCAGAGGAGAGTATTTCCGCCCTTCACGTTTCCTCGACCAAAACCCTCTGAACGACCATCGGGAGCACCATTCGCTAATATTGTAGATGGTAAAATTGACTTGTACCATTTTTTATGCTAACGCATTTCATTTCAGAGTCACGGCGAAAGTACTGTATCGTTTTTGATCTGAACGGTGTCCTTTTCTCCCATGAGCGTGGCTCGTCCTCGAATGTCACTGCACCCTCCAAAGCCTGCGGTCGCAAGTTGGTCAAAAGAGACAGATTCACATTAATCACACGGGAGAAACTGCGGGATCTAATAATGACCATGCGACACTTAAAACAGAGGGCCGGGTTCAATTTGCAATTGGGAGTTTGGACATCCATGATGCGCCACAATGCATTAACGTTGCTACAGATGATGCACGATCAGACGCGAGTAATATTACCATTTGACTTTCTCCTAACGCAGGAGGATTGCTTGACTATGGTCCATGTGAGGGGTAGCAAGCCCATCTTCGTCAAGGCAGAGGCTGTAGTGATGAACCGGACTGCTAGGTCAAGTGAAATCCTCATCATCGATGACTCGCCGATTAAAACTGCAGCGAACACGCACACATATGCAGTGCACCCCATCTCTTGCAGTATGGAAACTAGGGAGAAGAAACCGTATGTTCTGGGGGACCTTGCAAAACGGCTTGAAGCGATGGTGATAGAGAACCGGCCAGTCCAGGAGGTGGCTGCAGAAATCAACCAAATGGCAGATGGAACGGTATATCAGAAGCCATTTGATCGGACAGACACCAGTCATCATTTATGGCATGTATATTGTCTAGCCAAGCACTATCCGCATCTCCATAATCTGTTCAACCGGATGGGTTCTTCGACCACTGAACATGAGCGTGGACGTATTAGAGAAGAGATGGCATTACTATTGGGTTTAAATCCTGATAGTGTGGAGAGTGATGAAATTCCAAGATTATTGTATAGGCGTTGGAGGCAAAAAATAACAGTCTGAGATGGCATGTATTTATTTAAAAATGTAACTTATTATGGCATGGGGTTCCATGCCATTGTATTAATATTAAAAGACAATTCTTTGAGAGGATTTGCATTATACTAGAAGTGTTACAGCATGTTATTGGAAGTCTACGAAGTTGTTTTATTAATAAGGGGAAAGTAAAGATTGAATGGGGACTTGGGCTCCACCTAGACTCGGAGCAACTGAGCCAATATTAAAAGGATGGAAAGAAATTGGACGACAATGACAAGGAGAAGAGAGAGGTGAAGCAGTGAGAAGTGATTGAGTAGACATTTCCTTGTTTAAAATAAAATGGCATGTGCCTCAATGCAGTTGAATTTTGTTATATTTATATACTATATAAAGGTTTGGAAACCTTATTTTACAAGTGGGATAATGACAATTCCCACTTTAACGAAATAGAGCTTTATATTAGTGTTCCTTGGCTAACTTTGCCATTTGGATCCCTTCCATTAAATTCCATGGCCCAAACTTGGCCACTAGTCCTTTGCTCTTATCCTTGATTATTGCACCCAGCAACATAGGATCGCTACCTCCATTTTCGAGGTATCCCTTCGGTTCCATAGCAAAGACTCTTCTTTGCCAAGTCCAGAGGATGTTCACTCCTAATACATCTCTTTAGCATCTTTTGGTATGGGCTCTATCCACGGCCCAACTTCGTGACCCTCCCATGGGTCTTTTATAAAGACTACTTTCCTCAGACTCATTATGCCATCGCACGGACACAACTTATTTCCCTTAGGTGCTCTTCCCACTTGGTCATCTTGACCAAGCCACACCATTTTAAACAGTTCAATTTAACATTTTGAACCAGGAACTTCATTCCTTAGCCAACCAAGGACCTTGTCCTTATTTGGCCATAAGATCACCTAGTGATCTCACCTTGGCACCTTAATAGAGTTGCCAAGAGGTATTTGGTCTTCTAGACCTTCAAGTTGTTGACCATAACCCTGGGGGCATCCCCCACACTTGGCGGTGCACCCAAGCCAGCTCTTACGGCCAAGGGTTCATAGCAACTGAGATTAGGTGTCCCCATCTCACTCACCACGTCCTTGGTGCCACTTGCACCAAAGCGTTCAAGTTAGATATGCCGAGCTTTCACACTAAACAATCTAATCGTGCATCACGACTCCAAAGCATCCCTCGCTTGGCAGTGTGCCCAAACCAGTCTCCCCACTGAGAGTCCATGACCACCGAAATATAAGTGTCCTCATATTCCAAACCATCACCACGCCCTAGTGAGTTGGGACTCGAACCCAAGCACTAAAGGGTCGGGACTCGAACCCAACCTCCATATATGCATCTACGGATGGCATCACACTAGATACCTGGCGTGACTCCCCACGCCGGTGCACCAACTTATTTTTAAAGCGTGCTATAGATCACCGCTTAGGAACCTAGTTCCTCCGCACTGCCAAGTCCTCTTGCTTGACATGTCTGTGATCATGCATGGACTCCTCCATACTCGGCCCCATGGGCCACCCCTTTTGAAGTTAGCACCTTCAACTAGGGGATTGGTTCCCCCCGTCTTGCCAATCTCACTTAGCAAGTCATTCGGCCACCGTAACATAGTTCATGCATAAGTGTGAAAGTCCTTAACCATCGACTTTCATTCAAAGCCTTCTCTTTGAACACTCGGAAACTACTTCCCCAATCTTGATAGCCTTGCCTCATGGCAAGCTTCAAGACCATGCTTCTGCTGCGCTACTCTGATTTCGCGCGTTCTATGAACCATTTACACTTGGCTGACTAGGTACTTACCTACCTAGGGGAACGTTCAAGGAACTCTGTTCCTTGGCTTGCTAAGGCCTCTCCTTTCGCAAGCATTCCAATTACTATATAGTCTAACATGAACAATCCCATGCTTTAGACTCTCCATGGCATCCCGGTCGCTAGTAACAACATGCTTGAGCACCCACTTGATTCTCCACTCCCAACTTCCATAACCACATTTGGTCATGCGTGTCAATTTCTATGGTTCGGTTTTATCCCTTTACTACTTGCTTTTTTGGCCCCATACATTTCCTTCGATTATTCTCCTCTAGACTAGGAAGATAGCTTTGCACTTTCTACCATGCCTTGGCAAGTATTCATAGGGATGAACCTACTTGACAGCCTAGGGAGTGGTTCCTCAATCCAGGTTTGCTCACCTCGTAATCCCACACCCTGGGATCACCGTTGTTACTTATGGGCCTTTATATGCCCATCACTAGCCTTGCCAAAATCCCCTTTTTGGCTTTGTCCAATTTGGGTAGACGGACTTCTCTCGTCTCCGCAACCTTGAATATTTGGATAGCACCTCCTATCCATCATTCACTAGGAACTTTGTCCCTTGGGCATTATCCATTGCCCTCATGCTACTAAACACCACCTTTTGGTGTTCTAGAGTGTTTGGGTGTCCCAATGATGGTTTCTTTGACAATGAGCATTCCCTTTTCGACATTAACTTACTATATCGCAACATAAGCAATTTATCCCCTATAAGGGTATATCTAACTTCCTTAGCCCAATAAGAAGTCTTAGGTAGTTGCCTTTTACCAGCTTAACGACTTATTTTGCACCTTTTGATTAGTTGTCTCATAGTTGTCAAGTCTTACAACTCATTGCTGGTGCTTCCACACCTCCATCATTATCTGGGTCACCACACTCTAACCGCATGCCTTCCAGCATAGGCTATGCTATTCCCATTTCCATTGGGATTCCTTTAGAATGGGTTCTCATAAACCCACCAACTTGACCTCAAGGTAGCACGCCTTGGCACATTCGGTGTTTCCACACCATCGGCTCCACGAGCCTACCTTTATGACACTTCTTACTGGTGTCTAGGTCTTTTTGCCAAGACCAATATGGTTGTCTCTTATGCCAATTATCCATTAGCACTGCACCATAAAGTTCACACACAACTTTGTGTCAAAGTTGTTTTCTTCCGGGAAACTCCTTCCCACGACTTTAGCATGGCACCTTCTGCCATCAATGGCACCGCTCTCATGCTTGGATCTCAAGATCCTCCCCATCCTTTGTGGGGCACCACACACCTCAGTCCAAATGCTTTCCTCAAGCCCTTAGAGGATTATACCTTAACTCTATTGGAGTCATTCAACTTTTTGGACTTTGTTAATCCGATGACCCATGAAGTCCTACCTTTAAGGTGCTAGCTCATTGGAATACAACTCTTTGTATTCATGTCCTACTCCAAGGACCATCTTTTGCAAGTGTTACTCCGACACTCGATTTTTTCTCTAGGGGCAACCTTTCGCCCCTTAGGACCACTTGTCCATGTGATGAGAATACCAACTCATCCTCTAAGTACACCCCCGACTCCTTGGGTTGTTCCAGCATTTAGAGGTAGCCCCGGCTACCATTTCAAGGACTTGTGTCCTCTTCCGTATTTGACCTCCCACGGTCATCAATTCCGATCTCAAATTTATGAGCACTAGCCCCAACTATATGAGGGTAATCTTGTGACTCCTTTATTGTTTTGGAGTCTACATCTTTCTCGTGATCCCAACTGCCACAACTACGTAAGCCCGTTTGCTGCGTCAAACGCTCATCTGGATCATATCATCAGCTCTCTGAGGAAACCTTATACTGTTCCCAAGATCCCAAAGTCATTCCCTTACTGACCCTTTTCCATCCACCATATTGCGCACAAGTTCACGCATGAACTTGAGTGGAGAGCCATGTCCTCTCGACAGGCTACTCTTCGAGGATAGGTCCACATCTAGGACCTTCCAATTCCAATACAAGTGGTGATATACTTGGCCACCAATAAGAGTCGGACTAAGGAACAGCTCCGATACCAAGTTGTAAGCGACTAATTTTTCCATTCTACTTTAGTCACTTAACCGCACCTCCGACCACTTGGAGGAGTCTCATTCACAACCTCCATAAGTCCCATTCAGAACTTGGGGCTTGCTAACCCCGCAAATGACATCCACGCCACTCAACTTTTGCACTTGGTCCAAGTGCTCCATGTGTCCGATCCCTTGACTGACACCCCAAGGCACCACCAACATACCAGCCCGTTATGCTAGGCCATGCCCAATCACCTTGGTCACATTGGTGGTCCAACACCACCTGCATTGCAATCCCGTCTCTCCAAGACTGGGCTATCTGTCCATGAGTGGTCATCCCAGATCCACTCCTTAACATCCTTATGATGCCTGCAGACATAGGAAATAGCCTTCCCCAATATCTCCTTTCTAGTCCCCACCAAGTCCCTTTCTGTCCATGGCCGTGTTCACCAACACTGCCACTGGATCAAGGCCCACAGGCCCGACCACTAAGTCCAATTGTCCTCTAGGACTTCCTTACTGTGTGGCTGTGTCCCTTGTCACCACACTAGAGGGTTGCTCCTCTTCCTTTCCACAGTCTGGGACTTTGGGGCAACGTTTCGGAACACCGTGGCTCTACGCGGGCCTCATGGGTACTCTCCTCGCCTTCTGCCTTTGGGTGCTCTAGCCATGGGCTTAGAGCGAGGTTCCGTTGAGCCACACCAGGTATCCAAGTAGGTAGTGCCACCCACACTTAGACTGGGAGCATCGGCCAGTCGATCTCTCGGGGGAACTAGAGCTGGCTCTTGAACACTTCACCAAGCTACCCCGCTTGTCGGTCCGTGTTCACTCTAGTCTTGGACTTCCCAATGGGCAGCTCATCACCCAACACTGGGTCCGGCCTTCCTGGGACAAACTGGCCTTTCCTGGCTAAACTGGCTCCACTGCAGTCTTCCCCCTACTATACTTTTGGAGCTCACTAAACCCCCCAGGGTCTGGGAGACGAACGCTTTGGGCTTTCACCCTCTCAGACTCGAACTCGGACTCGGCCTCGGTCTCGGACTCGGACTCGGATTCGGACTCAGACTCGGACTTGGCCTCAGCCTCGGCCTCGGTCTCAGTCTCGGTCCCGATCTCGGTCTCGGTCTCGGTTCCGGTCCTAGTCTCGGTCTTGGTCCCGGTCTCGACTTCGGACTCCATCTCAGACTCCATCTCGGGTCCATCTCGGGTCCACCTCAGACTCCATCTCAGACTCCACCTCGGACTCCATCTCAGACTCCACCTCGGACTCCATCTCGGATCTTGGACTCCATCTCGGGTCCATCTCGGGTCCCATCTCGGGTCCATCTCGGGTCCATCTCAGACTCCATCTCGGACTCCATCTTGAGTCCATCTCGGACTCCATCTCGATGTGAGACACAAAATCCCTATGCCCCAAAGTGGAGCCGGAAGGGCGCCACATGGTAGTGGCCGAAGCGAGAGCCAAACGAACGTAACACGTTTGGACCAAAAGCTTCGACTTGAAAAGTCAAGAGCGGGAGTGGAACTCCCAACGAAGTGCTCGAGGAACGAGCACGAAGAGAGCAAAAGGCGAGGCTCCAAAAAGGGACCCAAAAGGACCAACACATGACACGTGGGAGTGTCCGAGATGGACTCGAGTTGGAGTCCAAAGTGGAGTTCGAGATGGACCCGAGTTGGAGTCCGAAGTGGAGTCCGAGATGGACCCGAGTTGGAGTCCGAAGTGGAGTCCGAGATGGACCCGAGTTGGAGTCCGAAGTGGAGTCCGAGGTGGACCCGAGATGGACCCGAGTTGGAGTCCGAAGTGGAGTCCGAGATGGACCCGAGATGGAGTCCGAGATGGAGTCCGAGATGGAGTCCGAGGTGGACCCGAGATGGACCCGAAATGGAGTCCGAGATGGAGTCCGAGATGGACCCGAGATGGAGTCCGAGATGGAGTCCGAGATGGACCCGAGATGGACCCGAGACGGAGTCCGAGATGGAGTCCGAGATGGAGTCCGAGATGGAGTCCGAAGTCGAGATCGAGACCGGGACCGAGACCGAGACCGAGACCGAGATCGGGACCGAGACCGAGACCGAGGCCGAGACCGAGACCGAGGCCGAGGCCGAGACCGAGCCCGAGCCCGAGTCCGAGTCCGAATCCGAGTCCGAGCCCAAGTCCGAATCCGAGTCCGAGTCCGAGTCCGAGTCCGAAGCCTGAGAGGGTGAAAGCCCAAAGCGTTCGTCTCCCAGACCCTAGGGGGTTTGGTGAGCTCCAAAAGTATAGTAGGGGGAGGACTGCAGTGGAGCCAGTTTGGCCAGGAAAGGCCAGTTTGGCCCAGGAAGGCCGGACCCAGTGTTGGGTGATGAGCTGCCCACTGGGAAGTCCAAGACTAGAGTGAACACGGACCGACAAGCGGGGTAGCTTGGTGAAGTGTTCAAGAGCCAGCTTTAGTTCCCCCGGGAGATCGACTGGCCGATGCTCCCAGTCCAAGTGTGGGTGGCACTACTTACTTGGATACCTGTCGTGGCTCAACGGAACCTCGCTCTAAGCCCATGGCTAAAGCACCCAAGGGCAGAAGGCGAGGAGAGTGCCCAGGTGGCTCACGTAAGGCCACGGTGTTCCGAAATGTTGCCCCAAAGGCCCAGACTGTGGAAAGGAAGAGGAGTAGTCCTCTGGGGTAGTGACCAAGGATATAGTCGTGTGGTGAGGAAGTCCTAGAGGACCGTGGGACTTAGTGGTCGGGCCTGTGGGTCTTGATCAAGTGGCAGTGTTGGCAAACACGGCTAGGGGCAGAAGGGGACTTGGTGGGGACTGGAACAGAGATATTGGGGAAGGCTATTCCCCATGTCTGTAGGCATCCTAAGGATGTTAAGGAGTGGATCTAGGATGACCACTCATGGATGGATGACCCAGTCTTTGAGAGACGGGATTGGAATGTAGGTGGTGTTGGACCACCAGTGTGACCAAGGTAAATGGGCATGGCCTTAGCGTAACGGGCCGATATGTCGGTGGTACCTTGGGGTGTTGATCATGGGATCGGACACGTGGAGCACTTGGACCAAGTGCTAAGGTTGAGTGGCATGGATGCCATTCTCGAGGCTAGCAAGCCCCAAGTCCTGAGTTGGGCTTATGGAGGTTGTGAATGAGACTCCTCCAAGTGGTCGGAGGTGTGGTTAAGTGACTAAAGTAGAATGGAAAAATTAGTTGTTTACATTTGGTATCGGAGCTGTTCCTTAATCCGACTTTTATTGGTGCTCAAGTATATCACCACTAGTGTTGGCATCGGAAGGTCCGAGGAGTGGGCCTATCCTTGAGGAGTAGCAAGTCGGGAAGACATGGCTCTCCATTACAGTTCATGTGTGAACTTGTAGACGAGGTGGTGGATAGAAAGGGGCCAATAATGGAACGACTTTGGGATCTTGGGAACAGTATATGGTTTTCCTTAAAGAGTTGAGGATGTGATCCAGATGAGCGTTTGACTTAGCAAACTGGCTAATGTAGTTGTGGTAAACAACTACAGTTGGGATCACGGGAAAGATAAAGACTCCAAAGCAATAAAGGAGTCACAAGATTTTCCTCATATAGTTGAGGTTGGTCCTCATGAATGTGAGACCAGAAGTAATGACCGTGAGAGGTCAAATACGGAAGAGGACTCAAGTCCTTGAAAAGGTAGCCGGGGCTACCTCTAATAAATGCTGGAACAACCCAAGGAGTTGAGGGTGTATTAAGTGGATGAGTTGGTGTTCTCATCACATGGACAAGTAGTCCTAAGGGGCAAAAGTTGCCCCCAGAGAACAAAATCAAGTGTCGGAGTAACACTTGTGAAAATAGTCCTTTTGAGTAGGACAGGAATGCAAGAAGTGTATTCCAGTGAGCTAGTGCCTCACAAGTAGGACCTTACGGGTCTGTGGATTAACCAAGTCCAAAACTGCTAGATGACTCAAGTAGAGTCAACGGATGGTCCTAAAAGGACTGATGGAAGCATTTGGACTGAGGTGTGTTGTACCCCACAAAGGATGGGGGGGGGATCATAGGATCCAAGGATGAGAACAGAAGGTATCTCATCGATGGTAAAATGTGTCATGCTAAAGTTATGGGAAAGGTGTTCCCAGAAGAAAACAACTTTGACATAAAGTTGTGTGTGACCTCTATGGTGCAGTGCTAACGGATGGTTGGCATGAGAAAGAGCGGTGTTGGTCTTGGCAAAGACTTAGACACGAAGGGGAAATGTCATAGAGATAGGCTTGTGGAGCCGATGGTGTGGAGACACCAAATATGCCAAGGTGTGATACCTTGAGGCTATGTTGGTGGGTTCATGAGAACCCCTTGCCAAAGGAATCCCAATGGAAATGGGAATAGCATAGCCTAAGCTGTAGAGCATGCAGTTGGAGTGTGGTGACCCAGATAATGATGGAGGTGTGAAAGCACCAAGCAATGAGTTGTAGGACTTGACAACTATGAGGCAACTAAGCAAGAGGTGCAAAATAACTGGTTAAACGGGTAGAAGGTAGCTACCCAAGACTTCTTAATAGCATAGGGAAATTGGATATACCCTTACGGGGGATAAGTTGCTTGTGTTGCGATATAGTAAGTTAATGTCATAAAAGGAAATACTCATTGTCAAGAAAGCCATCATTGGGACACCCGAACACTTTAGAACACCAGAAGGTGGTGTTTGATGTCGCGAGGGCAATGGATAAAGCCCAAGGGACTAAGTCCCTAGCGAATGATGGATAGAAGGTGCTATCCAAATGTCCAAGGTTGCGGAGACAGGAGAGGACTGTCTACCCAAGTTGGACAAAGCCAAAAATGGAATTTTGGCAAGGCTAGTGATGGGCATGTAAAGGCCCATAAGCAACAATGTAATCCCAGTGTGTGGGATTATAAGGTGAGCATACCCGGATTGAGGAACCACTCCCTAAGCTATTGGGTAGGTTCATCTCTAAGAATACTTGCTAAAGCATGATAGAAAGTGCAAAGCTATCCTCCTAGTCTGGAGGAGAATGACCAAAGGAAAGGTGTGAAGCCAAAAAGCAAGAAGTAAGGGGATAGAACCGAACCGTAGGAATCAAAGGGCATAACCAAGGTTGGTTATGCCAGCTGGGAGTGGAGAATCAAGTGGGGGCTCGAGGGTGTTGCCGCTAGCAACCGTGATGCCATGGAGAGTCTAAAATATGGAATTGTCCATGTTAGACTGTGTGGCATTTGGAAGGCTTGCAAAAAGGGAGGCCTTAGCAAGCTGAGGGACAGAGTTCCTTCAAAGGTTCCCAGAGACGATTCTAGGTAGCTTAGTACCTAGAAAGGCCAAGTGTAAATGGTTCATGGAACGCGCGAAATCAGAGTGGCGCAGCAGAAACGTGGTCTTGAAGCTTGCCATGAGGCAAGGCTATCAAGGTTAGGGAAGTAGTTCCCGAGTGTTCAAAGAGAGGGCTTTGAACGAAAGTCGATGGTCAAGGACTTTCACGCTTATGCAGGAACCATGTTACAGTGGTCGGAGGACTTGCCAAGCGAGATTGGCACGTCGGGGGAACGAATACCCTAGTTGAAGGTGATAACTTCAAAAAGGGTGGGCCATGGGGCCGAGCATGGAGGAGTCCATGCATGATCACAGACATGTCAAGTGAGAGGACTTGGCAGTGTGGAGGAACTAGGTTCCTAAACTGTGATCTGTAGCGTGCTTTAAAAAATAAGTTGGTGCACTGGCGTGGGGAGTCACGCCAGGCATCTTGTGTGATGCCGTCTGTAGATGCATATACGAAGGTTGGGTTCGAGTCCCGACCCTCTAGTGCTTGGGTTCGAGTCCCAAATCACTAGGGCGTGGTGATGGTTTGGAATATGAGGACACTCATATTTTGGTGGTCATGGACTCTCAGTGGGGAGACTGGTTTGGGCACACCGCCAAGCGAGGGATGCCTCGGAGTTGTGATGCACGGTTAGATTGCTTAGTGTGAAAGCTCGGCATATCTAACTTGAACGCTTTGGTGCAAGTGGCACCAAGGTCGTGGTGAGTGAGATGGGGACACCTAATCTCAGTTGCTATGAACCCTTGGCCTTAAGGGCTGGCTTGGGTGCACCGCCAAGTGTGGGGGATGCCCCCGGGGTTATAGTCAACAACTTGGAGGTCTAGAAGACCAAGTACGTCTTGGCAACTCTGTTAAGGTGCCAAGGTGAGATCACTAGGTGATCTTATGGCCAGATAAGGACAAGGTCCTTGGTTGGCTAAGGAATGAAGTTCCTGGTTCAAAATGTTGAAATTGAACTGTTTAAGGTGGTGTGGCTTGGTCATGATGACCAAGTGGGAAGAGCACCTAAGGGAAATAAACTATGTCCGTGTGATGACATAGTGAGTCTGAGGAAAGTAGTCTTTATAAAAGACCCATGGGAGGGTCACGAAGTTGGGCCGTGGATAGAGCCCATAACAGAAGATGCTAAAGAGACGTACTAGGGGTGAACATCCTCCGGACTTGGCAAAGAAGAGTCTTTGCTATGGAACCGAAACAATACCTCAAGGAGGGAGGTAGAGATTCGATGTTGCTTGGTGCAACAATCAACGGATAGGAGCAAAAGATGAGTGGCCAAGATAGGGCCGTGGAATCCCTTGGAAGGAATCCAAGTGACAAAGTTAGGCGAGGAACACTAATGTGTTGAACGCTAACAAGTTGCGGGAAAGAAAGTGTGTTTCCAAGGAGGGATTCCGAAATGCTCCGATTTGGCGAAAGTGGAAGCTCCAAGGGAGGGAGCGGTAAGGTAGCCAAATGATAGGGCCATGAACAGCCCTAGCACAAAGTATGATAACTGGAACTTTGGCACGAAATAGAAGAGAGGATGATGGTGCCCTCGAGTAGAGAACTTCCTAGGATGGGAAGTGGAGTTGCACAAAAGGTGCAAGGCAAGGTGTCGGAGACACCTAGGAAATTGACTCCAAAAAGTCAAAATTCAAAGTTCCAAAGTGCAAAGGTTATATCGATGGAAATTGAGACTACTCAAGAAGGAGCAGTGGAATTGACTTAGAGAAGGGTCTCTAAGAGGTTTAGCGAGAACTAAACCAATAAAAGGAGAGAACCACTATATGTGGTCCAATCAATCTCTAAGTTGAAGAGACTACCCTCCTTAGAGGATATGCAAAAGGCATGGTGAGCCTTCAATGTCCAACCATTGACGAATATGGAGAAGGCATGGTGAGCCTTCAATGTCACACCATTGACAAAGATTGGCTACACGCCAAGGATGGAAATGGTAACACATGCGGGTGTTACTTTATAAAATGGTTCACCGTTCGATGAGGACATTGAACTTCGTCTATGGGTGGTGGAGTTGTGAGACACAAAATCCCTAGGCCCCAAAGTGGAGCCGGAAGGGCGCCACATGGTAGTGGCCGAAGTGAGAGCCAAACGAACGTAACACGTTTGGACCAAAAGCTCCGACTTGAAAAGTCAAGAGCGGGAGTGGAACTCCCAACGAAGTGCTCGAGGAACGAGCACGAAGCGAGCAAAAGGCGAGGCTCCAAAAAGGGACCCAAAAGGACCAACACATGACACGTGGGAGTGTCCGAGATGGACTCGAGTTGGAGTCCAAAGTGGAGTCCGAGATGGACCCGAGTTGGAGTCCGAAGTGGAGTCCGAGATGGACCCGAGATGGAGTCCGAGATGGAGTCCGAGATGGAGTCCGAGATGGAGTCCGAGATGGAGTCCGAGGTGGACCCGAGATGGACCCGAAATGGAGTCCGAGATGGAGTCCGAGATGGACCCGAGATGGAGTCCGAGATGGAGTCTGAAATGGACCCGAGATGGACCCGAGACGGAGTCCAAGATGGAGTCCGAGATGGAGTCCGAGATGGAGTCCGAGATGGAGTCCGAAGTCGAGACCGAGACCGGGACCGAGACCGAGACCGAGACCGTGACTGAGATCGGGACCGAGACCGAGACCGAGGCCGAGGCCGAGACCGAGCCCGAGCCCGAGTCCGAGTCCGAATCCGAGTCCGAGTCTAAGTCCGAGTCCGAGTCCGAGTCCGAGTCCGAGTCCGGAGCCTGAGAGGGTGAAAGCCCAAAGCGTTCGTCTCCCAGACCCTAGGGGGTTTGGTGAGCTCCAAAAGTATAGTAGGGGGAGGACTGTAGTGGAGCCAGTTTGGCCAGGAAAGGCCAGTTTGGCCCAGGAAGGCCGGACCCAGTGTTGGGTGATGAGCTGCCCACTGGGAAGTCCAAGACTAGAGTGAACATGGACCGACAAACGGGGTAGCTTGGTGAAGTGTTCAAGAGCCGGCTCTAGTTCCCCCGGGAGATCGACTGGCCGATGCTCCCAGTCCAAGTGTGGGTGGCACTACCTACTTGGATACCTGTCATGGCTCAACGGAACCTCGCTCTAAGCCCATGGCTAGAGCACCCAAGGGCAGAAGGCGAGAAGAGTACCCAGGTGGCTCGCGTAAGGCCACGGTGTTCCGAAATGTTGCCCCAAAGGCCCAGACTGTGGAAAGGAAGAGGAGTAGTCCTCTGGGGTAGTGATCAAGGATACAGTCGTGTGGTGAGGAAGTCCCAGAGGACCGTGGGACTTAGTGGTCGGGCCTGTGGGTCTCGATCAAGTGGCAGTGTTGGCAAACACGGCCAGGGGCAGAAGGGGACTTGGTGGGGACCGGAACAGAAATATTGGGGAAGGCTATTCCCCATGTCTGTAGGCATCCTAAGGATGTTAAGGAGTGGATCTAGGATGACCACTCATGGATGGATGACCCAGTCTTTGAGAGACGGGATTGGAATGTAGGTGGTGTTGGACCACCAGTGTGACCAAGGTAAATGGGCATGGCCTTAGCGTAACGGGCCGATATGTCGGTGGTACCTTGGGGTGTCGATCATGGGATCGGACACGTGGAGCACTTGGACCAAGTGCTAAGGTTGAGTGGCATGGATGCCATTCTCGGGGCTAGCAAGCCCCAAGTCCTGAGTTGGGCTTATGGAGGTTGTGAATGAGACTCCTCCAAGTGGTCGGAGGTGTGGTTAAGTGACTAAAGTAGAATGGAAAAATTAGTCGCTTACACTCGGACTCCATCTCGGGTCCATCTCAGACTCCATCTCGGACTCCATCTCGGGTCCATCTCGGGTCCCATCTCGGGTCCATCTCGGACTCCATCTCGGACTCCATCTCGGGTCCATCTCAGACTCCATCTCAGACTCCATCTCGGGTCCATCTCGGACTCCATCTTGGGTCCATCTCGGGTCCACCTCGAACTCCACCTCGGACTCTATCTCGGGGTCCTTCTCGGACTCCACTTCGGACTCCAACTCGGGTCCATCTCGGACACTTCCACATGTCATGTGTTGGTCCTTTTGGGTCCCTTTTTGGAGCCTCGCTTATTGCTCTCTCTGTGCTTGTTCCTCGAGCACTTCGTTGGGAGTTCCACTCCCGCTCTCGACCTTTCAAGGCGGAGCTTTTAGTCCAAACGTGTTACGCTTGTTTGGCTTTCGCTTCGGCCACTACCACGTGGCGCCCCTCCAGCTCCACTTTGGGGCCTAGGGATTTTGTGTCTCACAATCATGTAATCAAGAGTCCCTACTTTGATGCATATTGGAAATGATGGTTTTACAAGTGGTGAGTTATGGGATAGATAACAATGAAGAGCTAAACCATTTTGTTTAGGCTTGGTATTGGAAGGCTTGGGTTACAATGCTTAATTCTTTTTCGAAGAACTTTGCTATTGCTTTTTGAATAGTTTGGTGTTGGATTAGTTTTGAGTTTGGTCAAAACGAAAGTGGCATGAGTTGTAGCGCACGTGGTTTTGACCCTTTATCCTATGGTGTTGTAGCGCACCTTATCTCTCTCCCCTTAAGTCAATTGGAAAAGGGGCAATTGCTTGATGAGAGAGCCCTTAGTGGCTATTTTATCCCCATTTATCCCCCAAGGTTCTAAGGATCCACGGTGACAATATATCCAAATCTCATCCCATGATCACATGCGCTACACTCACCCCCCTTCAGAGATGTCAATGTCCTCATTGACTATTGACTAGCAACCCCTACTGAGCCAAGGGGAACCAGCACCTCCATTTCCACACTCAATCTACCAATCCTTCCATTGTGTAGACCAGTTATTCCATGTGAGGCAACTAGTCATCCACCCGTACCGTAGTCCCACGGTAGATACCTTCGTCCATGGATACTCCACACAAGAGGAAGGACGTACGCATGGATGCCCAATACGTACAATTTCAAATTTTTAGGGGTAGGAATATACCTTGCTCAAGGGTATATTATACTTTTAAGTAGCCACTAATTAATGGGAATCGAACCTGTGCCATTTGCTCTGATACCAACTGTAACGCACTTTATCTCTCTCCCCTTAAGCCAACTGGAAAAGGGGCAATTGCTTGATGAGAGAGCCCTTAGTGGCTATTTTATCCCCATTTATCCCCCAAGGTTTCAAGGATCCACGGTGACAGTATATCCAAATCTCATCCCATGATCACATGCGCTACATGAGTTTGTCCGTGTTGTGAACAAAAGTTAGTGGTGTTGGGTGTTGTAAGTCTCTTTCGGTGGAGTGTGGCATTTATGTTGTATTTTGTCAAATCGAGTTGACACTTGATACTCACATAAACCTTTGTAGTAGTGATATGTGCATTACTTGTGGTGTTACTCAATTGATGATCAACTCATTATGATTTTATATCATATCCATGTGAAATGAGTAATGTGTTTACAAAGTTGCTTGGTTAGACGATGATCAACCCTAAAGTGGTTGATGGTGAAGCTAGTCTACTTGCACGAAGTAGCTTTGACTAAATTCTTGATAGTGATCCATTATACTAAGCTTAAGTTGGTACCTTGCTTCCTCGAGAGATTGCCCATTGAGGTGTTAGAAAGGGTTATAATATTCACTTGCTATAGCTTGTCAGTTGATCCGTTAACACTTGAGTAAATTATTGGATGGAAAAGATGTGTAATTGAAGTATTGACATCGCTACCACTTATGTTAGTGAAAGTGGCATTGTTATGTTAAGTGATGAGGAATTTTCCTTAGAGCTTGATTTTCCATGTCATTTTATTTGTTAGTGTTATGGCTTCACATTGGATCTTGAAAGTGATTGAAGAAAAGTGTTAATGCAATATGGATATCTGAAGATGTGGTCTTCATGATCAAGCCTTGGATGTTCACTTTGCATTTTGCGGATGTCAGCGTTGGACGTCAGATATATGAGCAAAGATGTCAATGTTTAAATATATTGTTGGATCTTGAGAATTTGTGTTAAGGTATAAAGTTATTAGTAGATAGAAGTTGGTTGAGTTTTGAAAGTTTACATTCCTAGACTGAAAATCATTCTTTTTCTAAGATGGAAAATTTTCCACAAATTTTCTGAGGCTTTTCCAATAGCTGATCTATTGATCATTTTGCTAAAAAATCATTCTATTTTCATAAACTAGTACAAACTAGTGAAAGGGTTGGAAGTTGGCTTAGATTTTAGTAGTTAGTTTGTATAATGTGACCTGAAAAGGATGCTGACTTTTGGAGCTAAGGCAATTGAGTTAAATAGAGTCTGGAGTTGGTGTAGAAAAGTGGCCATTACGCTTTTCTAAGAAGGGTGACTCTTGTGCCTTTCTTCTATAACGTTATGCTTGGTGGTACATTGCACTTTGTATTTCATTAGACTTTATGAGAGTAGTAAGCTCTTGCTAATCTTGATTTAGTCTTAATAGCCCTGTGCCTTGGTTGAGGATGGTGATGTCCAACTTAGTTGTTTGAGGTTGAGATGTTGGTACCCATACTATAGCTTATCTATCAGGAGGTTGTGTACCAATATAAGTCCATCTCATGGTTTTCACTTTAGTTTCGATTGAGTGTTGATCATGCATAGCTAGTCTCTTCAAGGCATGTTCAGAGCTATTGGCTAGATGTGTTGGTGAGTTTATTGTAGTTGAGTTGGATTCGAGTAGTCATTTAGTTCGTGTTTGTCCATGAATCGTTATCTCATGTTAGGGATGTTATGTTTATGTTAGATAAGTATATAATTCGATGGCATGAGTTTAGTGTTCAAGTTTTGTGAAGGCAAGTTGAAGAGTGGTTGTTGGTTGCTTTGCGATTAATGATTGCTTGTAGACTTTGTCAACGACTTTTGACACTTGCTTCATTTAATGAAGATTTAGCAATGATGGATTTGCTTTACCGAATGGTGTTGCGGAAGATTGTGTCGTTAGACGTACATGGGTTTTCTATGTTAATATGTTGACTCTATGCCTATCAATATCATTTGGTTGCATTTAGTTCGTAGTGTTGGATTTCTTTGAGTCTTGGATGTGGTGATTCACTCTTTGATGAAATGTTATCTGTAGCTGAATAATGTTGAAGAACTGTTCTCAAATACTAACTAGGGTATCTTTGACTTTGGTTAGCTTGATTGCTGAAGAGCTTTGAGTGATTATTCACTCTTGCTTTCTTCTAGCTTTGTCTTGGTGTTGATGGCATTAAAGTAATACTTTATCATTGACAATATTGATGTTGAGATTCAAGTGAGATGAAATATCTCTCTGTAGAATTGATATTGAGTTTCATTAGTCTCGATGAAGATAGTGTTAATGATTTGGCTATGGCTTTATGTTATTGACATTCATGCATTGCTAGTTAACAACTTTGTTAATGTTCAAATGAACTAAGTGGTAAGTTTGAATTAGTTGTATTCTAGACAAGATTGTTTAGTAGGGGTTGAGTTTTGAGCTTTTCTTTGAAAAATGATTTAGTCGTGGACTATGTTAACTTTACGAGAGGAAGAGTTTGTGATTTATATTGAAATGTTTGAATCTTTATTAGATTTGAGTTGGAGTATATCGATCATTAATGATTCTTCTTGTGCTTGTTATGAAGTGAGTTATGTCTTACTATAGATGGATTCATGGAGGATCGTTTGGTGATCATTTGTTGAGCATAGCTTCGTTATACTTAACTTTTGGATTGATATAGACATGTTCTTCATTAGCTTTAGCATTATGAAGTTTAGCTTATAGATGTGTTGAGGAGAGGATTGTGGGTTATACTATGACTTCTTCGTTAGCATTGAAGTTGGTTTATGTGAAACTCGTGATCATTGTTAAGCAAGACTTAACTATATACTTTTTTGAGCTTTTGGTTCTTTGGGTCTTATGTTCATTGTTCCATCTGTTAGAAGTTGTTGGGGAAGGCATTTTGGCTTATTAGCTTCGATATTGAAGTTGACTTTTGCATTTAGCAGTCATTGGTGATAATTGACTATTATCTAGAATAGTTGATTATCCTTGTCAAAAAGTTTTGCTTGATTGTTGTTGATATCGAATGATTTGCTATTCTTCAGGATAGGGAATTTCTTCTTTGACGATGATTATACATATCTTTTTTTGATGGGATGATTAATGATCTTTTATGTTAGTTAGTTGTTCTCTTTGATAGCTTATAGCTTTTCGCAACACCACATGTTCTTTGTGGTCTACTTTAAATTGGTCTCTTGGGTTTGAGACATCAATAAAATGTTGCTAACACTTGCTTAAGCAAACTTGAGTTCCTTCATATTGTTGATCGGGATCTATTCAAATTGGCTAGTGCGATGGTTAGCAGACTAAGTGTTTATTGGTCTTACCATATTCATTCTGTTTTATTGATTATTGCTCAAATTGGTTTTGATAGATTATGATGTTATTTCCTTTGGGTGATACATTCATGAGCATTATGCTTATCAGTTAATGATACTTTATGTTCTTTGAGTTATCTTTCATAAATTGTTTGGCATTCTGTCTGTAATCTTTGATAGTTATGTTTTGTCATTAAGTGTCCTTGATAATACACTAGCTATTGAATTTTGTTGGATGGTGAATCTTATATTTCCAAAAATAATGATCTTAATGGTTCTTATACTGTAATATTGGTTTATCAGATGATAACTTACTTGGAATACTTTTGTGTTCTCATCTAAGTGTAAGCAACTAAATTTTCCATTCTACTTTAGTCATTTAACCACACCTCCGACCACTTGGAGGAGTCTCACTCACAACCTCCATAAGTCCTATTTTAGACTTAGGGACTTGTTAGCCCCAAGAATGGCATCCATGCCACTCAACCATTGCACTTGGTCCAAGTGCTCCACATGTCCAATCCCATGACTAACACCCCAAGGTACCACCGACATATCGGCCCATTACACTAAGGCCATACCCATTTATCTTGGTCACACCGGTGGTTTGACACCACCTACATTACAGTCCCGTCCCTCAAAAACTGGGTCATCCGTCCATGAGTGATCATCCCAGATCCACCCCTTAGCATCCTTAGGATGCCCACAGACATGGGGAATAACCTTCCCCAACATCCCTTTTCTGGTCTCCACCAAGTCCCTTTCTACCCATGGCCGTATTCGCCAACACTGCCACTGGATCGAGGCCCACAGGCCTGACCACTAAGTCCCACAGTCCTTTGGGACTTCCTCACCACCCGATTGTATCTTTGGTCACTACACCAGAGGACTACTCCTCTTCCTTTCCACAGTCTGGGCCTTTGGGATAACATCTCGGAACACCATGGCCCTACGCGGGCCTCATAGGTACTCTCCTCACCTTCCGCCTTTGGGTGCTCTAGCCATGAGCTTAGAGCGAGGTTCCATTGAGCCACTTCAGGTATCCAAGTAGGTAGTGCCACCCACACTTAGACTGGGAGCATCGGCCAGTCGATCTCCCGAGGGAACTAGAGTTGGCTCTTGAACACTTCACCAAACTACCCCACTTGTCAATCCATGTTCATTGTAGTCTTGGAATTCCTAGTGGGCAACTCATCACCCAACACTAGGTACAACCTTCTTGGGCCAAACTGGCCTTTCTTGGCCAAACTGGCTCCACTGCAGTCCTCCCCTTTACTATACTTTTGGAGCTCACCAAACTCCCCAAGGTCTGGGAGACGAACACTTTGGGCTTTCACCCTCTCAAACTTGAACTCAGACTCGGACTCAGACTGGGGCTTGGCCTCGGTCTCGATCTCGGTCCAAATCTCGGTCTCAGTCCCAGTCTCGGTCTCGACCTCAGACTCCATCTCAGGTCCTTCTCGGACTCCATCTCGGATTCCATCTCGGACTCCATCTCGGGTCCATCTCGGACTCCATCTCGGGTCCATCTCGAACTCCATCTTGGATTCCATCTTGGACTCCATCTCGGGTCCATCTTGGACTCCATCTCGGACTCCATCTCGGGTCCATCTCGGACTCCAACTCGGGTCCATCTCGGATTCCAGCTCGGGTCCATCTCGGACTCCAGCTCGGGTCCATCTCGGACTCCAACTCGGGTCCATCTTGGACTCCAGCTCGGGTCTATCTCAGACTCCAACTCGAGTCCATCTCGAACACTTCCATGTGTCATGTGTTGGTCCTTTTGGGTCCCTTTTTGGAGCCTTGCTTATTGCTCGCTTTGTGCTCGTTCCTCGAGCACTTTGTTGGGAGTTCCACCGCTCTCGACCTTTCAAGTCGGAGCTTTTAGTCCAAACGTGGTACACTTGTTTGGCTTTCGCTTTGGCCACTATCACATGGCACTCTTTTGGCTCCACTTTGGGGCTTAGGGATTTTGTGTCTCACACTAAGATTTATTCATTGATAATTAAGTCTCTGAGATATCATTGTCTATGATTTTGATATTGTCCATTTATTGATCTTTGAACTTAGGCTAGTATAGGTAGACTAACTTCAGCACTTCGTATCAAAAGTTACTTGTCGGCCAGTCCTTACGGACACTCTTTCTTTACTACCAGGACAATAGAAGGTCGATATTGCTAGACCCTTTATTAATCCCTTTTGTGCTAGTGAAGTTAATTGAGAATTTTGAGCGTACTTAGACCGGATGAGCATAAGGACGGAATTCCTACATGTTATTAGATAAGTATATTTAACCCGGTAAGGAGTTCCCGTTTCGTTATATCTTGCACTAGCTAGTGACAAAAACCCTTACGTATTGAAATTAGTCCCTCAATATCGTTGGATGATAGTTTACCATGTCTTTCAAACACCCTCACTATCATGCCCTTTGTGTTAGTCTCATTTTGGTTCTAAATGCTATTTATGAAAAATGTCCAAATTTACTCATTTGACATATTTACGAAATGTAGAGATTGTCCTGAACACAATTGTGTTCATCCGGTGTCCAAACCCCTAGCCATCCTCAGCATAATTTCCATTCTCTATTCCCAGTTCAGCACCTTCTATTCGACACAATCTTGATAGATCCACTTGTCCAAAGAACTATTCTCCATGTGCTCATAAACCAGAAGCTTGTTTAGGCCCTCTGAGCAAAAACCAAGCAGTTTCACCAGATTCCAGTGATGAATTGTCCCTAGGATGGAAACTTCCGCATAGAATTCCTTCTTCCCCTGTCCTGTACTTTCCAGTTGCTTCACAGCAACTTTCCTACCATCGGGCAGGACACCTTCGTACACACCACCAAAACCACCGGTACCTAGGACTTGCTGCAAGTTCTTTATGGATTCAAGAAAGGTGTCACTGTCATATTCAACAGCCTGAATCTGTCTCCTCTTCTTGATGAAGAATATCACCGCATACCAGCATCAGGAACAAGCTGCCAACCACTGTTCCAGCAATAGCACCAGCTGAGAGACCAGAACTGCCTTGTTCAACTACTATTGCCTTGATGTATGCAACATGACTTTGATTGGAAACTGTCTGGAGAGTGTTGACATTATTGGTCATGAAGCACGAGCTAGACTTGTTCCAATAGAAGAAAGCTGAACAGGAGCAGTTCTGCAAGCACCTGCTCTTGCAATCCTCGAAACTTGTGACTGAAGAATTCAAGTACCTGCTGGAAAAATACTCTGCAACTGAGACCGAAAGAAAATCGAGAGACTGAACGTCTGTACAAGAGTCAACCCGAGGAGCAGTGCATGTGTTACTCCAAGCTGCTTTTGTGCTGTCTGGTTTTAAATATCCTACACAATCCCCGTTGGAACAAATCCCAAAAGGCTGGCACTTCTGAGGTAGCGAGCAGGAGTCATCGAACAGCTGGTAAGGCGGATCCTCCCACCGATACATGGACCCTAGCGTGTAAGCCCGCAGATTTCCATCAGGTTCAAGTCGCATAAAGGATTGATTCACAGTGTTGGAGTTCTTCAATCGCAAAGTGCGTGTTGTATTTAAGCTGTAAGTTTGGGACTTCACGTTGGCAGCCGCAGAAACGTTGGTCAGCCCCAGATCGAGAAATAGTCCAGGTCCGTTTCCATGGAGAACTGCAGCAAGACAATCACAGGTACGAAGTGCACCACTGAGTGTATCCTGTTAGCTCCTGACCCAGTACGGTTCTTGAGAGCCCAAAAAGTTGTTATACAGGACTAGTCCACCAGGTTCCATGACCAGCGAGTAAACTCCCAAAGATGAATTACTCAGGCTCATTCGACTTTGCAGCTTCATTCCTGGTTTGAAAATCTGTGTCACCATGAGAGTGTCACTTGGATGATCAAAACTTTGCCACAAGATGGTGTTGTTGGATCTGACTACAAAATTACCTGTTGGCAGAATTTCAGCATGGGTTGGCTTTGTTGGCTGTATCAGTTGACCACACAAATCTTCCATCTGTGTCTCGGAGCACAAGATCCCCATCAGCTTCAAGGGTGAGACTGGCATTGAACCCAACTAGATCATCTCGGTTGGCTTCCCAGATCAATCTACTCGTATACGAAGGCCCTGAATACTCATTCACATTCGGAGGACTCCCTAAATCCGCATGCATTGCCAAAGCAAGCGTGTACCGACCGGGTGTAGAATTCGCAAAACCCAGATTGTACTGAGAGAGTGGCGAGTCAAAGAAGCCAGTCCTGTAAAAGGTAGCAACATATATATCTTGCTTCTCCAGGAAGCTGGAGCCAGGATTGTTGAAAAACACTAGAGGCTGGCTGCTGTTTATAGGGAATGCTGCTAGAAATGGTATGATCGCCAAACAACAGTATACCAAAATACCTCGAACTCGCATCTTCATCTTCATGATCCAAGGCGCTCGCTGTGCCTGTGTGCAGACTTGAAGCCCCGAAGTCCTGCCGCTCCTTCATTTCAACAGTATGGCGCGTAGAACTGTGCAATAATGCCGGCTTTACAGTTGCTTGTAAAAAAAATCCCTTCAAGAACCTTGACTCAGGAGAATCGAAGCCCGCATTCCGCTCCGACCGTCCGATTCCGCCACTTCTCAGCCCGTTCATGCATTTCAGCGGGGTTCGAATCCCATAAAGAAAACGTCTGTGGCTGACATCAACCAAAACCTCGATCCATCGATTCCATGACCCAATTTCCTAATCGGTCATTCTGCGGGGCCATTCTTGCAAACCAAACTCGGATGTGACATTCAAAGATCCAGGAACAGACAAGAACAGCAGCTTCCCTTATTGACCACAAAAGCTTTCAATCGAGCGAACGAGTGTGCTGGTCACAGGCTTTTGACTTCATGTTTCGGTGCTCGAACGGAAAAAAAAAAACAAAAGAGGACAGAAACGGACAGATCACCAACACAAGTTACACAACCCTCTGCTTTCTGATTGGATTTTTTTTTTCCTTTTGATCCAGTGCGGCTCTAGGTGGATCGGTACACCTACTGCAAGAGGGTACATCCCTCTGGGCTGCATCACGGTCGTCAAGCACAAAAAACAAAAAACGGATGAATTGGAGCCGAGTTTTCTTCTTCTTCCTCCTCAGGAAATATTTATCCTGGCTAGGGAAAGTATTAAGCTAATGAATTATGATTATATTAAGCTGCCGGTAGTGAATATTCTGGCTCGCCGAACCTATTCCGGTACAGGAAGGCCCGCCTCACGCCTCGATATCGCGGCCTTGGAGCTGGTACTGCGGCTGTTGCTGGAGCTCAATCGATCTTCTGGATTCGGTGAGTCTTGGATTTCCCAGGCAGCAATGTTTGGATCAAAGGGGATCCGGATTCGTGCAGGGAAATGTGCAGGGTTTCTGTCTCCTCTGCCTGGTCGGTGATTTTCTTGCGGGCTTCAGCTCAAGCTTCTGCTCGTAGCAGCTCCAATTCGTGGCCTTGCTGGGATTGAAATCCTCCCTCTGTCACTTCCTCCAATCCCCCGCTGCTTGCTGCCAAATATGCGGAAATTGACTGTACGGATCACGAAAAAGAGATTCCGGCGGCCATTCCGACCTGTTTAATCAGAATTTAACTTTCAATGTAATCACTTTATATGGCCAAAAGTGGTTACCCACACTATCCACGACGCTACTGTGGCTGCTGTGGAAGGGTGAGCCCTTATGTCATATCACTTTTAGGAAATTAACTTAAGTCAATATAATTAATTAGAAATTTTATAAAGGAAATCTAAATTGCAGAAATAAAGGTTTTAATGAACTTTAAAGTATTGGAAAATGTGAATACATGAGTTTAAGGTTTCTAATAGATTGAGTTGCTTAAAAAAAATGAAGTTCATGAAAACCTATCTTTTCTAAAGCTATATTATTTTACTATAATTATTGTTATAGTTGTCATATTTTGATTTGATTTCTTTATATTTTAACTACTTTTACAACTGTCATATAATTACAGACTATTCTCTCATTTAAAAGATTTTTCTAAGTTTTTCCATCTAAATTTTTCTTGAGAAGATGGAAAGCAAGAAAAATAAAAAAATCTATGAGTAAAAGTTATAGTGCAAAAGAATGTGAGAGTGTTAATTTTGTTTCACTACCACAATTTTTATATTACACTTATAATCCTTATTATTCATCTGGGAATGTTGAAATTACTGTTACTATTAATAAAAATGCTTTTATTACTTTTGAAATAACATTCTAAAGTAAGAGAAATGAAGAAATAGGTAGAAAACACCAATAAATCTACTTTATAAAACTTTCTATGACATTTATAATTTATATATTAATTCATATCAAAAACTATGTTACCTACCTATATTGCAATCCTCTCATATGAGAAGACCAAGGTATATTTTTTTGGTGAATCCCCAATAAGAGTTTTTGGGAGTCATTTGTGAATAATAATAAAAGAAATCAATTTTTTTTTAAAGACTCAAAAGTGATATCACATCAAAGAATCAACTTTATCTACATTTCCAAGACTAAAATGCAATACATAAGAGAAAATGGCAATATGCCAGCATTCCTTACCATTATAATATGGTCTATATTTCCCTGCAATCTATTTCTCTAGAAAATTGGTATGTGTAGAAAAAAAATATATGCGTAGCAAAGTAAGATTTCATTAGAATGATAAAGCATATGTATACACAATAATCTAGAATTCTAGAAGCTCTTATGTTTACAAGTAAACTATGATTATGAAGCCCCATTTCTGAGATTGATATTTCAAGAAACTGAGTATTTTCTGTCATAATATATAAACCTCATTCTCAAGACTAAAACTTAGTATATAAATTACCAAGAAAAATTACAATACAATAAATTGTATAGTACAATAAATTTCAAAATGAGTTACGGATACATACCCACTATTTCTTCATGATAAGGAACAATATCCCTTTGGAAAACACTATATCACTGTATCACCTAATGTGAAATATGGAATTTTTCTTTTGTCTCATCATCAACATATTGATTTCTATGCCTCCTATATTAGTATTGTGGGGAAGATCTACCTTGCATTTGTTGAGTTATAGCTTCTGCATACTTCAAAAGACTTATGAAGCCTCCAATTCTAAAAACTCTAGATAACTGTGATCTATAAAATAAAACTAAACATGTATTGGAATCTTATTAAATATAATTTACTTCCTTGAGGTTGAAGGTAGCTCATGAAATCCTTTGAATTAATGTTTGAAGAAAATGATGTTCTTCAATAGCAAACATCAACCTACTAAAGTCACGTACTACCTTCACTATATAATTGCTACCTACTATGTAATCAATCACAACACTATATGGTGGGCAATAGAGCTTCACCACGACTTGTATCACCAATGGAGTTCGAAATCAATACCTAAAAAATATGTTGTGAATCTATTTGTCCACAAAGTTGGATATGATGTTTGTGGAACTATCCTAAAAAAGCAAAATGCACCATATAGTTGCTATCATGAAACCTGTCATATGTGTTTCTCCAGAAGGCATGATAAGTCCACATCATAACCTAAAAAATTTAGAAATGAGATAAAAAATACTTTTTTAGGCTTGCCTTAGATGCCCCTAGTATCGATGCTATCAAGGTTTATGATATATTGAAGAGAACGACTTGAAACAAACTTTTGTTGCACACATTATAAGCTCATACATACAATTGAGGTCATTCGGTAAAATGAAGATGACATGGCCAACTTCAAATATAAGTGCTTATAACAAAAGGAATGCATCACGCATATGGTTAAGTATGAGAAAGTTCTAGTCCTTGACTTTCCTATCAATATTTGAAAGATTGTTTGGAAAGTTGAAGAGAATAAAGTCCACAATTGGGAGTAAAGGCCTTTATATCTTTCAACACTAATGGTTAAATTAGCACTATATGTCTATGTTCATATTGTTTTTCGTGAGAGATATCAGCAATCTACTACAAGAGTCAATGAAGACACCTATAGTGCCTCAATGTGTTATTAGAAAAACAAGACAAACCTATAGAAAAGCTAAATGAATTAAAAAATCAAAGAATAATATACTACCATCATATGGCATGTCGTTAATAAGAGTTCCTCTTAACTCCTTGTTATGAGCGTCTCGTCAAGTTGAAATGAAATTACAACTAATAGTCATTGTTATAAAAAATATGTGTTACCAACTTTTTTTTGTAGAGTTACTTTTTGCTTACCTTAAGGTCAATGTAATATTTTGGGAACCATTCAATCATCGTTATTTGGTGGTGGAACTTGATCCAAATCTTGGATGTCTGATAGTTGAATTGGAGCCTGATTCTATATATTTAGGAAAGATTTTAGAAATTATGTTATACTTGTAAGCCATATATCGCATGAAATAAGGTTGACTATGTGGGTAATCATAAATTGTCATGCTCGTGGATTTCTTTAATAACCACCCCTCTTCGATCCCTTCCAATGATATGTTTATGTAAATGTCAAAGGACATGAATACACCATTTACATTATCACCAATGTGCGGTGCTAAGAACTTTTCACATTCGCCTATAGTTTTTGTGATATAGATAATTCTTTTTATCATGTTCTCAAATACTTTTAGCAATCCTTTTTTTCTATTCATTAAGAAAATATTGAAGAATTGTAAAGTCTTGATCTGTTGCTTGTATAGAAGCCTTAATTTTACAATATTGTAAATCATGTCATCTAAAGTTTTGTTCATTGCAAAAGTAACATTTGTATAATTAACAAAAATGAAGCATGCAATAAAAAACTTACATTTGTGAACATAAATTTTAACTATAGTCTCTAGTTAATGTTGTTGGATGTTATCCTCACTCAAGTCTGTAAGCTTATGTTCAAATATGACAAAACAAATTAAAGTGGAGTTGGAAGTGAAATTTTAAAACTCACATATTGATTTTTTGGTTCATGATCTAAAATGTAATGGTAACAATTTCTATTGTCCCTGACTTGCAAAAAGAAATTAAAAATATACCAATATTCATTGTTAAGCCATTCTGTTTGAATAGGTTATATATGTTTAGGTTGACATACTTAGTTGTTGTGTGCATAAAGTTCATTTGCTACAAATGGCAAAGGGGGATTTTTTTGATCAAATTACTAGAGATTAGTCACTTGAGTGCCTCAAGTGTTTGATAAATAATTTTTTCCCTTATTTGCATAATAATTTTTTGGAAGTGCTTATCCACCATATTGTTAAGAAGGTTTACAACTTTTTTAGCTCCAGATTGTTTGTTAGATTCCTTATTATGAACTTTGTTAGATTGCCTAACTTCAAGGATTTGTATTGGTGGTGGGCCTATAAAGATTAAGGGTGTAGGTGGTGGTGGTGGAGATATTTAGAAATTTATTTTCTATTGTATTAAATCCTAAATAATAGGCACATGCTTTAAATGTTATTGAACAGTGTTCATAATTATGGATAAAACTCAAGTCATACTAAGAATTGAATTTGTCATTAGAGAATAAGATTTGACAAGATTTATCATCATCTAGCATTTACGATTTGACAACTTGACACATTACACGTGCTAACAATCAAATTAGATCTCTTGGATTGATACGCTATCACAAAATGTCATTATTGATATCATTATTGACTATTAAACTTCACGTGTTGAAAATCCTTCCTTGGATCTATGTGTGTACATACATTAGACATCATAATAGATGATAGTAATATTAATATTATCACACATGCACATGTTAAATTTTCTATAGAATTTAAATTTATTTTGTACATTGTTGGTATTTTCTTATTGCTCTCCTTAAATTTCAATTATGTTTCATTATGGATTTTTACAAACAACACAAAGAGAGAGAGAACTTTAAAACTTATTGAGAAGGATAAAGAAGTTTCTTCTACATTTTCAAGATCACCCACCTCTTTCATTCACTTAGAGTATTATTTTTAAAAGTTTTTATGTCAACATTTTAATCTTCGTTGTGGCTTTATTTCTTTAGAGGCTATAATTCACAAAAACACCAATATAGTTGTATACTCAGAGTTTCTTTTTTCTAGTGTGGGTGAGGGCAAACAACAATAGGATTTATAGAATTCTAAATTGAAGGAGATTTGAGTTTTTGGATCTCCAGTCAAAATGCCAAGATGCACTCCAGCAAAAATAAATGTGAAACAAGAGTCAATCATCATATTTTCCTCTTCTTATACTTTAAGTGGAGAAGTCTTATTAGTGCTAAAGCCAAATTCACTAACTCTATCTTCATAAATACTCAAAGCCATTAACAATGCTTTTTAGTTTTTATGGCTCTCAATTGACATAAACTTGTTTTTGTATAGGCCTATAGTTGAGCTTGCATCCTTTATAACAACATTTTCTTACCTCTTGTCAATAGTATAAGTTCCAAACAAAAGGGGATGGAAATCAAGCAGGATGTCTACAATTAGTGCAAGATCAAGATCACACTTCTAACATTTCAAAGGCATATTATCTATAGTTTATTGTGATAGATATTTAGATTGTGTGAAGGAAGCATGTAATCAAAATTGCTATAGAAATTCTATATTTTTCAAAGGGTCTACAAAAAATCCTCTTATATGTGACACTGTTGCTATTAGATTCAAGTGTCAATTTTGGAAAAATGTTTTTATATGTTGTGCTATCTACGAGGCCAAGATGTACTACTTTCTTCCACGGAATGAAGTGGCTAGAAGATTTGCAGTGCATGTTGGCACACACATATATCCAATGCAGAAAGGGATACAAAAAAATTCTTTCAACTATTTTAAAGATGTTGTGCAAAAAGAGGCTGTGAAAAGTTCATTTGCAACTCCAAAGTATATTCAAAAGACCATCCTTAAGGATTTTATTATAAACAGGTTACTCAATTTAGATTGTCAAAAGATTCAACTAAATAAGGCTAGTTTGCGAGACTTACTACGAGGAGTACAACCTACTACTAGCCTGAGGAGGTACATTTGTTGTATTTTATGCATTACAATAATATCCTTTTTATATTATATTATTAAAAATAGGATAAAATCTAGGATTTTTTAAGATAAAATCTGGGATGTGTGAATCTTGAGAGGGGAAGTTGCAATACAAAATTGACTTTATCCTTGAATTGAGATAGAGTAAATGAAAATCTATAAATTTTAGACAATATGCTATAACAAAACTCTTCAAGAATGTATTCTAGAAAAAAATCAAATCTCTCTTTTATATACAAAAAGCTTACATTAATGGTTTTTTTTTCCTTTCAAACAATTATATGGCTTTATATAGAATGTTATTTCAAATTTAATAATTTTTAAATTTTGACAAACCTAATATTTACTAGCCATAAAGCACAGAGTACAAATTTAAGGAAGTGACAAGAATACTTTTTTTTGCAAACATCTTATTTTATGTTCTAACATATTATGGCATGTATTAAATATTTAATTTTAAAAAAAAAGAAATATCTTTAAAAAAATTTATCTATATAATGTGTAGAGAGTTGTGAAATTATTAAGTTCACTATAACTTTAATATTTTTTTTTTTTTGTCTTGATCTCATTCTTATTGTTTTTTTTTTGTGTGTGACAATACCACTGCTAATTTACGAAGATGTCTACAGCAGGGCATCTTTTTCCTTTTCTCGCAGGATTTGGAAAGTATGAATCCTTATTATTCAGTGAGGTGAGTCTCTACTGTTTTGTAGGTGCTATCATCTTATACCAGAAGAAAAAGGAGTTTATCTGATCTTGAAGTCAGTGAAGCTTGCTAAACTCAAGGACCTTTTATTTGAATAAGTCCAGAAGAAAACACAGCCATGTACCTGGTATCATACTGCCGAGAATCGGCTAAACACTTTCTAGATTGAATTTGCGAAAGAAACGTTCCTCATTGAGGTTCCTGTACTTCGCAATAAACTCACAAACAAAAAACAACTACTCATCCTTTTACAAAGATTTTCAGCACAAGTAAATCGTGTAAATATGGTCACCCTGTTACTGTAAAAATCGATCAAACAACACGATGCGTGCTTGCTAGCGTAAGACATCTATCTCCCGATAGACTTGCTTTGCCAGGGCTTTACGATACCTACAACAATGACAGCGATCACTATTAGAAGTATGATGATGGCAATGCACATCCATTTCCTCTTGCTGCGTTGCAACTGCTTGGTCCTCTTGAGAGCGCTCGTGCCCGCCTGGACGTGATCCACCGCCTTGGAAACCTGCGCAAGATCGATCGATCAGTTTTTAAAAGTTTTGAGGGTGATTCTTACTTGTGTTTCTATGTTGTCCAGCATCTCTCCCTGCGCCTCAACGAGGACAGCCATATCCAAGAATATCTGCAGCAAAGGAAACGCACAGTGAGATTCTTGGCACGAAAGTTTTTTGTTTCTCTTGTAAACCTGATGGAGCTCCAGCAGTTTCTTTTCCATGTCCTTGACTGCGTCGTGTCTTTCCTGGATTTCGGCTACGGTATCTAAAATCTGTAGCAAGCAATCCAGCGTTACGAACGAGCTTGTTCCAGAGCTAAAATCACCTGCCCACGCCCTTGTTCTTGGATAGCTTTTTGGAATATTGATTCACTGTCACCAGTTTCAATCAGCTGCTCTATCATATTCTCTTCTGGCCTTTTACCAGTGACTGGAAGAACAAGTTTTAGTTCTATAAGCGAAAGAAACAATGTCCTCTTCACTCACCAGTAAAGATTCTTCTTTCGACAACTTCTCTGTACTCGTCCTGGAATTTCTGTCGTAAGTCCTGAGACAAAACCCAGTTTTACATTATTAGCCTTTTCTTTCTTTACGAAGATAGCTGGCTTACTTGGAACTCTCCCATGAGGTCCTTTAGCTTCTTCTTGAGAGTTCTGTTAAGAATTGATAATCATTGAACCAAGCACGAAAACTATAGATCGACATACGCAGTCATCGACATCCTTTGCCTGTCAATACTCGATCCTTCGCCACATCCCGGTTTCTTACGATTAGATATATTCTGCGAAAAGTATAAAACCAACGAGACTGATCCACCAAATCAACGAGAAAACTCACAGATTTATCCAACGCCTCCAGCTTCACTTTGATCTTTCGCGCGGCTTTGCTAACCTCATCAACGTCCGCTTCCATCCGCTTCTTTAAAGCTGCGTAGTGGTGAAAGACAAGGGCATTGATGTTAGAAAAGAATTTTTCCAACACCCCTCACTGACGAACCTTTCATTGCTGCCGCCTTGGTGACAGTCTTAGATTCCTCGTGTGCTTCCTGAAATGATTCCGGTCACAAGGCGTCTCAAGAACAAGGAAAAAAAAAAGAGATCACTACCTGTAGCTTGTGAAGGTTTTTTCTAATCTGTCCCATTGAGGTAGTGATATGTCCAACCTGATGAGAAAATCCCCGATGAATAAAAAATTCTCTTTTCCAGAAGGCATAGACACGAACCTCCTGAAGGAAATCCTCCATCCCTGTGTTAGCGACCCCGGCTTCCAGGTCTCCATTTGAGTCGCCGCTGATCCTAGCTTGCGGCGAAGAACCCTGGAAGAAAGAAGACCAAGACAAACTTTCAAAACCAAGAGAGCTTTCCAGCCGATGGGGGTTTCTACCGCTAGAAGATCGTTCATGCTGCTAATCCACCGCGCGAAGAATTCCTTCCGAAATATCACCCGCAGCTCCGATCGCAGCTAGAACCCTGAAATCCCTTGGAAGTAGACCGATCGATCGATCGATCCGTCTGATGGAATTCCCAATGCGCAGGGACTGGCTGGCGCTAGATCATGGAAGAGACGATCGATCGCTCGCTCACAGCACCTCGCTCGACTACGAGATCGATGATGCGTAACGTGCCAGCGCGATCGGCCCCGTTGCCTCCGCCATGACCCACAAAACTAGGGCTTCCTCTTCTAGCTCCTTTTATTTTCCACTCTTTTGCTTCCCACTCACTCACGACTTTAGTTTAAAGAACCATCTAATTAATTGTCGTGTTTCTGGGATCCATTTCTCCGATTGATCGATTTTTACAGTCTTGGAATGAAACCATTAGCAATCAAAGAGATAAACCTTCCAAGAACAAAATAATGTATTGAAGCCAACAAAAAGATTATTCATGTGGTGGAAAAATGCACTGCCCGGGAATCGAACCCGGGTCTGTTCCGTGGCAGGGAACTATTCTACCACTAGACCAGCAGTGCTCGTATGTGTATAGAAGCCCGCAAAAACATTCTTTGATATTTAAAAGGGAATAGTTTTACGCGCAAAATAGTTTTCGATTTCCACATCGTTGCTTTTGACGGCCCAATCCAACGGCGGCACCACCAAGAAAAAAATTCACTGTCCTTATTAGGGCTGGCCAGGAGCAAGGGCTAGGGTTTGGCGGCGTCGGGGGGTGGGGCAACAGTGCAGCAAGGCGGCGGCAGGCATCAATCTCTCCAGGCGCCTCCAGGCGCCGGGCTGTATCGGCTCGTTTCACAATTCCTGGGGTAAGTAGAGCAGCAGTAGCGCCCAAAATTCTCGCCCTCTAGAACTCCTCCTCGCTCTTGGCGCCGATTTTCTCGCGGCAAGCTTGCTCGAATCAGCTGGCTGACGGTGAATTTTACTTGCAGAATTGTGGTGCCTGAGCCCATGAGCATAGAAGGAATGCCAATCATCTATGGTGTTGGGCGGTTTGCACCGCCTCCAATTGTTAGGCTGGCGAAAGGGGGCATAGTTTGGACGGGACTAGGAGGGCTGTTGATGCAGCGTCATGGATGAGTCGTGCTTTTGGCAGCAGTTGTCCTGCTGCGATGACAAATCGTCATGGTTCTGCCGGTTCTGAAATGGACGAAGCTGCTCGATGCGTCCTAGGCTCTAGTTTTTGCGGTTTAGTCCTCCGGGATGGAGGATCTCGGTACCCGGCTCGCAGATGGAAGACATCGTTAGAACGTACTTCAGATATTTTCAGCTACCGTATTTATGTAGAGGGGGGTTTCAGCAGCTCAGGAAAGGCCTAATCGTAACAGTTGAATGCACAAGACCTCAATCATGCAAAGGTATGTCCTCCTTCTTTGTTTCACTGGAGCAAACAGCGATTTTGTTGTTCTTTCTAGGTACAAAGTAATCAAGCAATTGGGGGACGGTACTTATGGAACTGTTTGGAAGGCTGTGAATAAAGTTACTAATGAGACTGTAAGTGGAATCCGTCTTCCATTCCGTTTCTTCTCTGTACTAAACTTGGGTTTCGTTTATTCAGGTTGCTATAAAAAAAATGAAAAGAAAATACCTTTCTTGGGACGAGTGCATGAACCTGAGGGAGGTGAAGGTTTGTGTCCTTGAAATTTTTCTTGCTGGCCTTATCTTTTCTCTTCTTACAGTCGCTGCGGAAGTTGAACCATCCGAATATAGTCAAGCTGAAGGAGGTTATCCGGGAAAATAACGAGCTATTCTTCGTTTTTGAGTATATGGTATTATATTTCTGCTTCCCATTTTCGGCGACTCACGTTTACTTGCAGGAGTGCAATCTTTACCAAATGATGAAGGACAGGCAGAAGCTTTTTCCAGAAGCAAAGATACGGAATTGGTGCTTTCAGGTGTTGCAGGGTCTGGCTTATATGCATCGCGAGGGATACTTTCACCGAGATCTGAAGCCAGGTTTGTCTTTTGTTTATCTCTACTCGCTCTTACCTTGTTTCTTTCTTTTGTAGAAAATTTACTTGTTACGGTCGATGTTATCAAAATTGCCGATTTTGGTCTTGCACGTGAAGTGCGGTCTCGGCCACCATACACGAATTACGTCTCTACTCGATGGTAGCTTCTTTTGTTGTTCGTTGCGTAATCTTATGCATTACCTCAGGTACCGTGCCCCGGAGGTGTTACTGCAGTCGTCTCTGTACAACTCTGCGGTCGACATGTGGGCAATGGGTGCTATCATGGCTGAGCTTTTCAATCTCAGGCCTATCTTTCCTGGCGCTAGGTAATTTCGCAGTCTATTGGACGCTATCGCTTACCATTTTTTTACCATCTGTGCAGTGAAGCGGATGAAATATATAAGATCTGTAGTGTTTTGGGCAATCCATCTCAAGCTACTTGGCCAGATGGAATGAAACTTGCAAAATGCATGAATTTCCGCTTCCCGCAGGTCTGCTGATACTCTGCTTTATGATCATGACATTCTAAGAAGGATTCTTTTTCCAGTTCGTGCCAGCTAATCTTTCGGCTCTTGTACCTTCCGCGAGTGCTGAGGCGATTGATCTGATGAAGGTAGAAAAATCCTTTCGAGGTGTGCTTGGTCTTAAAAGTGCCACCTTGGCAGGCAATGTTCGCTTGGGATCCTTTGAAAAGGCCGACGCCATCGCAGGCCCTGCAACATCCGTTTTTCCAGGTTTGTTCTTTATCCATGTTTTGTACCGAAGCAATAAAACCTTTGTGTAGGTGGGTGCGTGTATACCACCCTCGATTCCGTTCCAGGAACTTCGTGAAAACAAAGTAGCTCTTGCAAAAGGTACTGTTTCTGAATCCACTTTTTCTTGACTCATTCCGATCGTCTTCTTCGCAGTTACATCTCAGCCTGTCAAGGGTGAAGTGACAGCGGTATGTTCGTCTTTCTCGTTTTCCCTTTCGACTTTACTAACTATGAATCTCGTGCAGGCCCGAAGCAGCCTCATAAGGCAGGCGCGCTACAAGCCGTTCGTGAATCCATCTGGTAAGCTTGTCGCTTCTCGCCGTTCTCTCCTTTTATCCCTGACAAGCGGACTCACAGACGTGTACCGGGCTCCACCTCCAGCATATGTGTCGCCTCTGTTGAATCCAACCGATCTCAAGGATTCGTTTAGGAGGTCTGCTCGTCTTTTTTATTTAAACTCACCGCACAGAGAATCTAAACTCTGGATTGTTGTGCAGTCAGATTGCGCTTGGAGGAGCCGAGAAGATATCCTCACAAGCCAGTGGCAAGCAACAACACTGCAATGACTACTTCCAGTCAGTGAAGCCGCACTTTGGTCACGCTCCCTATGGAGCGGCGGCTTTCGGCTACAACGATTTGGCTGGAGTGCCTCCTTCTAGGTACTAAGATTTGGAGAGTGGTTTTAAGTTTGATCTCTGCCAGGCCCGGCGTAAGCATAAGTCCTCTCCTGCGAGAAGAGGAAACTAAACTAAGGTGCTTTGATACTAGAGGAAGCATTCTCTGATTTGATGCTGGGCTGGATGGAGATGGTGGTGTGGTTTTTAAGAACTAAATAAGCTGGGAATGGAAGTGCTTTAATGTTTGTGAAAGAAGTTGGCTGGCAAACAATGTCTTGTAGCAAATGGAACATTGAATTTTCTTGCTTCATGCCTTTCTCTATTGGCCAGAGTGTGACATTGTACCAACATGGCCAAAAGAAAAATATATCCTTGTCGCTAGAACGAAAGGAAAAGAGTAAGAGTGTGATCTTTGGCTGGGTTCCACTTCTAGCCTTTAAAAATGCGATTTTGATAGTAATTCATGGAAGATTCAAGCGATAATCAAAAGTTGCAAAAGTTGCATCGTGAGATGGAAAGAAGAGATCCCAACCACATTGGTGTTGATTGATGTGAAAATAATTGGAAACTTTCTTCAAAGTAATTGGTGGATTGACTTGCAAGGGAGAGGGAAGAGAAAAAAATCCTTTTCTAGAGCTGATCTGTGCTCTTCCAATGGGTGTACCAATCCACGGGAGATCTAGCAGTGCTGGGCAGTGAATTTCGAGAGAATGGAGAGTAAGAGCGCAGATTTCAAGGACAAGGAGAACACGAATCGCGGCGCCAATGCCAGGATCACCAGCGGCAGGAGGAGCAATCCACCGGAATTGCCGCGGATCGTGCCTGGCAGCCCCAACAAGCCGCCGCGCGGGAGCAAGGAGACGATCCGGAGGAGCTCCAACCCCAAGGGCCAATCCCCCGCGCGATCCTTCGCCCCAATTTCCGCGGCGGCGCTCAAGAGCCTCTCCAAATCCATCAGCGGCGCCACCGCTCCGCAGAGGGCGCTGGACTACGCGCTCCAGGCGGTGAAATTCTTCGAGGAGGACGAGCAATCGGGCGGCAATTCGATCGAGCTGGCCATGAGCCTCCACGCGCTGGCCGCTGTCCACTGCCGGCTCCGCCAATTCGGCGACGCCATCGCCGCGCTGGAGCGCTCGATTAGGGCTCCTGACGCTGGCCGGGGCACCGAGCACGCGCTCGCGATCTTCAGCGGCTACATGCACCTGGGCGACACCTATGGATTGATGGGCCGGCACCCCGAATCACTCCAGGCGTATCACACCGCACTGGATCTCCAGAAGAAGGCCGTGGGCGATCGAGATCCCGGCGTCGCGCAGACTTGCCGCTATCTCGCCGAGGCCCACTTGCAAGTAAGCTCCAATTCTCGCGAATTCTCCGCGAATTCGCCTCCCCGATCGTCGCCCTCCTCTAGCCCTAATCGTTCGTTCGTTCTTCTTCCTCTAGAACTTGGAATTCGACGAGGCCGAGGCAATGTGCCTGGAGCTGCTCCAGATCCACGCCCACATCGGACGGCCGGGATCGGTCGAGGAGGCCGCGGATCGACGGCTCATGGCGCTCATCTGTGGCGGGAAGGGCCAGCATGACGTGGCGCTCGAGTACCTCGTCCTTGCCAGCATGTCACTCATCCAATCCAACGGCCACGATCTCGAGGTGGCGGCCGTGGAGGCGAGCATTGGCGACACCTACGTTGCCCTAGGGCGCTTCGACGATGCGGTGTTTGCCTACCAGAAGGCGCTCACGGTCTTCAAATCCGCGAGAGGGGAAGATCACGCGTCGGTGGCGTCAATCTATGTGAGTCTCGCCGATCTCTACCTCAGAACAGGCAAGAATCGCGAATGCCGCACGTATTGCGACACGGCGCTCAAGCTCTTCACCAAGAACGAGGGTTTGATCCAGGGGAGTAGAATCCCGCGGCAGCAGCAGGCGCTGGACGAGATTATCAGCGGATTGACAGAGATCGCGGCGCTGTATGGCGCGCTGGACGAGCCGGAGCGCGCGATCCAGCTGCTGGGCAGCGTGCTCGACGCGATCGAGCCGGCGGCGCAGTATAATCTCGGGCAGCAGAGCGCCGTGGCCGCGATCGAGGCGCAGATGGGGATTCTCTACTACGTTCTTGGAAAATTCGGCGAGGCGCTTGTGACTTTCAAGAGCGCGGTGATGAAGATCAAGGCGGCGTCGCCGGATCAGGCTTGTTTGCCCGAGAAGAAGATGGTGTTCTTGGGATTGCTGCTCAATCAAATGGGGCTGGCGTGCGTGGAGCTGTACGAGATTGTGGATGCCGGGGAGTGCTTCCAGGAGGCGAGGAGCTTGCTGGAGCAGGCGTGTGGGATCGATCACCCGGACACCATCGATGTGAGCATGAACTTGGCGGCCACCTACGATGCTCTTGGGAGGTGGGATTTCGTTTCTTTTGGTTTGGTTTGCAAGAGCTCTCCCTGATCTTGGTGAATTGGTGTGTTGCAGATTGGATGAAGCAATCATCTTGCTACAGAGTATCATCAAGATCAAAGAGGAGAAGCTTGGAGTTGGGTGTGAAGAG
Source organism: Selaginella moellendorffii (assembly GCF_000143415.4). Lineage (NCBI taxonomy): Eukaryota > Viridiplantae > Streptophyta > Lycopodiopsida > Selaginellales > Selaginellaceae > Selaginella > Selaginella moellendorffii. Next base: position 608,216 of record NW_003314291.1, on the reverse strand, counting down.
ATTGAAAGTGAGAGGAAGAGGTTGAATGAATTGACCAAGGAGAGAAGTAGACAAGTAAACCCTAAACCTTAGAGTTATAATATACTTTTTCTGTTTTAAATATGTTTTACTACTAAAGTGTATTCTTAAACTTGAGTTGAAAGTTATTTTGAAAGTGATTGTTTATCAATTATATTGCACGTAATATTTATTAATCTGCATGTTATTAAATATGGTGGACTATAAACAAAACGATTATAAGCAAATAAAGATAGTGAGAAAGGCACATGAATAAGAATGCACTTTTTTTAATTCATTAAAACTTTAGAGTTAAGGTTCTTTGAATTTAAATATTCCACAAATTTGGTTACTTAGTTAACTTCTAAACTGTATTACTTATAATATAGATACTTATTAAATTTTTGTTATATATAATAATAAACTGAAACTAAAACCTCCATTATTTTCTTATAAAGCCCTTAAATTCTTAAACTTTTTATTTCAATGTCTATCCCATTCGATTGGAAGGACTAGCTGACAAGAAAAGGAGTCATTCTGGATGACTTTTACTCAATTGCCCGATTGTGATTTGAGGAGCCCCGAAGAGAAGGGCGTCGTCCAAGCTACGACAATGTCCATGTTATATAAGCACAGTAGCGTTTGGGTAAGATAGATAGGCACAAGATAGGAAGAAAAATCCATGGAGCTCCTCCTCTTGCTGCCGCTTGTGATTTTTCTGTCCATCTATTGCGCCCATGGCAGATCCATCACCATGCATGTCCTCTCGGATGAAGGCGATGGCACGCCCATACCAAGCACTCTCTTTGGCATTTTTTTCGAGGTAAAGTCTATTCGTTTCTTCGTTTTGGGGCCATCGCTAATAGCTATCGATACGTTTTCATCTTCGCCCAGGAGATCAATCACGCTGGAAACGGTGGACTTTGGTCTGAGCTCGTGAGCAATCGAGGTTAGAATACACCTCTCTCTTCTTTTTTCTTTTTTTTCTATTTTTTCGACCACTGGTGACTTTGTGAGATTTTGGGGATCAAGGCTTCGAAGCTGGTGGACAAAACACACCCTCCAACATTGCGCCATGGACCCCGGTTGGAAGCTCCTCGGATGTTTTGCTCGCCACCGAGCGTGCTTCTCCGTTCGCGAGAAATCCCATCGCCTTGCGAGTGGAGGTTTTGTGCGATAGCTGCCAGGCTCCTGTTGGTGTAGCCAATCCTGGCTACTGGGGAATGGTGAGCTCGCTTTCATCTTCTCAGTTCTCCGAATTCTTTGGTTTTTTTATGAGTTTGTATTGGATCATCCTATAGGACGTTCGTGCTGGAGACGAGTACAAAATTATTTTCTGGTTGAAAGCAGCCACATCCAGCAGTGTCGTTGTCTCCTTTGTATCTTCCGACAGTTCTGTGACACTGGCTCAAAGTGACACGATCAACGTGTGAGTTTTCTTTTGGTTTGATGGAACTATTTGTTTTTCTTTGTCTAACTTTGTAGAGTTTTCAGCGATGGCACGAAGGGGTGGACAAAGCAGGAGATCGTCTTGAAAGCACAAGCCACAGATCATTATGCCCAGCTGACAGTCACAAGCAAAGAAAAAACAGTCTTTTGGATTGATCAAGTCTCCGCGATGCCTGTGGAAACTTACAAGGTAAGTTAGTCTTATAAAAACCAAAATCAAAACGAAGCTCTTATTCCTCGTGCTTTTCTTTCCTTCTGGCTCCAGGGACACGGATTTAGAAAAGATTTGGCTCTCATGCTCGAAGAACTCAAGCCTCGCTTCATTCGATTCCCAGGTTTGCAGCTCAAATATTTTGGCCAGCTGAAATTCTCGAGATTTTTGTGTGTGTCTGTGATATCAACTTTGGCAGGAGGATGCTATGTTGAAGGTGAGAGACTCCAAAATGCTTGGAGATGGCGAGCCTCGGTTGGTCCATGGGAAGAAAGGCCCGGCCATCTCGGCGACGTGTGGGGGTACTGGTCCGACGATGGAATCGGCTACTTTGAGTTCCTCCAAGTAAGTTTTCTAGCGTGGAAGTTTGTCTTGCTTCCAGCGGACTCTAACAGGACAAGTTTCTATCATTCTAGCTTGCAGAAGACTTGGACGCATTGCCAATATGGGTGTTCAACAATGGTACGCAAACAAAGAACTCTTGACAAACTTCCAAGCATAACTTTGATTCTCTATCAGGCGTTAGTCACACGGATGAAGTTGCTACTTCACTTATTGGACCTTTCGTCCAGGTACTACGTCGTGAGATGTATTATAAGCTTTAAGCTTTTGAGGAGATTCTGATGGTTCTTGCATCCAGGAAGCTCTGGATGGACTGGAATTTGCTCTTGGCTCCAGCTCTAGCAAATATGGAGCATTGCGTGCTCAGATGGGTCATCCAGAGCCTTTTAATCTCAAGTATGTCGCGATAGGAAACGAGGACTGTGGAAAGCAGTACTATAGAGGTAATGACTCTTTCGAGTTCTTTATTTTTGTTCTTCTTTGATTGGTCTATCGAATGAGCAGACAATTATCTCCAATTCTACTATGCCATCAAGAAATACTACCCCGATATTAGCATTGTCACAAACTGCGATGGATCATACAGACAACTCGACCATCCAGCCGACCTCTACGATTTCCACGTACAGAAAAAAGCTGACTTAGTACACATACATGTTTTAATGCGTGCTTTTCTCAGATTTATACGTCCGCTAGCAATCTCTTCAATATGAATCACCAGTTCGATAAGATATCTAGAAACGATGGACCAAAGGTATAGCTTTAGTGACGTTCTTCCCATTTCTTACTGTTTTCTTCGATTTTTTAGGCGTTTGTGAGTGAGTACGCGGTCACTGGCAACGATGCTGGCCGCGGGAGTCTCTTGGCTGCACTCGCAGAAGCAGCATTCTTGATTGGCATTGAGCGAAACAGGTAACTTCCATTAGAAATAAATTTCGAGCGTAACTTTTTGTACCATAGTGATGTTGTGCATATGACAAGCTACGCTCCCCTCTTTGTAAATAACAACGATCGCAGGTATGATAGAAATTTTTCAAGAACTCCAATGATTTTAATCAAGGACTATGCACTGGCTTTGGCACTTGATTATAGATGGAATCCAGATTCTATAGTCTACGACTCGTGGCAATCGTATGGAACGCCAAGCTACTGGGTCCAAAAGTTCTTCAAGCTCTCAAGTGGAGCTACACTCTTACCCTCCAACATTACGGGCAGTACCAATGTTAATAGCGTGGTAACTTCGGCAATTCGTTCTTCAGACACAAACGATCCATCCATCATCGTAAAGGTGAGCAAAAGAAAAGTTTCTTGTTTTCTTTTGTATAATGGATGGATTCTTTTCTGTTAAGGCCGTGAACTTTGGAAACAAAGCAGTGGGGCTTAAGCTCAACATTGATGGATCATTCTGGAATTCCGCAAACTCCACTGCTGTGATTCTCACGTCAAACAACGTCATGGATGAAAATTCTTTCAGCAATCCCACGAAGGTCAGCTATACAGAAAAAAAGAAAGAAAGTTCTTAGTAAACTTTCCTGTGTCTTGATTTTTCCTTGATTTTTCCAGGTGGTTACCAAGACTGTGACAATGTCTGGGAAAAATCAAATGGGAATAACGTTGCCTGCTTATTCCTTCATGGCCATCACCGTTCCTTCGCTGGGCAGCAACTCGAGAGATAGCGAGCTTCACTCTGATATGTAAATCCAAATGTGATATACGCCTGTATTAATCAAATTCATGCTAAAACATTATCTTTGAGATTTCAGTGTTTAACATATATTCTTTTTCCTTCAAATATTCCTTTTTCCCTTTCCTCGGTTTTATATAAGTTTTCCCCTAGGGAAACTGAGATGACAATGGAGAACCCTTTTTCCAATTGGAGGCAAACGGACGCTGGCAAACAGGTGGAGAGCATTGTGAGGCCTCTCTTCTCCTACTTTCACCTCAACACCGACTCGCTCGCCTTCTATCGCATAACATCCCAGCGAAAGGTCGAAGTTTGCGATCTGAGGTGGAAGATTTGGCATCAGGCTGTTCGTCACGTCCTTGAAACGCCCACACCTGATGTTGTGCTGCTCGCAATATTTGCAGCTGATTGCTATGGGCAGAACCTGCCACCCTTTTCCTTTGCCTTTCGAGTCGTTGAAGAAATGTTTCGTAACCATGGGGTACTAATATGTTCAATGTTTTTTTTGTTCGTTACTAACAGTATCGCTTCTGCAGGAATGCGTCATCAACACAAATGAGACTGAAGAAGCACTCACAGGTATGTATTGACTCTAATGCAGATAGTTGTTTCTAACTTGGTGATGTTTTTTCATCCAGCCATGGTGGAGGCTGTCTCGAAACTCCCCTCCACTTCCATGCCGCAGACAATCATCCAAGACGCGGCTCGGCTCTTTGACATGACTGAGGCAGTGTGTGATCTTGTTCATCTCTGGCTGCTGGTTCAGCTCCAGCACAAGACTTACGCGCAATCGATCGAGTGGCTGGTCACCCTTGAGAAGCAAGCACAAGACGCAGATCCTTCCACCCGCGAGAAACTACACAGCGCATTGCTCATCTTTGCAGAGAACTCCACCTCTTTGGATCCACCACTGGAGGAGCTGACCGAGGAACTCATCAAGTGGTTTGACACTGTTACGAGGATAGATTGCAAGTCCATTGATCTCACAGCTGCTGTTCATCAGATGTTGAAGGTATGTATGTGCTAGTTAATCTTGATCGAAGTTCCTATACTTTTCTCTGTGTAGGAAGTGATGGCGGTAAAGTACACAGACTTGGGCGATAGCGATGCGATCAACGACTGGCTCGACAACCACTCACAAGCCCACCACCGGAGCCAAGATGCTCGGCAATCATGGTCTTATCAGTGTATTATTGACGTGAGCAAGACAATGGGACGCTTGCTCTACACCTGGGTAAGAACCACGAAAGGCAAGATTGACCATGCAGAGCTCCAAAACCTGTGCGGCTCCACCGTGAGTTCATTCGTGGAGCATGTCAAGCTTCATGCAGACGTCAACGATCAAGCTGAAGAGCTCATGTATCGAGCGGCAGCACAAGTCTTTGGAGAGGCGTTTTGTGGTGTGTTTGTGAGCCTGTGCGAGAATGCTCGCTGGGAGGAATCTAGAATGGTGGAGCTCTCACTCGAGGAGCTCCAGGCAATACGAGGGCGAGCTTGGAATGGGCAGTATGTTGTTCCCAACCCGCGCCTGGAAAACATTGGCAAAACTCGGATGGTTCATGTGAGCGACATGGTTCTCTACTTGGTTGATGTAAGTATATTTATATTTTCGAACTTTTATTCGGATTTTCTTATTTGCAGCTGATTTATGAAGACAAATACAAGGAGTGTTTGGCTATTCAGCAGAAATACTGGCATATAGACTGTGAGTTATTATTATTGTTATTATTAATTTTCTTCGACTATACTTGTTAATACAGGTAACTTTATGCTGTATTGCAATAACTGGGATGTGTATATTGAGGAAAAAAAGGGCGTTTACTTGTTAGATAAATGATCAAATATTCAATATTTATAATTTATAAACTTTCTTAAACACTTTCTAGTATATTCTTTTTTATTCTACCATCTAATGGTTGATAAAGATTAATCTTGTGTTTATAAATTATAAACACGTTTATAATTATAAAATTTTGTTTGATCAAATGGATTAAGAAGTAAGAATAACATTACTATTAAGCAAACCAAGCGTTGCTACATGCAAAGTGTAGCAAATTATTTCTTAATTTATCATACAAATTAAGACTTGATGAATAATTAAATAATTACTAGAAAAAATATCATTTGTCAATTATAATAGCACATTGATAATCTTTCTGGCTCAAAATCTAATCATCAAGGCTACATAAATTATTGTATTGGGCAACTGATGCATTGCACATGAGATTTATTATACAACTAGAGGATCTATAGCATAATATAAATCAATTTCCCTTTTGGAAGCCATTGAAACTTGGTCGAGAATCAAAACTATTGAAGCTTGCATCAAGAATCAAAATAGCAAGAAATAACTCATGTGGCAAGCTTGTGAAAGAATAATCCTTGGAGTCAATGAGGTTTGACATTCCTAAAATAATGATTATACATATATTTGTTCTAGTGTATATGGATGGAGGTTAAGGGATTTTTTATAGGATCACACAATCTAAGGCTAAGCAAAGTTATCGTGAAGTTGCTCTTGTGTTTGACAATTACTTTTAGTTAGCTATGGAAAGTGGTGAACTTAAAGGTAAATTGTGTTTGAGAAAATGATGATTACATCTAAACCCAAATAGTTTCAGGAATATTCATTAAGGTTTTCTAAAGCAAATATTCTACTTTCTTTCAACGGCTATAAAAGCCCTTTAATCTTGTGTTTCTTCTTCGTATGTTTGGAAAGATGGGGGATTGCCGACGCTACACTCGACTCATGGCGCGGAGGGGCGTGGAATTTCTTCGCAGCGGGCCAGTGACCCGGCAGATGTCTCGAGAGCCTCGACCAGCGGCGCCGCTTCCTGCGGCTGCGAATTGCGATGATCTTCGCGAGGAGCGCGCCGGCAACCCTCGGATGAGCGCTATCGATCTCTCCCTCAAAGCCGCACCCTTTCGGCGGCCTCGAACGGCTCGAACACGGCTGCCTCTATCAGCGAATCGCGATGATGCTGCTGGCGAGAATGAGAATCCTCGGAGGATGAGCGGCGTCGAGCTCTCCCGCAAAGCATACCCCTTTCGTCGGGCTCGATCGCAGAGGACGCGGTCTCGGTTTTCCCCTCGCAACGATGGTGTCCGCGATGCCAGCACTTCCGGTGGCGATAGCGGCGACGCTGGCATCGGCGGTGGCGGTGGCAGCAACGCTGACGAACTCGGACGAGGAGATGTAGCGGCAATGTGGGCGGAAGTAGGAGGCGATGTAGCGGCAATGTGGGCGGCGATGGGGGCGCTGGCCGAGGCCTCCTCGAAGTTCTTGAGAACGTATACTCGTGGTGCCATAGCTTAGATATCGTTGTTTCTGTCACGATATAATTGTAAGAGCTGCTTCACGATTTTAGGGTATTATAGTAGCGCTCGCAGCGCGACGCGCTGAGTGAATCCTCTCACAGCGAAAGGGGCGAGCAATCCGGCATTTCTTGAGCTTCCGCAGCTTCATCTCGGAGCGCAATCTCTTCCACGGCTGGATTAGTGGCGCAGAGCATCGGGCGCGAAGGATTCAAGCTGAGGTAGGTCTTGTATGCCGCAACTTCGTCGTTGATCTTGATCGTTCCAGCGGCATCCATCCAGTGTCGTTCTTGATCGCGCCGGAAAACACACAAGTAAAGATCGATCGAAAACCCGGAACAAAACGAAGAAGTTTCGACATCGGCCTCCTCGGACAGTTTCTGGTAACTCCAGTCTTGCGTTTCTCAGTCGTAGAGCATCCACAAGAGCGGCATCGTTCGAGTGGATTCTCCCGCAAGAAAACCGTCATTCCATTTTGCAGGCTAGCTCCGTTGCTGGGTGATGTTCTGCCTTTTGGAAGCTCCAGAAGATTTTGCTCTCTTGTGGATCCGGCTGGTGTGTTTTCCAAGGTAAGTGAACTCTCATTTCTTTCAAGTTTGTTTTTCTTGTTTATCTCCCGGCTTTGTGACATTCCTCGTATTTTTGTTTTCACCAGGCTGTGAAGACTCGTGAAAAATGCTCAACGCACTAGCACGTATTATCGAATGCATCATCTGTTCTGTCCAATAGATTGCATTGTCTCAGGCATGCATCACGGGTTCGAGAAAGAAGTTTACGAGCAGCAGACTGCTCGGGCATGGGTATCGCCATCCCAATCGCTTAAGATCTGGAGCTGAAGAGTTGCTATGCTGAAGTCCAGGCTGCTCGACTTATCGACGTGGATGGCTTTCAGGTACTTCACAGACTTGGCGTCTTCGTGCGTAAATTACGGTTCATCTTTTAGGGACGTGAGAAAGCCGGAGCTATATTCTTGTGTTCGAGCGAACAAGAAAGACCACTTCGCCAAAACGCTGCTTTTGTGGCAGCCCGCTCTCTCTATGGACCAGATATGGAAGAAGCATGTTTAAACGTTTCCAAAAAGCTGGGTACAGCACACAATATCGAATGCATCCTCAGGTAAGCATCCAATCCGCCCAATGCATTGCCATTGTCTCACGCATATAAGCATTTCAGATTCGAGAAGAGAGTTTTACGGAGGATGGTGAAGACCGAGCGAGTGTGGCATGAGTACTCTTGTTCGTTTTCTTTGACATCGAAGGCCGCGAAGCAGGGAGCGGCTCGTACATAAACAGTGACGGAACTGACACACTGTGGATGGTTTCCAGGTACTTTGACTTAGTTTGCATCCCGGCCGATGACGGTGTTATGCTTGTTACAGGGAAAGCCATAGCTATATTCTCTTGCGTGCGTGCGAAGAAAGATTATCAGATCAAGAGTATGCAGCTAGAATCAGTCCAGGAGAGAAAGCCACCCAGCCTTTCCAAGTAGATCAACCATGCAGCCATAGTGATTCATTTGTGGGATCAATCCATAGTCATCACACATCCTCGTCAGGTACTCGAGCCCATCTTCCAAGAGCCCAGCATTGCCACAACCAAAAATCACTCGCAACGAAGTTACGTGGTCGGGTTCTATCCCTTCCAAGCTCAACTCTAGCAAGAGCTCCACGGTTTCACTGCCATGCCCGTTATGGGCGATCATGGCATTCCAAGGGACAAGATCTTTTTTCACCGACTGGAACGTTTCTCTTGCTAGAACCAAGTTGCCACACTTTCCATACATGTTTACAAGTGCGTTACCAAGGTTTGTGTCGAGTTGAGACCCATAGATTCTCTCGATTCTTTGGTGGATGTTTCTTCCTCGTGTAAGGCACGGAAGGCTAGCGCAAGCATCCACCGCTCCAATGAAAGTCACCGAGTCAGGCTTTATACCCTCCAGATCCATCTCTCTCAAAAGGGGAGAGCTTCTCTCCCGAGTCCTCTCTCGGCAAATCCACACAGCATGGCCGAGCAGCATTCTCCGGAAGACTTCGATGGCTTGGGCATGCTGCTTGTTCTTGGCCATGGCAGAAACCATGGCATTCCAAGACACCACATTTCTTTCTCGCATGCTCTCGAAGACCAAGGACGCATCTTGGGTGCTGCCACACTTGCCATATATCTCCACCACCAAGTTCTGAATGAATCGGGGTTTTGGGGAGCTGGAGCTCGCAATGCAAGATCTTGATATTGAGAAGGGCCCCTGCTGGCTCCTCGATGAGCGAGCAGGGGCAGCACCACTGCCAGACAGGACTTCGCAAAGAATACCGGATCTATGAGGCCTAAACATCACAATGGATGATGGCCTTTCCATCAGGAGACACCAATTGCAGCAGCAAGATTGCCTACCTTAACCCTCGAGCATTTTTTCACTCGTCCATGCAATGATATCCTTCTGTGTAGGCATCCTTGCTGCATGTAGAGCTTCCTCCATAATGCGCCCACTCTTGTCCATCTCACAGCAGTGGCAGTCTCGCCAATTGCGCGCCCACTCGTGCCCTCGTGTTAATTGGATGGTATGGTAATGGTGATGGGCAATGACATGTCAAGAGCTCCATCGTTCGAGCAGCGTTTCTTTTGTTACTCTCTTTTTCCATCGTCTTAACAGAGAACTTGCATAGAAGAAACGGAGCTTGCCGAGATGAACAAGATGGTGATACCAGTGGCTTTGTAGCTCCAGAGTGAAGATCTTTGGCTTCTCTCTTTCACAATCTGGAAATCTAGTGTTCCAACTTGTCTAGCTCAATCGCCAACTCAGCTCACGTGCTCAAAATTTCAAAAAGTCAATTCAGTCAACCCAAAGTCAATAGACAATCTTCGCGCCAAAAACCCTGAAAGGATATACCAAGTATCCAATCTTAAACCCTAGTGTTAGGGCTTTTGGCGCGATGGACAAGGCGTCCATTGTGGCGTCTCATCACACCAAGCTCCAGAAGATCTTGCTCCGGTGGGATTACATCCAGCTGCTAGCTCAATCCAAGGTAGTGTCGCCGCGTCGCAGGAATTCAATCCATAGGATTCTTGATTTCAGGCTCCAGAGACGAAAAAGAGGAAGAATCGCGTGTCGGCGCCAGTGCTGCCCACCGTGCCTCAGACGTTTGCGAGCCTGGAAGACTACATTGCTGTGTTTGAGCCCCTTCTTCTCGAGGAATGCCGAGCACAGATCGTGAGAGGGGATGACGATGGAGGTAAAAGTTTTCTCATCGCTCTTCTTGTGGTGTTGCTTATAGCTTCTTTTTCTTTTTCTTTCCTTCTCCTCTTAGGTGCGGCTGAGTGTCACGTCGCAGCGCTCACGCATTGCGAGAAAGTAAACGAGTTTTACTCTGCCAAGGTTGCAGTTCGAGCAGAGATAGGCGAACTTTTCCCAGACAATGAGTTGATTCTCATCACGAAAGAGGTTAGCATTTCCTTCTCTTCTTTAGGAAGGTCTTAACCTTTCGTTCAGCCTTTAGGTGGTGCTGATCTTCCAAAAACTTACGCACTTGCTATGGTGGACGGGCATGAAGGGCTACAAATTCTCTCGCTTCGGCTTTACTTGGAATCGGACTCTTCGAACGACAGAGATGCGAGACTGCGACTGGCTTTGCAGGCGTCTGGATCCGGTTGGTTCATTTGCAAGGCAAGCGAGCTGACTTACTATTCAGTGTTTTCTTTTCTTTCTTACAGTCTTTGTTCTCCCAGCTTTGTAACTTGTCGACGATATCCAGGGAGTACGTTGCCTTGTGCTCGTTAGGCTCTATAGCCTTCAGTGATACAATCGTTTCTGCGAGCGCATCAGATGTCTCCGCTGGCTGTCGAACGATCCCCCGTGGACTTAAAGACTATTTACAAACCACGCATAACCAGTCACAGATTAACGCTATTCAGGTACTCGCAAGCAATTCTTATAGTCTTAGCTCTAATCTGGCAAGTAGGCAGGGCTTAGTGGTCAGCCCTTGGTGTTGATTCAGGTATGTACTTGTGTGTCGTTGAACTTTGCTCTCTTTTTCTTACTCGAAATGCCTTGCAGGGGCCCCCGGGAACTGGCAAGACTCAAACAATTCTTGGGCTCCTCAGCGTCATTTTACATGCAACTGTGGCAACCTTTTCTCAGTACGTACCCCTTCTTGTCTATTTGTAAGGCAAGGCCACTGATTTTACTTACACAGAGAGGGTTCGCTGCGCTTGCTACAAAAGTCCGAGATGTCTTCGCATGAAAAGTAAGCCACCTTGAAAGGAAACTAGAATGGTCATTGTCTTTGCAGGCTGGATCACTGGCTTAAAGCTTCGCCATGGCTGGGTGTTGGAAACCCACGCGATTTAATTATGCCGGAGGATGGTGACGATGGTTTTTTTCCTTGCGCACCGAACCAGTTTGTATAACAGAATGGTTTTGAATGATTCCATCCAAGCTTATGGTAATTTTCTTTGCAGAGAGCCGAAGTCGTTGGAACAACGCGTAAGCATCGCGCTCATGTTCTCGTATGTGCACCTTCAAACTCTGCTCTGGATGAGATTGTACTGCGACTGTTAAAATCTGGTACACAGGTATACTCTTTTTCTAAATTATAGAATTTACGTTCTCCTGTACGCTTTCCAGGTATTCGCGACGAAAATGGTGACAGTTATGTCCCAAGTATTGTTCGCATGGGCTTGAATGCGCATCACTCCGTTCAGTCCGTTTGTATGGATCACTTGGTTGGTGTTCGCAGCTTTTTATAAAATTTATTTATTTCACGCCGTGGTTCCAGGTTGATCAAAGATTGCAAAGCATCGACCGCTCAATGTCTAGTGCTCGAGGAGGGGGTGGTGGAAGAGAGAGGGAGCGTGTTCGATTGGCAATCCTTGAGGAAGCTGCAATTGTGTGTAAAGCTAACTCATCGCGATCTTTTTTTTCGCTGACACTCTTACAGGTCTGTTCGACTCTAAGTTTTAGCGGCTCCAGTGTTTTTTCGAGGATGAAACGTGGATTTGATGTCGTCGTCATTGATGAAGCTGCTCAAGCTGTAAGCTAGCCGAGATTTTTCCGCGTGTAACAATGTATGTTTTATCAGGTTGAACCCTCGACTTTAGTACCTCTAACTCACGGTTGCAAGCAAGCGTTTCTGGTAAGTGCTTCTGTACATCATAGCTTTATTTGTGGTTAATTTCTGAGTCCAGGTGGGAGATCCAATACAGTTACCGGCAACGGTGTTGTCCACCGAGGCAGTGAAGCACGGGTAAGTTCATTCTGTTCGATGACACTTAACATTTTTTTTCTCTCGACCAGATATGGAACAAGTATGTTTAAACGTTTCCAAAAAGCTGGGTACCCCGTGCAAATGCTCAACACGCAATATCGCATGCATCCTCAAGTAAGCATTCGATCCGCTTTATGCATTGCCATTGTCTCACGCATATAAGCATTGTAGATTCGAGATTTCCCGTCCAAAGAATTCTACGGAGAAGCTCTGGAGGATGGTGCTGAAGTGGAGCAGCAAACTTCTCGAGCGTGGCATGAGTACTGCTGCTTTGGCCCGTTCGCTTTCTTTGACATTGAAGGCCGCGAAACTCAACCTCCAGGGAGCGGCTCCTACATAAACAGTGACGAGGCCGAGTTTGTGTTGGTCTTGTATCGCCATCTTATCGCGTTATATCCCGAGCTCAAGGGCGGGCCTCACGTCGCCGTGATCTCTCCTTACAAGTACCAAGTGACAACGTTACGTACCCGATTTGCCGAAGTTCTGGGAAAGGATGCCGCTCGACTTATCGACATCAACACTGTAGATGGTTTCCAGGTACTTATTTCTCATGCTCGCAGATGATATTGTTTTTTGTTTATTTACTTGGTCTTTTACAGGGACGTGAGAAAGACATAGCTATATTCTCTTGTGTGCGAGCAAACAAGAGCAAAGGCATTGGCTTTGTGTCCGACTTTCGCCGAATGAACGTCGGTTTAACGAGAGCAAGAGCTTCAATGCTGGTATGTAGACTCTCTCTCTCGCTTTCATTTCCGTTTTTTTGTTCTTTTTGTTAACTAGGTCGTCGGATGCGCGGCTGCTTTGAGGCAAGACGAGCACTGGGGAAATCTCATCAAGCACGCACAGCAGCGAAACAGGATGTTTAAGGTAGTTTATTTTTATCTTTTTTTTCTCTTTGTTCTTTGTTCTTGCTTACAAGAAAGTTTCCAACAGGTCCAAAAGCCTTACCACGCGTTGTTTAACGAGGCGAGCTTAGCAGCCACAAAGAAAATGTCCGATGGTCCTCCTCTTCCAGTGCAAGAAGGCGACGCCATGGAAGTGGAAATGGAGCTTCCGTCTCACTACGATCTCGGTGAGGCCGAACAGCAGGACGAGCCGGGCGATGGAGGTGATGGAGGCGATGGAGGCGATTTTGGAGACTTCGGAAACGATGGCGAAGATTGAAAGCTGCATTTTTCTATTGGTGGCATACACAGCCTTGCCCCACCAAAAAACGTGAAATTCAACGGGTGTCATTTTGGGCACCTTTACACTGCAGAAAAACAACAACTCTTGCTATAAAGCATATGATGGAATACTACTACTAAAAAATTACAAAAACAAAAAAATACTTGGAAGATCTTTGTAACAAAAGTAAACTTTGGTAAAGTGGAATCATGTGAGGGATTTGCACTATAAAGCATTAACAATCACTAATGAATACTATTATACTAGAAATTTGATAACATTATTCATATAAAAGGTTTTTGTGATAAAAACAAACTTCATCAACCTTTGGTGCAAAATATAATGAGTAAAACACTAAAAGAAGAAAGGGGTAAAAAACTCATTTAAAGTGTTCAAGGGTCACAAAAAAGTCTGGAATGCCGCATAATTTGTTTTCATGAGGTAACTCTTCCGTTCCATCTTTCAGTTCTAGCTCTTCAAGTACAAGTTTGGTCCTGTGTGCCACCTCTTCGGTTATGTTTCAGTCACATGCCATAACCTCCAGAAGTTTCAAATTGATAGGTAGCAATCCCTTGAAGTGGACTATGCCATCTGAAAAGAAAATCAATGGAAATTACAAATTGGAAATAGCTTACCAGAGATCAAGCGTTGCAAAGCACCACATCTTACAATGACGGCCAGAAGAGTGTTTGTACACGTAAGAAGATTAGGATGCCGCCCAAGGAGGGCAGCCAGAAAGAGCAGCCATCGTGTCCTTTCATTACTCGAGTAATCCTGAAACTTTTTGTAGTGGCTGTAGGAAAACTGTCGGGAAATTTGACAATGTAATCAATCTCTCACCTGGATAGAACCATCAAAATTTCTTGGTCTTCTCCACTGAAAATACCCTCCAGAGTTGGTATCCAATTTCTTAAGAACTGTGGAAGCGTACTAGAATCACTATTCACGAGTTTAAAGTATGGGCAAAAGAATCAACAAAACTAACGAAGCTCACCTTAGATTAATCACCCATAGAACCTGTGACGGCGTAAATGCGTGAACTCCTTTCCTCTCCAGCTTCTTCACGGTGTAGAGCATGCATGCCATCCAAATACGCTCAGCTTCATTTGCCTGAAATAGACGATAAAATTCTTTTGGAAAACCACCTGTTAAACAAGGAATTCATTTACGGTGCCACCCAACAAAGTGCGTGAAGCAGCACCAATGCTCTCTCCATGTAAATCTCGCATGCCTGATCAAATAAATTTCGAGCCCTTCCAACACAAGAAAGCCGCAACACGGCCGGAAGCAGCGATCATTGCCATCGCACGACAGCTGGAAGCAGCGATCATTGCCAATCGCAAGGCGGCTGGAATAGACCCTCACCATCGCGGCATGGCCAGACATTACAATCGAGCCTTGCCATCGCAGCACCAGCATCGAGCATTGCCATGGAACTGCGGCCAGAATTGAGCAGCCTCCACCATGGAATTTCTGCCAGAGGCAGTAGCAATCAATCCATCTTGCTCTTCACTTGGTATTAGCGCCAGCGCCATGGGATTCTCCAGACCATTGATGCCAGGTGGGAAATGTTTCCTGGCGCTCTTCTCGCCTAGCTTCTTCTTGAAGCTAAGCTTTGCCACGGGCAATCCGCGCGGTGTGACGCGGGTGGCATGTAGATCGGGCATGGGAGCTGCTGTGTCGGCAAATGCACACATAGTCGATCGCTCCGCCGTCGAATTCCAGGGCCGGCTCAATCATGGACGGCTCGTTGGGGAGAGAGAGAGAGAGAGAGAGAGAGAGAGAGAGAGAGAGAGAGAGAGAGATTTCTTTGGCAGACGGGATTGTTTCTCGAGAACATCCAGATCGGAGGACGAGTTTGGTGTGCACGATCGTAAATTCACACGGACGGAGTCCATTCGATCAGAACGCGCTTCTTTCGCTTTTTTTTCCAGGTAACGGTATGATGTTTAGCGACTTTTGTAGGTTTTATGCTTGACGCAGTTAAGTTCCAAGCACATCTAGACCAACACAAAAATGGAAGGGTCTTTTATTGGCTCTCTTCGAAAGCAAGGTGGCTTCTTATCGTTTTTGTTTCTCTTTCTCTTTTGCATTCCATGACTTTGTTTGATTTGCAGTTGACGAGGAGACACAAGGTGCGGAGGTAGAGCTTGTCAAGAGTTCTTACTTCAGTTACGAGCAAGCTTGGCACAGGTTAGTTCTTCCTTCCAGTTTTTGTTCTTGATTTTCACTATGAGCTCGGAACCATGTCCCATGGAGGCTGGTGCCTGCTTAAGATCCGAGATTACCGCTACCAAGATCCGAGATTGCTTGGTACCGGCATTATCAAGGTGCTTTTTGTTTTGCCTTTTGCCAGCGTTTCTGATCTTCCTTTTCTTTTGAATCAATGTATTCAACGAAATTCTTGCGTACTTCCATCAACAAAATTCTTCCGGGAGAGCCATGAAGTCCAAGCCGCTAGTACAACACGCCTATGGGGGAAATCTACACTCAGCTCGTGACTTGTGGGTGAGAGTCCCTTTGTACACATTTGATTTCACCATTCTCTCTGGTAAGAGCTCCAGATTTTATGTTTTAAAATGTGAATCTTTTTGCTCCATTTCCAGATCTGAGAGAGATGTCAAAACGCTTAACAGATTATGAGAACTCTATTGCTGCCTTGTTGTGAACGTGACATGCTCTTTCTATACACTTTTTCTTTTGGACAGGATTGTGTTACACATAATTGCACCTTGTCTTTCTGGAAGCACTGGTACGTGCTCGTTGACACCAATTGTTTACTTACTGATGCAGAACTTTGTTGTTTCGTTCAAGCGTCCTTTAAGCTACAGACAAGGAAGAAGAAGAAAGAAACTGTCCCACAGTCGATAAGCATCGCCCCTGTTGCCACTGGTGGAGAGCCAGAATTCATGACTGTCAAAAGTTTGTGTTTCCAAGTTACCTGGGCATTGTGCTAACTAGAATAATCTGTGAAGGTTGTGATGATGATCACCCATTCTGACATGGATCGGGGATTTGGAGCAGCTACTGTTGCAGGTATGTTTTTAGTCTGGTGTTTGGTTCTTCGTCACCACGATATTTCTCTCTTTTGTCCTTCTTCTTACCCTTCGCTGCAAGTTCCATCTTCTCCAGTGGTTTGGTTTTTTGCTTACAAGTTCTTCTTACTCCGCTACCGGCAAGTTTGGCTTTTTGTTTTCGTCTTCTGGGTTGATTCTCTTGCTTGCGGGTCCCTGGTGTTTCTTTCCTTTGCTTTATTTTTCTCTCGTTTCAACCAGTTGATCGTAATGTTCTTCCTTGACTGATTGATTGTTCTTGTGATCCTGACAGTGAAAAGCTAAAGTATTGTTCCGGCCGTCTCTGGTACTTGGCTTGGGTCTGCTTTGACGTGCTTTATTGTTTATGCATTTCTTATACTTTTCATTGCTTCATCACCATCGCCATTGTCGTCCTTTTTTTATTGACGAATCTTCACAGTCAGAGCTTCTTATATGTTCTTCTGTTTTTTCCTTCCTTAGATCAGCTGGTTGCAGCAGCAATCACTTAACCTTCAATTTTACCGGATTTCCACTGTGGACTACATCAAGGTCATACAGATAGTACACGTGAACTTCAAGTCTGCGCAGCCGATGTACCTGGATTTGGTGCTTTTGATCGAGGGAATGAATGGTGCTGCTCATGATCATCGCGTTTTTGCTGGCCACGCACTGGTCGAGGAGAAATATCGTTAAGCTCCACTGGCCATTCCACAGGTTTGACGGGCTTCAATGCCTTTTAAAATGGTACTCGCACCATTTGATCGTCCTCGTTTACGGTCTTCTCATCGTTCACTCCATTGTTTTGTTCCTCGCTCGGGACTGGAGAGAAAATACGGTAAACACCTTTCTTCTTCTTCGTGTTTCATTGTTCTCGCAGGCCTGGATGTATATAACTACCGCTCTACAAGCTTGTACTTAAAAGGTTAGCATTGTAAAGGTAAACAAAGTTGGATCTTTTCAAGTTTTGCTTGATCGATCCTTTTTTAACGATGTTTCATTTACCCAGGAAAATGTTCTTGCTTTATACATGACTAAACCTCCGGGCTTTAGATATCAGAGTGCAATGTATCTCTTCTTGCAAGGCCCGGCTGTTTCGCCCTTCGAATGGTAAGCTAGAGTTGTGTGAAACAAAAGTTTTTTTTTTTCTGAAAGATTTTTTTGTGTTACAGGCATCCATTCTCCAGAACTTCCGCACTGGGAGATGAGTATGTAAGTGTACACATACGCAGTCTCGGGGATTGGACTCCAGAGCGAATGAAAATGTTCTCTCAAGTAAGTTTCTCGTGAAGAAAACTAACAAGTTTTTCATGGCTTATGTGCAGGTCGTATCAAGTTTGTTTTCTTAGCTTTTCGTATGATCTCTAAATTTTTTCCCTGTAGATATGCTGTGTTAATGGACCACATGGAGCACCATCACAGTCTCCTTTGAATGGTTTAAAGGAGCCATGACCGAAGTCTCTCAGCTTGATCACAAGGTCAGGAAAACTTTTGTGATTTCTATCTTCCACTTCTTTTTACAAATCTTTGTTCTGCTTCTTTACAGGCCTTGATCGAGATGCATAACTATCTGACGAGTGTTTACGAAGAAGGAGACGCTCGCTCCATGCTTATCGGTGTAGTCCAAGCGTTGCATCACCCGCTAAGTGGTGTTGATAGTGTCTCTCACACTTCCATTGTGATTCATTTTCTTTCTTATTTGTTCCCCAGGTTTGAACACATTTTGCTCGTCCAAACTGGAGAAAAGTGTTTGCGAGGCTTGCATCGATTCATCCAGCGTTAAACGGACTTGTTTTCCTTTTTTGGGGAACTAGGGTATGGAAGTAGCGCGTGCGTTATTCGAGCGGCGGCTTCTGCCCAAGCGGGATCTGGCAAGATGCACGGCCGTGTGCAAGGAATGGAAATCTTGCATCATAGAGCTCTACCAAGAGTGGCTCCATGCGATTAAAGATCCGAGCGAGCCCGGTGTGCTGGTATGTATGGATGACCAAGAGTACGAGGTGTGGTTTGTTGCCTCCGAGCGGCGGTTCAAGCTGGACCTCCATCCATTCTACGAGGAGGATGGCCTTGATTGCCTAGCAACCTGCAAGGGCCTCTTCTTTAGTTTCGGATGGGAGAGCTTCTGGGTCGGAAACCCTTTCACGCGACAGTGGAAAGGGCTTCCATTATTTCCACGAGACGAAGAGGAGGATGAATTTGATAAATATCTCGGGAAGTTGAATCATGTCGAGCTATTGGTGGATGATGATTCAGGAAGTTCCAGGGATAGTTTCAAGATATTTGTCCTCACTGGGAACAATCGTATTGACTTTTCACCGCTCAAAGAACATGATCAAGCAAAGAAGGTTTTCTTCTTTAATTCCAAGGTTTGGGAGTGGCAGAGTTGGGACAACAATCAAAGGGTCTTCTTGAGCTTGGAAGAGCTTGAGCTTTGGATAGAAAACAACAAAGAATGCCTTGAGTTTGTTGTTACACCTTATACCCTTGGAGGAGGAGGGATTGAAGTGTTTGGAATAACAGATGACATGGAAAGGTGGCAGAGTTCTGTGGTATTGATAGACATTCCAAGGAAGATTTTGGAATACAGGTGTCATGCCCATCGTATATTTCAACATAAGGGAAGATGGATTTTGGTGGCATTTAGCCACCCAAGGGGATACGGAGATAAGTATTTCAGTGTTTTCGAACTTGATAAAGTGGAATTATCTTGGAATATAATAAATCAGGTTTTTTTGACTGAGTTTTTCGGAGTAAAATGGGAAGAACAATTTGAAGATGATCCATCCATTTTGGAACCATGTTTCAACATCAGCATCCATGGAGATTATATAGTGATTTATGCAGGTTACAATATCCCTCCTACTTATATCCCTCCTACTTATTTTAATTTGGACACTAATTCTTGGAGCAAAATAGAAGATCCAGACGGCTTTGTTATTACTTCATTTGAACCATGTATAAGAAAATCTATAGAATAAATTAGTAAGTATGTTAATTATAGAATATATTTATAAATATAATTAAAAACTTTTAATAATAAATCTATATTAATTTTCATGAATAGTGCTGATAATGTGAAGATAGAAAGTAGTCTCATTCCCAACATTTTTTTCCTAATAAATCTATATTAATTTTTCTTTTGGCTTTATAAATAACACTGATAATGTGAAGACAGGAAGTAGTCTCATTCTTAACTTCATTTTCCTTTTTAAATTCTTTCTTTCATATACTTGCCAAAGCCTAATATATGTTTATATCTATCATATCATAATTATATGATCATATAAATATTAACTTCAAAATTTTATATACATACATACATACATACATACATACATATATATATATATAACTTTGTTATATAGTTTGTAATATGGAGTGTTTAAACTATCATTAACTGAACTAATAAATAATGGATAGTATCACATAAACGTTTAATAAAAATAGCAATTAATATCCATTATATCAAATTTGAGAATAAGGGATCACAATTAAATAATTTGTAATAGTATTGGAACACTTACAATGATAATGTTAGTTAATGATAGTTTATATTTGTTAAATACTCCATATAACAAAGTTTAATATTTTTTATATATATTCCAATGAAAAATAGTTTGAGGATGGAAACATTGTTTCCACGTCAAATGTTAAAAAAAGGAAAACCAAAAAATGAAACTTCAAAATCCACTAACGAGGAGGTATTGAGAAATGATTAACACGCCACTTCATCAGAAGCACACAAACAACAAAAGGGCCTGCATGAAGGACGCATTGTAAGAGATATAGCACACGCCATCATGGCATAGTTCATAGATGTATTGGCCGGCCTCCACCCCTCCCCCAGGTAGATTTTTCCGCTCGCCCACAACCACGCCATCAGTAGATTTCACAGATCCTTTCCTCCGCCATGTTTCCTTTAGGGTTTAGTAAACGATATCTTGCGGTCGAGGAGAAATGGGAGAAAGCTCTAGCTAGTTAATTGATCGAGAAGGCGAGAACATTGCCTACGAAGTGGTAGAGGTTTGTCTCAATGTTAGTGGACTCTTACGCTCGCTTCTCAGCATTTTTCGAGACGCTTCCATTGTTTCTATTCTTTTGGGACTGATAGTTTTTGCAGGGTAATCCAGCACACGCTGCACAGAATTGGCACCCGGTCAGATCAATCTTTCGGATGCTGTGGACGCCCGCCAGGTTTTTCTCTAAGCTTTAAAGTTCCTTTTTCGTTTTTGGTTCTAACAGATGTCTAGGAGATCGATGAACGTAGAGGTGCTTCCTTCACTCGCTTTCAGACAAGGACCGCTTTGTTCTTCCATTTGACGAGCCATGGCCCGTGCCAGGTAACGAGAGAAAAGAGAATCTCCATTCCAGTAGCCAACATACTCAAGGCTTTGTCGTTGAAAGATACTGGCAAGTTCATCCTGAAGGTTTTTGGACCATAAACTGCGTGTACAGCTCGGAGAACGACAGAGCGTCCTTCAAATGGGCGTAAGTCGTAGCTTGCTTAGTTACTACGTTTCCGCCTCTTGCTACGGTAACATTCGTGCATGCTCGAAAGAATTTAAGCCTTCTCTTTCAGGTTTTCTCTGTTGCTGGACATGAGCCACGTAAAAATCCAAAGCGGGGAATGCCTTGGGTAGACAATGAAGGTGTGAATCTCTAAGCTGTTGGTTCGTGTTTATCAATCGGCAACCTTTGAACTTGCAGGCCGCGGAAGAGCTTTACCAACAAGGATTCATCCGCTATCCCCGGGCTCAGACAGATTACTTTTCGGAAAACTGCTCTTCGAGTGTGTGTTGCATAGGTTCCTAGTCACCTTGAGCTGATATAATGCTGTCCACGCAGTGTGGTACAGGACCAGACCTGTGTGGGGAAATTATGCGCATCGCCTTCTTGACCCTCGAGCGAGCAAAGGCGACAAAGCTCATCCGCCTGTATGGTATATGCTTTAGATTAATCATTCTTCCCCCCTCTGTGTTAAAATAAATTAAAATTATTTCTAGATAAACAATTTTAAATTTTTATTCATAGAATATTAAATGAACATTTTAGATCAAATATAAAATGTAAAATGCATATGATGAAAAGTTTTATATAAGTCCTCTTATTGAATGTAGAACATATTATTGTTTGATAACATATTTTATAATAATAACTTCATTTGGTCATAAATATTTTTATAAATATTCCTCACTAAAAAGTAAGGCATTTAAAGTTTTTAAATATATATATGTATATACATGTATTACCCTAGCTAAATAATACACTAATTATAATACTATAGCAAATGGACCGTTCATTTGGGATTGAATTTACTCTATCCATTCTTGTATATAAGCAAGGTTCTAAAACTTAATTAATATACTTATTCCTATATCCCGAGCACTACAAATATAATATAATATAAATTATATTATAACTTTTAAATTAAAACAATTTAATTTAATATCTTAGTATTTAGATCACTTAAATGTATAAATTGATATACTTAAACGTTGTGCATATAAAGTTGGTTTGCTACCAACATCAAGTCACTAAAGCTGAACTATATAAATGCCTTAAATACATTTTTCTATCCAAATCTTCTTTAGCCATTTTAAATTTTATTTTATTATTTTTGTAAAATAAATATAAGTAATCACTATGCTAATAATTTATCCTTATTTAATGATATGTTTTAAATTTATTTTCTTTATTTATATTATTAAATGATAAATGGGTTACATTTAAATTTTTTACAATAAAAAAACTTATAAACTTTTTATAACTCTTTTTGAGCTTTTTTTCTCTCATTTTTGTTATATGGCTATGAAAAAGTCTAGGAAGACAAAAAAACATAAATAAATGCTATTAATTAAAAATAAATGTAAAAAGAATTAACTTATCTTTGACCACGACCACCACATCTATTACGTTGATTGTGATTCCTCCTTAGAAGTTCCTCACCTTATGTCTTTGTCGCTTACTTTTGCGCGTATTGAAGATAACCTCGACTTCGTATTCCTTTTCCTTTTGAAGTTTAATATTAGTATAAAAATTCACTATTATTTGTGTGTATTATTCTCTTATAATAAATAATATTTGTGTTAAAAATTATAATTTATTATCTTTATATTCTGTAAATTAATAAACACTATATTTTTATTTATAAATAAAACTTATTAATATTTTAAATTTTTATCCTTAATTTTGGATAATTGAGAAATATATTTTATATAAATTGTTTTAATATATGAAACATTTATATTTTAAGTTTCTTTTTCACCTATGACTTAACATATTTACTTTACAAAATATATTATGTTACTTTAGTTATATATCAGTCACTTAACTTATTTAAAATAATATAAGCTATATATAATAAAAAATTTAAGATTTTGTTACATATATATACTTATGAAAGAAAAAAAGATTTATTTCACCATGAGAATAGTTTTATCATTCATAAAGTATAGCTAAAATGTATTGCAAAAATCTTATAGAAAAAGTGCATTTAGAGTAATAATACAAGAATGCACTAGTAATATTTATTGCACATGTATATATGTAAATACACCTCTTTAATTATATAAACTTGTTAAAATTTATTATTGATAGTCCAGTTTTCTAAAATCCTGAATTTTTTTTTACAATGAAAAAGTAGTAAAACTTTTACGTTAGGATTGTTTAAGTACTTGTTTAAGTTCCTCTTTACCATTTGTATTTTTTATTATAGATTTATTACTTATTTTACAATTTGACAAGATTTTATAAACACTCTTAGTAACATTAATAGCATTATGAATTGTCTGATTAAATAAAAATATTTCTCCAATTGAGTATCAATTTATTGAATAACTATTCATCTAAATAGTAGTTTCAAAAAGAATTCAACCAGTTTATGTACATTTAAGAAGTATTTAGTAAGCTAGCTGTACTGGCACAGCTATTGAGCAAGCAAACCCTTGCCTAGCCCAAGTCCTTGAATTCAGATCATATGAGAAGCAAACCTTGCCCTTCTTACCTTTGCAAGAGCAAGAAAAGCTGAGAACACTCCCAGCTTGCCCAGTAAATCTAAACTCCCCAGCCTCCAAACCCACATCATACTTACTCACAAATTCAGTCCAGATTTCTTTCACTTCAAAACGGACTTCCCAAATCTCCACTCTGCCCTTCTCCACCACATTGAGCACGAGCACATAGAGCTTGTCACCCCAGGCAGCTACACAGACACCATCGCCAACTTTGTCATACAGATGCGAAAACAAGAACTTGTTGCGTGTCAAGTCATACTGGAGGAGCCACTTGCGATCGTGCGAAGCGGTACAATACACTACACCATCCAGCAGCGCCGGGATCGATCCGGGGCCGCCCCCCCCTTTGGCAGGAATCCACGCCGCCTGGCCGCGAGCAAAGGTGTAGAGCGT
Organism: Selaginella moellendorffii; assembly: GCF_000143415.4. Lineage (NCBI taxonomy): Eukaryota > Viridiplantae > Streptophyta > Lycopodiopsida > Selaginellales > Selaginellaceae > Selaginella > Selaginella moellendorffii. Next base: position 584,356 of record NW_003314291.1, on the reverse strand, counting down.
GCCATCCGAGAACCACACCACAACCTTGTAATCCCCGGGAGAAGAATTCGGACGTGTCCCCGAATCGCAAGTAGGGGATCTCCTCCCACTTGCCCACGAAGGGACTCCCGACGGAGAGCCTCCTCTTCTGCGAGGAGCGCGCCAGGACGAGGCGCTTGTCCTGCGACACGGCGCACATCCAGTCGGGAACATCCCTCTCCACGTTTCCGAAGTGCCGCGGCGCCCATCGCAGCACCGCGCCGCTGCTGTCCTGGATCGAATTAGAAGAACCGAGCGCTGTCCCTGTACGAGCTCCGGAACCTGGCACACGCATCGCCCGAGAACGGCAGCCTGCGAAGGATATCCCTGACGAGCTCCGGCATCAGGCTCGAAATCCCTGCCGTGCCTCGCCATGCCTTGCTCGTCGCCATGTCCAGGAAACCCTAGCCCTAGAATTTGAATTTTAAGCTCTAACTAAAGGTTCCACAAACAGTAACTTTAACCTAAAACTCAATAAGAACTTTAGGCCCCAAGGGGGTTCCACAAACCATTGGCTTTAACCTAAAATTTGTAAGAACTTTATGCCCTAAAGGTCAGAGCGCAGACCAATTTTTACACACGGGACAAGATTATATTCATATGCGACTTATTTGTACAACCAATCCTCAATAGTGTGATGAAGAGCGCGATGGATTGATTCGATTCACACTTTTACTTGGTGGGATTGTTGTTGCCACCGCCAGAGAGGGTCTCCTTGGCCTTCTCCACGGTTCCTTTCACCTGGTCTCCAACCTTGCAAAGAACAAATCACCAAAAATGTTAAAGAGATGTTGGAAGAACGAACGGAGATATTAAACGAAATACCTGCTGCAAGACATTTCCGGTGTGGTCCTTGGCCTCGGCCGCCTTGGCTTGAGCTCCATGAGTAGCGTCACCGGTGCCCTGCTTGGTTTGACCCCATTTGTCTTGGGTCGCCTGGCCGGCCTCGTGGGTCTTCTCCTTGGTGGCACCAGCAGCCTCCTGTTCGTCACAAAATGGTGTCAAAGTCGATTACCAATTGAAATTCGGATCCATGAACGATTTAGAGGAACAATCAAAACTCCCGAGAGGCTTGAAAGGATCACTCCATACAAAACATCTCTCGAGAGCTTCAGAGGATCCAGAGGAGCAACTGGAAGAGAGATTGACAAACCTGTGAGTGCTTTTGGGCCTCTCCAGTCTTTTGCTGCCCCGCGCCGGTGGCCTCGTTCCACTTCTGTCCGGCGGTGTCCTTGAGCTCCTGGGCCTTTTCAGATGCCATTGCCGAAGATCGAACTACGAAAAAAACGATTCGGAAGAAAGAGAGAAATCCAAACAACTGGTGTGAAGAACGCTGAGAACTTGATGAGGATGCGAGAGCAAGGAGCTCCCGTTTTATACTTGGCGAATATGGTTAAGTGTGGCCTACGTGTTGATTGTGCATGGCGTCCAGCATTTTGGACACGTGTTACGCTGTCTGGGGAATGAAGATAGCTGTCGCCACGCGTTAAAAGTCCAGCGCTTTTCGAGTTTAGTATTACATGTTTAAGATCATATTGCCCAACTAGAAGCGAAGTAGTAAACTTTATAGCTATTAAGCTAGGAATCACTTTCTCATTTCCACTTTCTCATTTCTTGGCAGAGCAAAGGCTACAAACAACGACCGAACGAACGAAAAAACTTTTTGCTTTAAAAACCTCTCCATCCAATGCTGAGTAACCAATCCCAGTGACAATCGTTCGCGGATAGGATACGGCACCGACAATCCAGTTCCTATCAAAGCAAAAGAAGAATCATCAAGAACAAGAAAAAAAAAAAAAAGCGAGATGAAGATAAAGATCGAGAGAGATAGAGGCGCTTACTCAGCCAGCAACTTGATTTGGAAGAGCTCCGCCGGTTGCATCGATCACCATCCTCTGCTTCTCGACCCTGCCTCCCATGTCCACCACCGACCTCATCCCTGCACGTCCAAACCGACCTCGCCTTCCACCACCACCGCCACCGCCACCGCCCCCACCGACGCCACCGCCACCACCGCCACCACCGACGCCACCGCCACCACCACCACCACCACCGCCACTTCCCCAGTTGGAATTATTTCCATGCTCGGGTTTTCCGGATCGATGCTGCTGCTGGTGATGGTTTTGCTGCTGATGGTTCTGCTGGTTCTGCGGGTTCTGCTGCTGCTGGAGATGGTTTTGCTGCTGATGATGCTGCTGGGGATTGTTTTGCTGCTGCTGCTGCTGTGGTACTGGCTGATACTGAGACTTGTTATGGTGATGACCGCTCTCAGACGAGAATGGTCGCTCTCTATGCCCAAACCTGGAGCCAGCCGACTGTGGCCTCTGATGACCACCACCTCCAGCAGCAGCACCACCGCCACCACCGCCTTCCGCATGAACTGTTGCTTTGTCTTGCGGCTGAGGATGATGATCGTGGCCTTGCCTACCGCCGCCGTTTCCTGACTTCTGCTGATAAACCATGCCGTTGTCTCTGTGCCTCTCGGACCTGTCGTGTCTCTCGGGCCTTTCATGTCTCTCGGGCCTCTCGTGCCTCTCGTGCCTCTCGGACCTCTCGGACCTCTCAGACCTTTCGTGCCTCTCGGACCTCTCGTGCCGCTCTCGTTCCTTGTCGTGGGGACGAGAAGCCGGAGCCTGGTGCTGCTTGGAAGCCTGTGGCTGTGGCTGTGGCCCTGGTGGTGGCGGAGGCGGAAGCTGCTGCGGCTGGTCGGGAGCACTACGCACAGGCGCCCAGATCATATTCTCAGCTCCATGCTGCTTGTCGCTAACTCGTACGTCCTGGGACTTGGACGATATCCTCTTTGGCTTCCTCGGAAGCCTTCTGCCACCATTCCCTTTTGTCGCGTTTCTTTCTTCGGCCGGAACCTCTTCCTGCGCGGCAGGACTCTGAACTCGGGCTTCTTGAGCTCGGCCATCTTGTCTCGGACTTTGGAGCCGGTTCTCTTGCTTCGGACTTTGGACCCGGGCATCTTGTCTCGGGCTTTGGGCTGCTCCGCCGTCTTGGACTACGTCATCTCGCCCATCTCGTACCGGAGTTTCCACGGCGTCTGTTTTCGGAGGTGGTGGAGTTTCAGCGGCATTCACGTTCACGTCTTTCTTGGACTGCCCTTTCGACCTCTCTTTTCTTGCTCTGCTTCCTTTGCCACCTCGCTTTCCATGCTCGGGCTTACTACTTACTCCTGAAGCCTTCGCTTCAACTGGCGTATCAGTAGTATCAGTAGGAGCGCCTGTTGAACGCCTATTAAGCTCCTCAAGCTTAGCCATTGCCTTTGCTTTCTGTTCTTTGATTCGCTCTTCCTCTTCTTTCTGAAGCTGTTCTGCTCTTTGAGCAGCAATTTCTTTCATCTTTGCACGCTGAAAGAAAAAAGACAAAACGAAATAAGTTTCACGTCATTAAAATAAAGGCTTGTAGGATACCTGAGCCTCGTAATCATAAACGTTCAAATCCGTCGCATGAAGCTTAGGCCTCCACTCCTTTTCGGACTCGTGGGCCGCAGCTGTCTTGGGCTTTGACTTGACACCATCTTTAAGCACCTGTTCGCCGTGCTTCTCGTCAACTATGGTAACAGGGCCCTTTCCAAGAACACCTGCGGTTGTTTCAGTAGGCTCGGATGGAGGAGCCACAGCCTCAGCTTTAATGATTTCTTCCTTTTTGTCAGCAATGCGAGGTGCGTCAACTGAGTCTCCATCCTCTTGCTTTTCCTTGATAGGCTGTGGCTTTTTTAGGATGGCCACGTCCGGAACTACTGGTTCAGCCTTGGGAGGATGCATCGTGGACCTCTTTGCATCGTTTGCAGCCTTGTTCACTGGTTCTCTCCTGAACTCCCCATTGTCTCCTTCTTTCATCTTTCCACCACCTCTGAACTCCGAATGAAAGCCTTCCCCATCCTTTTCAAAGACTGCATGGTTCGGCATATGACGGGGCCTTGGTCCCATTGGATGCCTGGGAAAATCAGGATGAAAACCGCCATATCCTCCTGGTCCTCCCCACATCATCATTTCTCTCTCATCCATGTTGTAACTTGGAGGATAGCCGTAGTACCCATCGTAATGCCCTGGAAACATTCCCGGACCGAAACCAGGACGTTCCGGATTCATTGGCCTCATGAACGGTGGAGGACCATAGCCATCACCGGGCTGACCGTAGGAAGCTGGAGGGCTCGGACCAAACCTTTGATGAAGAAACTCTGGATTTGGGAACCTGGGAGGTCCGTATGGTCCACTTGGAGGCCAGTGGTCTTCGCCATCGGGTGGTGGCTCCCGACGCCAGCTATTCGACGGCATTCCATATCCTCCTTCCATACCAGGCCCGGGAGGCCCTCTGAAAGGACCCCGACCCCAGCCGTTGGCACCCTCCGGGTGGTCATTGAAGCGTGGACCTTGTCCAGGATAACCATCATCTATAGCAATCAATTTCCTTAGTAAGCAAGAAAATGTAGAAACACGCGTACCATACTGATGCGAAGGTGGTCTTTCTTCAGGACGTTCGTCTACGTGCTCAGGACGTTCTCCTGAATAACAGAATCAATCAGCAAACAAAGACACAAAACTTGATTACGCTTACGCTGCTGTGGTCGAAGATTTGGATTCTTTTCGGACCCAAGCGTAGGAAAATCTCCAGTCGTGAGAGTAAAACGGGACGGCTGAGGCACCTCGTCCTGCTGTAAGAATTATACGTGGATGGTGAGTAGCAAACGGTGTAGAAGCTACGAACCGATTTCCGTGATGCCGAAGGCCCCCATGGCTGCGGACCATTACGTGCGAGCTCAGAAGTCAGAAGAGACACTCGACCGTTCGGCCTCGCCTCGGCGCTCCGTGGGCGTGAATTCGAAGGCTGACTGCTAGCTTGTGTTCCTGAAGAAGTGGAAGGACGATTTGCAGGACCCCAGGCATTCTGTGGAGGAAGGTCTTGGTTCCCAGCTGAAGATGGACGAGCTAGCTCTTGTGGATGCCTACCCCCGGCAGACGCAGGTCGAAGCACACTAGACGAAGGATGCGCACCTCCCGCGGATGATGGTCTTGTGGAGCCAGCGGAAGATGGTCGTGTAGAGTTCGGCCCCCATGCTGATGCAGGCTTGGATCCCCATGCACCAGCACTCACTGGTGGCGATGATGGCTGTGAACCGTTACCACCACCCCAGTTGTTTGTCGAAGTCGGAGGAGAACGAGCAGCGTTACCCCACGTAACAGTTCCTCTACATTAAAAAAACATGAGAAAAAATTTATAAAGTCTAAAGCCTTGCGAGAAAAGAAAAGAAAACATCGCTACCTTGGCACTATCTCCACGTTCGGATCGAGTCCTCGATTTTCTAGCCTGTATCCAACATGACTTACTTGAGCCCGTTACTTGCTTTCAAAAACATACCTCTGGCTTGGAAGATTGACAGGCCTCGGCACCGGAATTTTGCCGAGCACTGTCATGCCCCTCCGAACTCCCCTGGAAGAATTCACAAAAAAAATCATTCGCCATCGTATCAAGAAACGCAAAAAGACTTACCTGCGCTCTGTGATCATGGCTTCCGAGTTGAGCGACTAGCAATTCAGTTTCTTTAAAGAGAAGACTTCCTGAAAGAAGAGCCGACTCAAAAGTCATACGGACGAACAAACAAATTCGAAATTTCCACATACCAGACAACATGAATGTCACCCCAGGAGCGTTGGCTTACAGTAAAACTTCCACCATCGAGATTGAATCACAAAGCCCTAATAAAATCTATACCTCTGGAAAGCCCGCACGGCGAGCAAAGAAACTATAAGCTACGGGCACCTCAGAGGAAAAAAGGGAAGAAAAAAGAAGACGAAGAAACAAAAAAAAAACACCTGTTCTTTCAATGTGCGGAAATGAGGAACTAGGGTAACGAGAAATGGGATCGCTGCTATACCCTACGGCCGATCGAATGCGAGAGATACAGACCAGGGGCGCGGCGATGGCTCTAGGGCGAGGAGACGGCGATGGCGCCGCGCTGAAAATCCACCGGCGATGGAAAAGAAAGGCCTGCCCTTCGTTTTACTGCTGGAGAGAGAAGGAAGAGAGAGAGAGAAAGGGGGAGATTAGGGCTACTGTGTTAAATTGTATTAAAGTTTTAAGTTAAAGGTGGGTCGCGGTGGTGCGTGTTGTTCTTTCCCCGCGCGGGGAGCCACTGCGCGGTGGAAGAAAAATATTTCGATGGTCTGGTCGATTGGAGGCTGGGTCAAATGGACGCGGCGGCGGCCAAGCACGCGATCGCGATCCGCGAATCCAAGCTCTTGAGGTGATGCTGCTGTGCGATCGCTGATATCATCGATCGATAATCGGGGTCTGATAATCCGAGAGATAGGAGGATCTCGCGGGAGCGCCAATGGATTGGGATTGGGAGCTGCGGAGCTGCTGCAATCGCCGGCAAGTCACATTTGTGGTGACGATCGGCGTCTTTGCCGTGGCGATTCTTGCGGTATTGTCGATCGAAAGGAAGGATTTTCTTCTTGTCTATAAGTTCTTGCTTGTTCTTCTTGTTTGCAGCTATGGCGGACGCCACTAGTGACACCATTCAAGCTCATCACCGTGTATCTTCACGAAGCGTCTCACGCGATTGCGTGTAAGCTCACTTGCGGCCATGTAAGCTCTCACGATCCTTTCCTAGCGTCACTTTCGTGCTCGCGATGGATGATCCAAGCTTTTCCTTCTTCCATGTTTTTTTTCTTTTCCCAGGTAGAAGGCATCGAAGTTAATCTCAACGAAGGGGGAGTGACTCGTACGCGAGGTGGAAGTCAATGGCTCATTCTTCCTGCCGGATGTAAGTTAAGTTCTTCCCAAGTTTCTCTGGTTTGATGGTCGTTTCACGCAGATCTCGGATCCTCATTCTGGGGAATGGCATTTATTTTGATGGCCACGAATCGCATTGCTACTCGAGTCGCGGCAGCCATTCTCGGTGGTTCTCTCCTCTTCGTTCTCGTCATCTACGCAAAAAATGTAAGCTTTTCGAATGCTCCATAGCTCATTTTTTCGTTCTTGCATGTCCAACTCGACTGGAGCAGTGGTTCCTTCGATTTCTCAGCCTCGGTAAAACCATTAGAATCTTTTGCTTCTCGACTGACACAAGCTTCGCAGGTTTTATCATTTTCCTGGCGATCATCTGGGTATTGCAAGAAACCACAAGCGTTCACCTTCTGCGATACGTGATTCTCTTCATTGGTAAGCGAGCTCAAGCTTGATCTAGTCGAGATATAACGCCTTGGAATCCTTTTTCCATCCAGGAGTTATGAACTGTATGTTCTCCGTTTACGGTACGTAGCGCTCGTATGTTTCGAAGGCTTGATCAATCTACATGATCTCCTCCAGATATCTACGACGATCTCATCTCGAGAAGAGTAAACACCAGCGACGCCGAGAAGTTCTCTGAAGTTTGCGTTTGCTGCCCGTGCAATGGGCTCGCTTGGGGAGTGATCTGGTAAGCTTTCCAAAGTTTCTAGATCGACGCCACCAAAAAAAATCGTTTTTTTTTCTTCCCAGGGGATTTGTTTCGCTAGCGTTCTTGTGTGCTGCCATATACGTGGGCCTCGTCATCCAGTCGTGATCACGGGAGAACTCTTTCGCTGGCACATTCTTCGATTCTTTCTAATACTTAGGTTCTAGTGGATGCTATTGTTTTGGTGTATGATAATTTTTTTTGTGTTTTGGAATATCGTCCGTATGACATGAGCAAAGGGAGGGAAGTAGGGTTTAACCTCAGCAGGACAAATCTCTTCCAGCTCGGTCTAGTGAGAGCTTCGCGCTTGGTGCTCGGGGCAGGGATTTAGGGCTCGCGTCGCGACGGCGCCCCCATGGATCAAAGATCGCCATGGCAGCCGCGGGAGGAGGGCGTCAACGAAATCTGCGCGCTGCTCCAGGAGGGCAAGCGGCCCAACGCCGACCAGGCGCGGATTTTCGAGCAGCTCCAGCGCTGCAGCCAGGTCCCGGATTTCAACAATTACCTCGTCTTCATCCTCTGCCGCAGCGAGGTAAGCGCGCTCCAATCCTCTTTTTTTGCATGACTCTTTGCTTCGATTCTGCGCATTGCTAGGCAATGGCTTGGTTTTGCTCTTCTAGCGATCTCTATAGCTCCTCCCAAAATGCCGAGTGAATTCTTTGTGCCCTAAAACTTCTAAGCTCGTCTGTGTGCTGTGCTCATCGCCATTTTCTTTTTTTTTTTCTTCCCAGGGACAATCAGTGGTAGTCCGACAGAGCGCTGGATTGCTACTGAAAAACAACTTAAAATCGTCCTACAAACGTCTCCCTGGCGTCTACCAGCAATATATCAAGTCGGAGCTTCTTCCTCGACTTGGATCTCCAAACAGGGAACTACGTGCCACCGTCGGGACCGTCGTGAGTGTGATCATCCAGGAAGGCCAGCTCCAGACGTGGCCCGAGTTGTTCCAAGGGATTCTAGAGTGCCTCGAGAGCAACGATTATAACCACATGGAAGGAGCGCTTGACGCATTGTCTAAGGTACTTTTAAGCTGCCACTGCCAATATCATTCTTCTCTTTGTCTGTTTTCTCTTAGATTTGTGAGGATGCCGCCGATCAACTAGACCAAGTTGTCCCAGGACTAGCACAGAAACCGTCTGATGTGTTTATTCCGCGGCTGCTGAAGTTCTTCTCGTCGTCTCACGTAACGCTAAGAAAGCTTGCGCTGGGCGCGGTGAACCAATTTATTAATTTCATGCCCCAGGTAAGAAGTGAGGTTTTGTTTTCTTCTTGCTGCTCATACGCTGAGCTGTTTCAGGCACTCTTTGTTAACATGGATAACTACCTTCAAGGTCTTTTTACGCTTTCCAACGATCCTGCGCCTGAAGTGAGGAAATTGGTTAGTAGTTCCGTTTGCTTGTGATATTGAAACAGTGAGTGATAATTTCAGTTTTACATGCAAGGTGTGTGCGGCGCTCGTTCGTTTGTTGGAGATGGATGCAGAAATTCTCCGGGTAAGAATTGTTGACTCTGTTAAGTTGTGTATGCTAATATTTGTTGGCAGCCTCACATGAAAAGTGTAATTGAATATATGTTACAAGCAAACAATGATCCAGATCCAGAAGTAGCGCTAGGGTCATGTGAGTTCTGGTACGCTGCTGCATGGCTTTCGTGAGATACCTGAGGTGCTGTTTTTCGTAGGACGGCATTTTGTGAAGCACAGCTACCTTTGGAACTTTTAAGAGACGCCCTACCTCGACTAATTGGAGTATGCTGGATTTCCATTAGAAATTTGTGGTTTTGCTGATAGTTTTTTCCAGGTTCTTCTAACAAATATGATATATGCAGATGATGATGAAGCTCTGCTCGACTCTCAGGTATTTTGCACTTCCATTTATTTTATCTAACTTGCTCTTTCTTTCAGGACGATGAAAGCGTACCCGACTCGGAGCAGGTAGTGGATTTGAGGTTGGAATATATAACGTTTATTTTTTTGGATTGCAGAACTTAAAGCCTAGATTTCATCAATCACGAGTTCATGGAAATGAAACTGATGATGATGAGGTAGCTCTGATGAAGCATTCTGTTCTTTAAATTTATTTAATTGCGATCACTTTTTTGTAGGACACGGATGAAATTATAAGTTCGTGGAATTTGCGCAAGTGCAGTGCCGCTGGACTGGACACTCTATCGACATTATTTGGCGACGATATTTTACCTCTCCTCATGCCCCTAGTAGAGGTAAATGCATAAGTTCTAGAGCATGAATGCATTGCTTGTTTCTTTTGCATGTCAGGCAAGACTATCGAATTCGTCGGATGATAAATGGAAAGATCGCGAGGCAGCAGTTTTGGCTCTAGGAGCTGTTGCTCAAGGCTGTATAAATGGTCTCCTTCCACACCTTCCTCAGGTAACTTACCTTGTCTGCCTTTTATTAATTCTTACACTTTTCTATTAGATGATTGCATTCCTTACACCACTTCTGGAAGACAAGCATCCTTTGGTCAGAGGGATCACCTGTTGGACACTGTCTCGTTATAGCAAATGGATAGTCCAGGCAGCAAGTGAAACAAATGGTCTCCAACAGTTCGATAGTGTTTTAACGGGACTACTTCGACAAGTCATTGGCACCAACAAACAAGTACAAGAAGCAGCCTGCTCCGCGTTTGCTACGCTTGAAGAAGTAAGCTTCTTTGTTACTGATCGAACTTAACTTCCACGCACTTCAGGAAGCGGCAGAAGAAGTTATTCTTCAACATCATCTTGAAGTCATTCTACAACATCTTATGTTTGCTTTTAGTAAATACCAGGTATACTATCTTATGTCTCCAATCACTAATGATTCAAAATTTATAGCGCCGTAACCTACGAATTTTGTACGATGCCATCGGAACGCTAGCAGATGCAGTGGGTGGAGACCTTAATGAGGTTTGCTTCCCAGTTTTTCTAACACTTACAAAATCTACAACCTTTTCAGCCCAAGTATCTCAATATACTGATGCCACCATTGATAGCAAAATGGCAACAGCTCGCCGATAATGACAAAGATCTATTTCCACTTCTAGAATGTTTTACGTCCATCGCACAGGTATGTTTTTTTCTTTGGTTATCGTCGTTATTGGCCTAAATTTTCACATTGATGTAGGCATTAGGCTCTGGATTTGCGCAGTACGCAGAACCGATTTTTGCCAGATGTATTCGAGTTATTCGCACGCAGGAAGTTGCGAAGGTGAGCTTTTACGGTTTTGATTTTGTTTAACATGCGTTTTTGCAGGCTGATCCTGGAAGGGCCGGTGTGCAATATGACAAGGAATTCATCGTGTGCTCACTCGATCTACTTTCTGGTTTAGCTGAAGGTCTGGGAAGCAACATGGAGAGCTTGGTATGTTTATATAATAAATTTGCATACATTCTGATGTCTGTTGTGTTTATAGGTTGTGAGAAGTGATCTCAGAGATCTCTTGTTTTATTGCTGCGGCGACGAAGCACCAGAAGTTCGTCAAAGTGCACTTGCGCTTTTGGGAGATCTTGCAAAGGTGTGCTAAAGAGTAATCGATTCTGATACTAATGCTTTTTGGCAGGCTTGTGCTGGTCACCTCCAACCGAGGATGGGTGATTTCCTCAGTCTTGCAGCAAGGCAACTGGTTGGTATTCAATCTTTCGGCTGCATATGAGAAATATTTTGACTTGTCTTAAAGCAGGACGTTGAACATGTTTCTGTATCTAACAATGCGTGCTGGGCGATAGGCGAAATTGCAATCAAGGTAACGACTATATATCCTCATGAATTAAATTGCACGTCAAATGTTCTTTTGCAGGTTGGAAAAGAGATTGCTCCTATTGTGATGGGTGTCATCAGTTGCCTGGTGCCCATACTTTCGAGTGTTGAGGTACCTCCACTTCATTCTCTTTGTCGGCTTGGGTTCTAGCTGGAAGCTTGTGTTACCAGAACGTCAACAAATCGATGCTGGAGAACAGTGCGATTACCCTTGGAAGACTGGGTTGGGTTTGTCCCGAGCTCGTTGCTCCACACATTGATCACTTTATGAAGATTTGGTGCCAATCGTTAGCCATGTATGCTTTGAGTTGCAATGCTGATCTTCACGCGCTCATGATGTTTGTGACACAGGGTCCGCGACGATATTGAAAAAGAGGACGCTTTCCGAGGACTTTGTGCAATGGTAACATTTTTTTTCCTTTTTGGCTTTCTAATGAGTTCTCATATGATGTTTTATTTCCAGGTAAGGCTGAATCCCGGGGGTGCTGCAAAATACTTTGGGTCTATATGCGAAGCCATCGGTAGCTGGCATGTAAGTCTCGTGTTTCAATGCAGCATGCTCTAGTGCTAACTTCAATGAACAGGAAATTCGAAGTGCCGAGCTACGCTCCGAGATAACACAAGTCCTACACGGATTCAAGCAGGTTTGATTGGAGAAACTCTTGTAACTGTGGCGATGATGCCTGACACACAAACTCGGACGCAGATGCTTGGTGGATCCTGGGAGCAGTACTTCAGTTACCTCGATCCTGGCACCCAAGAAAAGCTGAAAAGAAGGTACGGCTTGTGACAAATCACGGCAAATCACAGGTTTCCACATTGATCTTTATTCTGCGGGGTCTGGAGTGAAAAAAGGCCTGGTTTTTGTGCTTCCACCTCCCACTCGTGACGTTTTTTTTAGCAGCTTTACGCAAAGAAAAAAAAGAGAGAGACAGCGAGAGAGATGTTTGAATAAGGAGAGACTACCAAAGCAAGCCTTTTTTTTTTTTTTTTGAGTGGAGAAAGGGAGAGGAGAGAAGAGAAGAGCGGAGTTTTGTTTTGTAAAAAAGAAGCAAAGATTTATGTAAGACACTAAAATTTTTGGAGGGAAGTCTTAGTTAGAGGTCCCACCGAGATTCGAACTCGGGCTCTTGGATTCAAAGTCCAATGTCGTAACCACTAGACTATGGGACCATTAGTCATGGTATGTTACAATACTAGGTTTCTAGGGTTTATCCACTCTGTTTTAGGGTATGGGGATTTCTGGCATTGTGATCCTCTTCGCGGCGATCTTTCTCTCGTCTCAATCTCAATGCGCGATCTCTAGTAGCAGCGCCAGGAATTTCCCTCTTCTTCTCGATCATGGCCACAGGTGGGTGTGCAATGTGCTGGATTTCGGCGCCGTGGCGGATGGAAAGACGATCGATACGTCGGCGATCCAGTCGGCGATCGACTACTGCGCCTGGAAGGCGCGCGCGTCGAGCCTGCATTTTCCTCCAGGGAAATATCTCACCGGAGCTGTGTTCCTCGCCTCCAATATGGCTGTGGTCATCGATCCCGGAGCGATTATCCTTGGCAGCTCCCGGCAGGAGGATTATCCGCGCGAGAGGTCGCGCTGGTATGTTCTAGCGGCCGAGAATGCCGTGAATGTGAGCGTCACAGGCGGGGGAATCATCGATGGCCGGGGGCTCGAGTTTGTTTCCAGGTTTTGGTCGCGCAAGAACGTTATGGTCAGCTGGAACACGACGGGTGCGTGCATTGGCGATGAATGCCGGCCTCGCTTGCTAGGATTCGTGAATTGCGAGAACGTTCGCGTGTGGAACATCCATCTAAGGCAGCCAGCTTACTGGAGGTATCTTCTAGTTTGATACACTTTCATGCTTTCTTCCATGGTTTAATTCTTTCTAGTGTATATAGACTGGTAATTTTTTTCTTCCATGGTTTGATTCCTTGTAGAGAACTGGTATTTTCTAGTTTGATCAGCTTTCATGCTTTCTTCCATGGTTGATTCTTTCTAGTGTTTGATAACACTGGTATTGTCTAGTTTGATAAGCTTTCATGCTGTCGTCCATAGTTTGATTCTTTTTAGTTTTTGATAAAATTGGCTTTTACTAAATTCTTTGATTGTCTCGTGATTGTCTCAGCCTCCATGTTGCCAACTCGAGCGGGATTTACATCCATGATATCACCCTGTATGGAGATTTTAACACGCCCAACAACGATGGCATCGACATAGATGGTTCCAACAACACGTACATCACAAACTGCCGCTTGGACACCGCCGACGATGGAATTGTTGTCAAGAGCATCGCGGGACCAGTATCTAATGTAAGCGTGACGAACTCCTGGATCAGAAGCAAATCTTGCGCGGTGAAGATCGGCAGCGAAACTTACCATGATCTTGATGGTCTTTACTTCGACAGCATCACTATCGTGGAGTCTCACAGAGGACTTGGAGTACAGTTACGTGACAAAGGTATGGCTTTTAGAAAACGTTATCCTCATCCTCACCTTTTAGCTCTCATTGCAGGGAATATTTTCAATGTAACATTCTCCAATATTGTACTAAGCACTCGCTTGTACGACCCTTTATGGTGGGGAAGAGCAGAACCAATCTATGTCACAGCTTGTCCTCGGAACCTCTCAACGAGTGTGGGCACGATCGACAGCGTCAGGTTTATCAACATTTCCTCTTCAGCAGAAAATGGTATTTTCTTGGCCGGCTCGGACGGAGGAGTGCTGAATAGATTGGAGCTTTCTAATGTTTCTGTGAGGCTGGGCAGGATCACGGACTACCCGGGCGGCCTCCACGATTATAGACCAGGTTGTCAAGGCCTCGTACATCATCGAACTGCCGGCGTTTTCATGAAGCACGTACATGAAGTTACTGTGAAGGACGTGAACTTGCACTGGGAAAGAAGTGGGGTGGAAGATTGGGATCTGCCTGTGGATTTCGAGCCAAGGACTATCGGACGCCTCTGGATGAGTAACTTCACATCCAGCGCATAGCCAGCAGACGTCAGCTGGCATCACAGTCTTCTGCCGGCCGAGCTGTTTGTGAAATAGCTTTGTTACAAGTAAGCTGCCTTTCTGTTCGGTCTCTTTCCTTACGCGACTTCTTGTTTTTCTCAGCATACGTATGCTATATATCGTGCGCACTAGAGTCACTCTGAAAGACAATTTCTTTAATCGTAACTCGTGAGCGGGGGTCGTTGGAACAACCCCGTCGAGGGAACGATCATATCCTCAACTTCGGAAAGCGTAGAGTGGACGAGAAGCAAGCACTAGCAGACGGTGGGGTCCAAGTTTCTCAGGAATATCAGAGAAAAGCTATTACCCCACCCAGAATTCGACCTTTCAACCAAGGCACATAGATTCCCTGAACACTTTGATTGACTACTAAAAAAGAATCAGTCTTTATCGATTCCAGAGCACTCTTCCGCGTTGTCTGGATTTTTCCTCGAGACCCCGGTAATTTTCCACTATACAGTTTCATCATTCTCTTATATCTCAGTTCTGGCTATATCTAGTTGAGGCGCCGACACAGTGTGATCCCGTCGCTGATCGGGACCTGGGTGATTTCGATACGCGAGTCGGCAGCGAGAGCCTTGTTCACCTCGATGACGAAGTCCTTGTAGTATTTGACGTACTTGGGCATGGGTTCGTCCTCTTCGGCAACCACTGAGCCGTTCCACAGGGTGTTATCGTAGCCGATCACGCCTCCGACTTTAACCAAAGAGATCAACCTCTTGTGGTAGTTCAAGTAATTGTCCTTGTCAGCATCCACAAAGATGAAGTCGAATGCGCCATGATTCGCCTCCTGCGAGGAAAGTGTCAGCATTGTCGTTGGTTCAAGGTAAGATAAAGAAAAGTTGTATTGAAAGCTTACGTCTTTGAGCATCTCGTCCAGAGCTGCGAGGGCGGGTCCTTCCCTGAAATCGATCTTGTGAGCCACGCCGGCTTCCACCATGTACGGGTAGCCGAGCTCAAAGTTCTTCCTGTTGATGTCCATGGCTAGCACCTGTGCATCCGCGTCAGCACAGGTATGGCTGGTTATACTTTCTAAGATTTTACCGTTCCATCTTCCGGCAGAGCCAGAGCCGTGCTGAGAAGAGAGTAACCAGTGTAGACTCCAATCTCCATTGTCTTCTTGGCGTTCATCATCTTGAGCAAGAACATGAGGAACTGGCCCTCGTCCGGCGAAGTGGTCATCAAATTCCTGCAAAATGGGGGAAGCTCCGGACGTGAGAAGGGCGAAGACTTTGAATATCGAAGAACAGATATCTCGAATCTCGATCTATCTAGAGGTACGGATGAGCTTCATGTGGTATTTACCAGGGATGGTGGGCTGTCATCTCTCGCAGTCCTTTCAAAGGAGCCGGCTCCCGAGGATAGACGCTGGTGTCAAGGATGTACTGCACGGAGATACCAAAAAAGAAGTAAGAATGCTGCTGGCTTGCTCGTCCTTCGCTCGCTCGCTCGATCGCTAATCATCTAAAACTTTGGCCAGGTACCTGATACAACTTGTCGCTCTTGAGGACGCTCTTGTGCCCGACTTGCGAGTGCTTCCCGGCCTTGTTGGCATTGTCGCTCGACACTTCCACACTGCTCACGACAGCGGCAACATCGACTCCTCCCATCCTTCTGGAATTCGAACAGCAGAGAGCTTTAGCGATTGGGGAATCGATCAGTGCAATCTGGCTTTCTTCCCACCTTGAGCGAGCGGCTTCTCGATTCGAAGAGAAGAGATGGAAGCCTGGAGAAGACTCGCGAAAATGGGGGTGAATGGGAGAACAACGAAAGACCGCTGCTGGAGGAAACTAGCAAAAGAAGCCGCCTTTAATAGTGGCAGTGAAAGAGCACACAAACGCTGACGAGGACAACACAGACATTCACAAGTCGGAGTGAGAAGGTATGACGAAACGTGGCAATCAAAGCTAAAAAACGGAAAACAAAAAACAAATGAAAATAAGTAAACATGAGAAAAAGAACAAAAAACAACTACTAGAAATGCAAAAGAAAAAAGAGAAATGACAATTTAGCAATCCAACCAAGCGAGAGAAAATAATTAAAAAGTTGGCTCTACCAAACACACGCTCACCGATCGGTCAGGCTACCCGAAACGAAACCGGTCAAACATATTCAGCGCCTGGTCAACGCGCCCAACAAAGAGAAAGTCAAGGTTTACCGGACCACGTTTATTGACGTTTGGAAGCTAGTGCCCAGACCATATAGGGACCCGATCAATTCAAGCACGCTGTGATCAAGCAAACAAACAGTGCTACAACATGAAAGAATGAGAAAAGTTAAAAAACCTTTTAATCTGATGCGAATGAGCTGACCGGAAGGGTAGCTGGATTATTAGTTGGGCCAAGTTTTCTAATCTTTTTTCAGGTCTTACTCTATTTTTCTGTATGTTACTTGATCGCATTGAGATCCTCGTCCACTAGAGTTTGGTTGTGAAGCCAAAACGTGTCTTGCGATTGATGAAAACGCCTGGACTTGCGTTGGAGTTCCCACAAGATTCCCGTCATTGCCGAGCAAGCGTGCGACTCTCCAACGTAGAGCCACAGGCACCGGACGCTCCGGCCGCGAGAGATCATCGCCTCGATCTCATAGTCTGGAAGATAAACTTAGCTTGCGAGAGATCGACTGGAAATGTTTGTGTCTACCTGGAATGGAGCGAAGATAGTCCAGGAGCTGCTCGTCGGTTCGGCTGCTCGGCCACTTGATCGAGAATTTCCTGTAGTCCAGGACGTTCTGGAAAGGGAGCTCGATTCTGTCGGAGAGAATCACTGGAACGCACTCCTGGTTTTTTAATAGAAAGAATCCCAGAAGATCAGGTCGCTTTAGAAGATACTAAACCGAAACGCACCACAAAAAAGGACTCGAAGAAGCGCAGCGTCCATGACGACTCTCCACGCGGTGACAAGCAAAACTTGGCATTGCGAAGGTGGCGGAAGTATTCCTTTCGCTCAAGCTTGGATGAGGCTGAGAATGTTAAGTCCGGCGCCTCTAGCTGAAAGAGAAGTGGAATGAGAAACCATCTTATGGAGAGAGGCCTACCTCGTCGGGGTACAATTTCGCGAGCTTCAAAAGCTTGAGGCGTCCAGTTTTGTTCTGTGCACGTCCAAAGTAGTTAGCGAGGTAATTCCTCTTGGCCAGAGGTAGCGGCTTGATAAACTGCTGTATGGCCGAGCCTTGGAGAAGTATGTCGTTGTCGATGTTGCCTGGGATAATCACGTCTTTCCAAGTGTTGAAAGCACTCGTTTCGCGCTTATCCGTTCTATCACCCTGTCTTTGAAGAAGTTGTTGTAAGTAAGCTCTCCTAGACCAGAAAAGGAAAAGGAGATCAGCACGTCACGTACTTCTGGAGTGAGAAAGATAGATCGATTCAGGTAGACTGGCCAGTGCTTGAAAATGTGAGCTCCAATTCCACTGTCAAAAAAGAAAGAAATCCAAAACTCCCGTCAAAAAGAAACTCTTAGTCACCTGGGAAATACAAAGACGTGATCCCGACCACCGGAGCGGCGAAAGTATGGCATTTGAGTAACAATCTGGAACAAAAAATTGTCTTGTCAAGTCAAGTTCTCTCTCGAAATCCGGAGAAGCAAAAGAGAAGTATAGTACCTGCCTGTATGAACTTGGAATCAATCTCTTTGTCACTCAAACCACCCTTCATTCGCACGCACTTCACATACGTAGGAACAAAGAAAAAATCGGCGTCGTCTTTGTCGAGAGTCCTATACCTCGACTCCAGCAAAAGCTTGTGGATTTTCACCTGGAAAGAGTAAAAGCAAGCTTTTATTCTAGAACAAAAGAGTTAAAAAAAAGAGTGTAGTGTTCTTCCTTTCTTCTTTCCATACCTGTGTTCCATATTGACCTTTGAGACAATCTTCCGGAGAAATCTTGTTGTCACGGCCGGAAAGGAGTTCTTTCAGCCCTGGAACTTCCGATTCCTGGTAGACATAGATGCGTAGAGCCAGATGCGATCCATAGCCGAGCTCCGGCCACTCAAATTCGCCTACATTCTTCCTTCTTACGTCACTGCTCGTCCCGCAGCGATCGCGAGCCTCGAACAAGAACAATCTCGTGCCTGCGAGCTCCAGAAGCTAAGATCTGGCCAATGAATGGAGGATCCTTCTTACACAAGACGCTGGCGACGACGACACCCAGGTAGCGCACCGCTGAGGACGAAGAACAAGCGCCACGCGATGAGCTCCCCATGCCCTAAAATTTTAAAAGTTCTAGGGTTCTTCATTCTCACGCTCTGCTTTTAGGGCTAGCGCGAAGGAGTGGAGATTTCTCGCGGAGCTGCCGCCATCACCGATGCTCTCTCGCAGCGATCTCGCTCGCGCTCTCATGCCGCTGCCGATCTCGTCGCTCATCACCGCTCTAATTGCGCCGGCGATCTCTCCGCCGCTCACATTCACCCCGATCTTCCACTCCTCGGTCAGTACCATCGCGTTCCAGTTTTGCTCCGCCGCTACCGGCCAGCACAGCGTCGGCACGCCCGCCGCCAGCGCCTCGAGCGTGGAATTCCATCCACAGTGCGTGAGGAACGCTCCCACGGAAGAATGCGGCAGTATGAGCTGCTGTGGCGCCCATTCCACGAGCAATCCTCGCCCTCCTCCAGTTATCCTCGCCGCGAGCTCCTCGAAGAATCCTCCAGGTGCGTTGGTAGCAAAGTTTCTTCGCATCGCCCATAGCACTGGCTGACTAGTTTCTTCCACAGCGTCGGCGATCTTCGCGACCTCTTCCACCGCGAGGCCAAAGACGCTGCCAAACGCTATGTAGAGCACCGAGTGTGGAGCTTGTTTCTCCAGCCACTCCATGCACGCTGCGGCCTCGCGTTTGTAGCGATGGTTGACGATGGGCTTCTGTCGTATGAGAGGCCCGACTGGAAGGTACGAACGTAGAGTTTGCTGCCGTGCTCTCACCACTTCTATTTCCAGCTCCTCGATCGTGTTGACGAGAACGCAAACCGCCTGTGGAAGCCGCGCTATAGCCACTGCTTGCATACGCGCGTCGATCGAGTCGTTTTGGTAGCAAACCGGGAGTTGGGTCGGGCGGAGTGGTGGAAGTCCGGGAATGAAAGTGATGAGCTTCTCATCGTCCTTGCAATCGCCAACTTCTGGAAAAAAAAAACGTAAGTTTCCTTATAGCGATGGTGTTCTTCGCTAACTTTTGCTCACCTTGGGCAGGAAGAACGTATCTTTCAGCGATGAGTCGAGGGAGATAAGTAGCAATGACTTCGTTGGCCGCGTTGGAAGGCCACAAGGCGACTCGAGGAATGCCGAGAGAGTCGGCCAGATCTTGGGACCATCCCATGAATGCGCTCGAGATAAGCACCTGTGCCGGGGGTTCTAGAGCTTCCAGCGCTGGCTTGACGAAGTGGAGCATCTCCGGGGACATAAACATGTTGTTGTTGGGGATTTCTTCCTTCGGCATCGAGAAGAACACGAGGTGAAAGCTCTCGCCCTCTTGCTGCTCCTCGCTGGTGGGGATGTAGGGACAGTTTTCTGGAATCAGGAAGCTTACACTGAATCCGCAGTGGACAATTCGCCGGCATAGCTCGAGCATCGGGTTGAGATGTCCGGCACCTCGGGATGGCAACACAGCAGCGTGAACTCGCGGCATTTGAAGAGTACCAGATCTGCTCAAAACTTGGCCACAGAAACAAGAGGTACGACTTTTTGTTACATGTTTACAGAAACAGTTATCTTGTTTTGGATGTTATAGGTATGTTGTGGATGCTACAGCGAGGAGATACACTCCTTGGTGTGAGGAAGATGTTATCGTCCCAGCCAGGCAGGAAACAGGGCTTGGGTGTTGTGACCGGTTGAACTTCGTGGATCGAAAGCCGAGCCGGACAAGCTTTGTAAACCTTGACAAGTTGTGTTTCGATTGAATTGCAGGGGATGGAAGCTACTTCCTTCGTGATTCATGCGACCCTGAATTTGAGCTGCTCGCTCCTGCTCTCTCGATGTTCTTGACAGATTTATCAGGCAAGACGTTTCTCTTTGTTCCGCGGCCTCTTGAGGTTTTGTGTCCAGAGGAGTGTAAGCTTTCATACTCGAGCTAAGTTTTCTCAAACATTAGGAAAAGTTTCTCAAGCAAAGGTGCTGAGTTTCTTGATCAGGTTTTTGGAAAACTCCACAAACAAACTCACGTCTTTGTATAACACGCCATGGAAGCTATAGAAGGATAAGTTTCACCATTTAAGTGAACGAGCTTTCTCGGTCAACTAAAGTCAAAGTAGAAGTTTTTACACAACTGCAACAAGAAGGTGGCGAGACTTTTCATCCTCGTGATGGAACCAGCAGCGCAAAAGAATTGCAAAGGAATTTCTTATGAATCTAGTCATTGAGCACCAACAAGTGAGAATTTAAAATCTATGAGCCCCAGTTTCCTAGATCTTCGTGATAGTCCACTTGCCGTTGTCCCTGCAAGAGTCTCCCTCTCTCTTTCACAATCTGCATCGATCACCAGCTCTGCGCATCATGTCTCCTTGACTCGATTTGCTTGCGTTGATCCATCCTCAAGGAAGAAACCTCAAGACAAAGAATACGTATATGAGAGAGAGAGAGAGAGACGATCCTTCCTCAAATAAAATAACAAAACCAAAAGCTTGCAAGGCTTGGAGACTGCATCCCATACAATAATGCAAAGGCCCCCAAAGCGTTTCCATGGGCCCGTCCTCTTTGCAGGAGGGCTTCAAGGACACCATTTGGAGGCGTGCATCTTCTTCGGCATGGTCTGTTTTAATGAAAGCTGTTCTTGGTACATGGAAACTCAAACACAAGCATGCCATGCCCATCTTATTTTAATTATTTGGACTTGTTTTTTTTATTTTCCCTCATTCATTCCTCAAGACAAAGTCGGAACTTGGAAGCTTTAAATTCTTCTGTTCGTTATTTTTTATTTTTTATTTTTTTCTTCCGCAAATGACAAATTCTTATTACACTGATTAAGCTGTCTCCCTACCAACATTTTGAGTACTGGAGAAAGGGAAAGAGAAATTTATTTCTTTTTAGCATTTTCTTAAACATACCACGTTTTGGTTGTCCCCTGCTGCGTGTCCGTGTCTGAGAGTGTGTAGCCGTGTCTGCTGAAATACTTTGCCCCAAGTGAGAACTTGAAAATGCGAATGCCACCTGCCAAACAAAAATGCTCGAATTTTTCGACAAAAAGCATCTAAAAACCATTCCCTCACAACAGCGCTTACGAAATGGGATGACGATACCTCAACCCCCAAGTCATGCCAAAGAGCAAGCTTTTTCTTTTTAAAAAAGATAAACTTTAGTAGAATTATCACTTGGGAAATGAAATAGCAAATAGCAATATTAGGACTTTAGTAGAATTATCACTTGGGAAATGAAATAGCAAATAGCAATATTAGGATGGTTTGACCACCTTTAATTTTCCTGGGCAGGCTAGCTAGCCTTACTCCAAGCCAAGTGGTCCTTTTGTTCTTTCCTTTAACTTCTTCCTATCTGAACAGATGTTAGCTTAAGACTGTACAAAGCACCACAGAAGGAAAGGGAAGGTCCTCATTGACAGTTATGGTGGTGGTGCCAGCCACCTTTTTTTTCTTGTACTCATCTTATCATTATCAGCACATAATTGTCCATGGTATGGTGGCTAAAGTTGTAATTATAAGCTGTATTTCTGGTATTTTATACTAAGCCAAGCTGAGATGCTTTTTAGGAGAGTGAAGGAAATGAAAAGTTTTCTCTCTTCAGGGTGTGAGTTGCAAAAGTCACCAATGACCATTCAAACCCCTTCATGGAAAATGATTTCTGAGACCAGAACAGCAGTAGCAGCGGCAGCAGCAAGCAGGACTGTGTTGGCAGGAAACAATTGCAGCTGATCGAGCAACACATAAAAGCACATTTTCTTCTCAAATTTCTCAAGAAGCTTACAGAGACTAAGAAGAAGTTCCAAAGAGGGGTCCAGTCCACATCCCCCAGCCATAGCCAGCTGCATTCTATTGTGCACTTATTCTTTTCTTTCTTTTTTCCACCCTGATGAACTTCTGCAACCATATTTAAAAGGCATGGAAAACAAGGAATTTCAAAGCAAGAAGAAGGAACAGCAAGAAAAGAACAATGTGATGGTGATGTGTGATGGGGAGCTTTATATGAAGGTGCTGGGTGGTAGGGGGGAGTCCATTGTCAAGCTGATTCTACCCCAATTTCCCAGTTAGATACCCATTTTTCTTCACTCTTTTTTTGATCAATTGCTACTCCCTCAAACTTCTTCCATTGTCCCATTTCTCCACTGGATGAAAGCTAGCCAGCAATGAGTGGGTGATTGTGTGTGAAAACTTTGTCACTTTGCTCTTCCAGCATATTCTTTCTTCTTCAGAAGTAGTGAAAGGAAAACTTGCAGTGTTTTTTTTATCATGATCATATACATATATAAGAGTATATGTATACGGGCTACCTGCATTTCTTAGAGAGTAGCCACAGGAATTCTTCTTGTATATAACTTCTCTTCTTTCTTATACTTGTTCCATGTACTGGAGATTGAGAGGTTCATTCAGTTCTTGCTTGAGTCTGAGATTGTCAACAATGAGCAAGAATTGAAAGGAGGAGAATTTGTGGGCATTTGGAGAGCTTCTGATTATAATGGATAGACAACAGCAGCAACAACATGGATTGCCTGTGGTGAACCACTTGTTGCAGCACACACTAAGGAGCATCTGCACGGAATCTCAATGGGTCTATGCTGTTTTGTGGAGGATTCTTCCCAGGAACTACCCTCCACCCAAGTGAGCACACAGAATTTACCATATGAATGTTCTAACATGATATATGTATGATTGATACATGTAGGTGGGACAATGAGTCTGGATTCTTGGATAGGTCAAAAGGCAACAAGAGAAATTGGTGAGGGCATTCTATGCTTGTTTGATCCAAGTCTGGGTCCTCATTCTTTGGTTTTTAGGATTTTGACTTGGGAGGATGGATTTTGCGATTTTGCTGCTTGTGTCAAGAGTTTCAAGCAGTCTTCTTCAGGAGACAGTGAAGCTGCCTCGGCTGAGCCACTGCAGCCCGAGCTCTTCTTCAAAATGTCTCACGAAGTTTACAGCTATGGAGAAGGGTACGTTCTTTCCAAGGAAAAAAAAAAATCACTTGCGGTTTTATTTTTCTTTTTTCGTTTTTCCAAACAGGTTGATGGGCAAAGTTGCCTCAGACAGCAGCCACAAGTGGATTTTTAGAGACCCGGCCGACCAAGATTCAAGCTTGGTGTCGCCATGGCATGGATCGCTAGACCCAGTAAGAAAAACGCTTGCGATAATCCTTACAAAAGTTTGGCTGTTTTTTCGTTTCAGCATCCAAGAACATGGGAAGCTCAATTCAAAGCTGGAATTCAGGTGATTTTTCCTTCCATTTCGCGGCATTTTTCATATATTTTGGGCTCTTTCCAGACCATAGCCATTGTTGCAGTCCAAGAAGGCCTCTTGCAGCTTGGATCGTTAGACAAGGTAAATTTTCAATCTTCTTTCACAAACGATGAAGCTTTAGATCGATCGAGCTATGCAGGTTCTCGAGGATCTCAACTTGGTCATTCTCCTCCAGCGGAAATTCACTTACCTCCAAACCATTCCAGGAGTTTTCGCTCCTCATCCAAACACGCTAAATCACTCAATCCGTCCAAGAGTCCCGCTCCAATCCAGCGCCATGAGATCGAGCAGCAGCAGCTATGGCGTCCTGGACGACTCCTTCATCGGCCTCACCGAGCAGCAGCGGTTCAATCTCATGAGCCTCGGGGCTCGAACACCACCAGGATCTTACACCATCCAAGACCACCGATCGCTCGCGATGGATCCAAACAACACCACTCTCAAGCAACAGCAACAGCAAGATCACACCACGATCGTTCCATCGGTGGGTCTCAAACGAACGAGCTCGTCCTGCTCGGACACCAACGAAGATCAAGCCGCCATGATCGCCGGTAGCAGCGGCCGCAAGATACCAGAGCGACCACCGCTCTCCAAATCGCTCAACACTGGCCACTCTTCCCCGGGAGTCGTCCCACACTTACACCCATCCATGTCCAGCCTCCACGCTCTCCTCTCCAAGCTCCCCTCGGTCTCGGACAACGCTCTAGTGCCGCCACCACAGCTCTCGCGAAGCTTGAGCGCCCCAGCTCCATATCAAATCCACCCGGACGATCTCCCAAAGGGCTACAACGTTCCCTCTTCCACGACCATCTCGAGCACCAAGAACACGATTCCAGGTACTTGAGCTGCGTTGCTAGACTATATATTCCATAGCCCTCTTCCTTCCCCGATATCGAATCGTTCGATTGTATAGGCAATCGATTGAGAAGAGAGATCGCGAGGTCGAGAAGCTCCTCTCGTCTCGATCGATCGATACGGTGGTGGTCTCTAGATTGTTAATGGCGTTTTTTTTGTGTGTCATAGATGCTACTACCAAAGGAGGAAGCAGCCCATTAAGCGTGGCAAAGGACAGGCTCAGCGTCTACCTGGAAGCCTTCGAGAATGTCCCAGATTTTGGGATCCAGTGTGACATGGATCCATACCACTCCTTCTTAAGCGAGATTATTAACTGAAGATTAAATCAGATTAAACCAATATCTAACGGCCGGGATCTCCATCTGTATCCAACGGCTGGGATGCACCGTGTAAATTTAGGGGGTATATTCTTAGCGTAGCTATTTTTAGCAAGGTGCATGGCCTTGAAAAGCTCGGTGCCGCCACGCGTCGCAATCAGATATAGCGGCGACGTGGTTAATACACTAGGGTTCCAAGACACCCCGAGAACGAAAGAAATGGCTATGGCGACGCTGCGCTTGTTTGGGAAGAATATCGTTGTCCGTCCATCACCGCCACCGCAGCTATCGCCACCGTCAACGACGATTTCTCCAGCTCCACCGCCGCTACCGCCATCGCCACCGCGGCCACCGCCAACGATGATTTCTCCAGCGCCGCCGCCGCCACCAAAAGCCGATGCGATCGAGCGAAAAGATCCGGCGGAAAGAAAGCACTGGCACCGGTTCGGCGACACGGCGGGAGTCGATCGAAAGCCGCGGTCGCGCGATCGAGAGGATGATCGACAGCGATCGGATCGAGAAAATCACCACCACCACCGCAAAGGCAGCGAGCGAAATAATCTCCAGCAGCAACGCGACGATCGAGATGGCGCGAATCACCACCGGCACGAATCGCTCCATCCCCGCCAAGATCGTCGGCCAGAGCGCCCGCATTATCCGCAAGAGAGGAAGGAAGGAGAAAAGGGTGGCAAGATCGACGAGGAGCTCTGGCATTACACGAGCTCCACCGGGAAGACGCAGGGCCCCTACAGCATCCACTTGCTCAAGAAGTGGCGATCGATGGACATCCTCACCGGCGCCATCCGCGTGTGGAGGCGCGGCGCGGCGCCCGCCACCGATTCCATCGACCTCGCCGCGCTCATCGATTACTACGACGAGGCTGGCAACGCCGGGATCCAGACCTGGATGTACCAGGACGCCAAGGGCGCGTTGCAAGGGCCGCGGTCGCTAGACGAGCTGCGCAGCCGGATTGCCAGGCTCCCGGAGGAGCTCAAGATCTGGAAGATCGGCCAGAGCCAGGAGCGCGTGCTGTTTAGAGATCTGGCGAAGATCGGTGACGATCGCGGCTCGAAATCTCCCCAGAGGCGACGATCGAGGGAGGAGGAGGAGGAGGGGGAAGAAGCGGCCAGGAAGAGGGCAAGAAGGGAGAGGGAGAGAGAGCGAGAGGAGAATCGCCATCACCACCACCACCATCGGGATCGCGATCGCGAGCGCGAGTGGAGGCCTCCGGGCGTGGCGTGCCGATTCTACGATAAAGGCTATTGCCGCAATGGGGCGAAATGCGCATTCCTCCATCTAACCTAAGGTAACATAAACCCTAAAATAGGAGAAGCCCTAATACTTCGATACATTATTCCAAGGGCCATTTGTTTGATGGGCTTGACAAAGTCAACTGCGAATAGTTGGACTAAGACTAGATGAAGCACGAGATTTCTCCACCGCGATGGATTTAAAAGGACTCGTGCTCCACACACGTAACACTCAAAAGAGTTGATTAATCGTTTCCGATGATGAAGTTCCTAGTGCTGATGTTTGCCGTGTTCGCGTGTTCTTCGGTGTTGTTGAGCTCCTCCGACGCTCTGGAGATCGGCTACTACAACAAGGTCTGCCCGCTCGCGGAAGCGATCGTCTCGGCCACCGTCTTTAAGCACTTCTTGCAAAACCGGACCGTCCCAGCGGCGCTCATCCGGCTGCATTTCCACGATTGTTTTGTGAGGGTAAAGTTCTTCTTGGCTTGGATCTTTGGATCATCAATGTTTATTTCTTTGGATCGTCACTCAATTGTTTGGCACCGACAACGTTCTAGCTAAATGACGTTATATGACTGTTCTTTGACAGGGGTGTGATGGATCGTTGTTGCTGGACGTTACACCCGGTGGCGAAGTCGTGGAGAAGGAAGCCCTTCCCAACAAAGGCTCCGTGCGAGGATTCGAGATCATCGACGAAGCCAAAGACGCCATCACCGCCGTGTGTGGAAACGTTGTGTCGTGCGCAGATGTCCTCGCCCTCTCGGCCCGGGACTCTTTCTTCCTGGTAAGTTTTGCAAGAACTCCTCGGTTAAAACTTTAAATTCTAATGTGGAGCAGACTAGTGGACTCTATTATAATTTACCCACGGGGAGATTCGATGGAAGAACGTCGCTGGCGTCGGAGGCTATCCCAAACCTCCCGGCATTTACCCTCACTGCGGCGGAGCTCAAGGCTAACTTTGCTAGAAAGAAACTCAACACAAACGATCTCATCGTCCTCTCAGGTGAACTTAGTATGATCCGGGAGCCTTTCACTGAAAGATGTGGGCAATCTTCGCAGGAGGACACACTCTCGGACGAGCAACCTGTGCGGCATTCACCCACAGGCTCTACAATTTCCAGAACACGAGCCGCCCGGATCCAACTCTCAGCCAGGACTACTTGAGGATCTTGCGTGGGATTTGTCCCCAGTCCGGGAATCCCAGCCCGCGGGTCCAGCTCGACAAAGGCACCGAGTTTATCTTTGACAACAGCTACTACGCGGAAATTGTCAAAAACAATGGGCTGCTCCAGACGGATCAAGAGCTCCTGTTTGATCAGGAGACCAGCGCGACTATCCGTAGCTTTGCCAAGGATAATCTCAGCTTCTTGAAGCAATTCTCTCAGTCCATGATCAACATGGGGGCGATCGAGGTTAAAACTGCAAAGGATGGAGAGATCCGGAGGAAGTGTAATGTTCCAAACAGTGGGCGCATATCCAGCCATGCAACTGAGTAAAAAAATAAGTAAGAAGAATAAAGAGAAGAAAACAAGTCAAACTTTTTAAGTATTGGCATTTGTACCTTTATTTGACATTATTTACAACCTTTTTTAAAAAAAGATTCCAAAATCAAATCAATCAATTGACAAACTCACACCGACTGCGGATCTGTCCCTGCTTTTCAACGAGCACCTCAATCCGCCCCATCTTAGTCATGGATCGTGCAAACTGGGGCCTGAAGATCGAAGGCTTGGTAGATTGCTCCACCAGGAATCTCGACCTTCGAGTCTCTAGGAGTGCAGCATCGGACTGGAGCAACCCCTTGTTTTGCATGATAAACTTGTAGTAGTTCGTATCAAATCCTGTGAGAGTGTCATCCAGGGGAACCTTGGTGACAAGATCTCCATGCTTGCACTTGGTTCTAAGGTGGGCTGCATAGGCAGGATCTAGAGATGGATCTGCATCACCTTTCCCAGTGAAATTGTAGAGCCGGGCATCAAAAGCAGCACAGTGAGAAAAGCCAATAGTGTGTCCACCTGCAAGTCAAACGAGGAATTAAGAAGTGTAGGTGTGTATAGATGCTAATGTAAACGAAAAGTTGGTGAAGGTGAGATTTATCTTACCTGAGAGTGCCACAAGGTCAATTACATTCAACCCTTTTGCAGCAAAGATGGACTTGAGAGTTGTGAAATTGGCAAAGAAGGGTGGAAGATTTAGGAGAACGTCTGAAGCATTGGAGATAATACCATCTCTCCGGCCAGTTGGAACGTCCCAAGAAGGTCCATAGATCTGTGTGATTGGATCAAAAAAGTTTATTAGAAAACTATGAGAGATAGATAAGAAATAAAAAACTTCTGTACCGTTTCTACTGAATCTCTAGCCGCGAGGGAGAGAATATCAGCACAAGATACTGTTTTGGGGCACGCTGCTTCAAGTGCAGCCTTTGCAGCATTGATCACTTCGAAACCTCTGAGTGACAAGTTTGGGAGTGCGTCTCTCTCGGCAATGCTTGTCTTGGTAGAGTTTAGTAGAATAGAGGCATCGCATCCCTGTATAAATCATCAAAAGAGTTGAGTTATAACCATGGGAAGAGAATCTAAATCACTAAGTTGTTAATCTTTGTTAACTCACCATTACGAAACAATCATGGAAGTGCATTCTCAAGAGTGATGCAGCCAGCGTTGGATCCCTTTTAACATATTGCCTCACAATCTTCTTGACAATCGCCTCCGCATTGACACATTTTCTTGTGCATTTGTAGTATCCCATCTTGAGAGGATGATATGATTGATAAGCAGTTGAAATCCAAACCAGTGCAAGCAGCAGTATTGCAATGAATCCAAGCCTTGGGAAGTTTGCCTCCATGATTCACACAAGAACTTCCCAAAAGCTGTGAATGAAGAACACCCTGAGAGACCAAGAAACCTCACCTAAAAGAAAGTGGTGGGATGACCACTTTGGGATCTAGGAAAGTGGACAGAGACTTTAAAGGGATGAAACGATGTCCTTACAAAACTTCCTAGTGACGAGCGTTCCACGCTCCCAACTTGGGAGCGATGTGCTATGTGCTCGCCAGGCTGACACACAAGAACGCCACCAACACCAACAACAACAATTTATCAAAGAAAATGGAGCATTGGCCTTCTAATCTCTCAAAGTCAAAGCCTCTTTTCCCGGAGCCACATCACACTACTCAAAACCAGTTGACTTGGTTTAGTAGTTCATGATATGGATACATATATGTTGTTAATATGTTGTTAATAAAGTTTGTTTTCTATTTATTCATTGATGACCAAGTGATGAAACATTAGAGTAATAGTTGAGAAATGAGCTAAGCTGTGAGCGATTGCAGACGTGCTCACACGTCTTCTTTGGATGCAACCCTTCACCAGATAGATGGAAGTATTATATGAGTTTTTCTTGCGTGAAACTTGTCTTAGCTTCAAATGCGATTTGGAGATTGGATTGAGCCAAGCAATGGCAAACCATTTGATTTTTAAAATGGTCAATGTGATCATAAATGCTGTTTTGGTTCAAGAAATCACGAGGCGACTTGGTCAGCAGAGACACTATGCAGTTCTTAGATTTCTTGGGAGTTTTTTAAGTTTCGAGAAGAAACTTAGTCAGTACTAGGAGAATTTTAGCGTTTGAAAAAACTTAGGCTTGAGTATACACCAAGTTATAATTTGAAAGCGCGTGAGATTTGAAACAATCAGAGCCGTTGGATGGGAGCTAGAATATGCTAAGAATTTCTACTAGCGGATAAGAATATACCCCCTTAGAAGCTTTCAAAAGCGCCTGACAAAATAGGACGGGTTGGCGCGCAAAAACGATGGCTACTACATTAAATCACCTTGTGTCTTACCTTGGATCCATTAGT
This sequence comes from Selaginella moellendorffii, assembly GCF_000143415.4. NCBI lineage: Eukaryota > Viridiplantae > Streptophyta > Lycopodiopsida > Selaginellales > Selaginellaceae > Selaginella > Selaginella moellendorffii. The sequence goes on along the minus strand of NW_003314291.1, from coordinate 554,465 downwards.
ATATAAAGTGTGGAACTTGGGAAGAACACCATATAGTCAGTGTACGAAAGAAGGAAAAGAACAGAGATATAGAAAGCCATAGCTATGGGAAGTAGAGGAAACTCTGTTCTTGCTATGGTTTTTCTTCTTTTGTTTGCCGGGAATGTGGAGGTCATTGGCCAGAGCAGTGGATTGCGAGTGGGATTCTACTCGAGATCGTGCCGCAATGTAGAACCCATTGTTAGAGGCGTGGTGCAGAGGTTTCTCGGTAGGGATAGGACGGTCACGGCGGCACTGCTGCGGCTCTTCTTCCACGATTGCTTCGTCCGAGTAAGTTTCCTGGCGATGGATAGTATCTGATACTTCATTTCCTCTTGGCAGGGATGCGATGCTTCTTTGTTGCTCAACTCCACGAGAACCAACCGATCCGAGAAGGAGCACGGAGCAAACGGGAGCGTCCGGGGGTATGATCTTATCGACGCCGCCAAGGCCGAGGTGGAGAGGCAATGCCGGGGGGTTGTCTCGTGTGCCGATATCGTGGCATTGGCGACGAGAGATTCGATCGCCCTGGTGAGTCTAGAGGCGTTCCTTGGATTGATTGAACACCATGGTGGTTTTGTTTCGATCGAGCAGGCTGGAGGTCCAGACTACCCCGTTCCAACCGGGCGGAGGGACGGGAGAATCTCCATCGTGAACGACGCAAACGTCTTGCCGGATCCAAACAGCAATGCCAACGGTGCCATCCAAGCCTTCGCAAACAAGGGCCTCACTCCGCAAGACCTTGTTCTCCTCCTGGGTATGTACGGAAAGAACTTTGGGACTCCTCCGTGAACCCCGGAAAAATGATCATTTTCTTGTTGTCAATGAATGTAGGCGCTCACACTGTCGGAATCACGCACTGCGGCTTCTTTCGCCACCGCCTCTTCAACTTCCGCGGCACCGGGCGAGCGGACCCGAGCATGGATCCGGCGCTGGTGAGGCAGCTCCAGCGCGCTTGCACCTCAGACTCGGTGGAAGTTTTCCTCGACCAAGGAACTCCATTCCGTGTAGACAAGGTCTTCTTCGATCAGCTCGTCTCCAACCGGGCGATCCTCATCATCGACCAGCAGCTCCGGGTGGAGCAAAGAACAGACGACATCGTCCGCGCGCTTGCAAACGGCACTCTCAACTTCAACGCCGCGTTCGCGCAGTCCATGACCAATATGGGCAACTTGGATGTGCTCACGGGCACGCGCGGCGAGATTCGAAGAGTCTGCAGCGCTGTGAACTAAAGAACCCAAGATTGTTTCCTCGATGATCGAGGCAGGAAAAATTCCATCTTTGTGTGCATTGCATTGTCGAAGGCAAGTTGATCGTTGTACGTAAAGTTCATATATATAAAAACGAGATCTTTGCAACAAATGGGCCTTGTTTTTGACCGATTTTGTCCAGATTCCCGTGGCTTGTGTGCCAGAACACATGTTCGGGAGATCGACCGTTTCTTTGGTCCCCACTATTCTATTTGGAAGAAAACGCGTGCATTGGATCGATCTAAAGGCTTCTCTTTTTAAAATGAAGAGATGGGCGACGACGTATGTGCGTCCAAGTCCAAGAGCTCGCCCAGCTCCTTCGCAGCTGTGGCGCTGCCAAGGATCTGGCCAATGCCCAACACGCCCATGCTCGATTGCTCGACAGCCCACTGCGCGGCAGCACCTATCTCGGGAATCTGGCGGTGGAAATGTATGGGAAGTGTGGATCACTGGACGACGCGGTCAAGGCCTTTCGATCGATCCACGCGCCCAATGCCTTTTCGTGGAACATACTGATGAGCGCGTTTGTGACCAACGGTAGAGTTGACGAGGCCAGGCGGGTGTTTGAGAAAAACCCAGTGAAGAATCTTGTCAGCTGGAATGTTGCTATTGCAGCAATTGCCGCAGGTGGGGATCTGGAGGAGGCGCGGCGATTGTTTGATGGGATGCCTTTCTACAGTCTCGTGTCATGGACGACGATGATCACTGCGTATACGGATTGCGGAATGGTTGACGAAACGAAAAAGTTGTTTCTTGCGCTGGAGCACAGAGACGTCATCTGCTGGAACGTAATGCTTTTGTGCTATGCCCAGAACTGGCATCTGGAGGAAGCCATTGCCCTCTTCAATGAGATGCCAGAGCGAGATGTTTCGTCGTATACAACGATGATATCAGTTTTTTCATCAAGAAATGATTTAGTAAATGCGAAGGATCTGTTTGATTCTATGCCGTTACGAACTGTAGCCGCTTGGAACTCTATGATTGCGGCACATGCCGAGAATTGGCAAATGGAAAAGGTGGCCATTGTTTTCTTTGAGATGCCCGAGTGGGACTGCTTCTCGTGGAACAGCCTCCTGGGCGCAATTGCGGAGTCTGGGAGGATCGAAGATGCAATCGTGATGTTTCAGAGAATCCCTTTCAGAGACACAGTTTCATGGAACCTGATGATCGCAGCAATGGGTTCTCGCGGCCATATCCACGAGGTGCAAGCTCTCTTCGCCATGATGCCACAGAGAAACGCTGTCTCCTGGAGCACGATGATCGGAGCTTATGCGCAGCAGGGACTGGCCGTGGACGCAAAGATCGTGTTTGATTCCATGGAGTCTCACGACACGGTCGCGTGGAACTCACTTCTTGCGGCCTACCTCGCGAGCGATCGAGTGGGCGATGCTAGAAAAGTGTTTGATTCCATGCCTGATCGAGACGCGGTGTCATGGACGTCGATGATCTCCGCCCATGCCATGCGGGGCCAGATGCGCGAGGCGAGAGCGCTCTTTGATTCCATGCCGCGGTGGGATGTGGCGGCGTGGAACGCGATCATCTCCGGCTACGCGAGGAGCGGCGATCTCGATGAGGCGCAGCTCCTCTTTGGTCGGATGCCCCATCGCAACGCCGTGACGATCAATGCCATGGTCGCAGCGCTCGCGTTTGGTGGCAGGATCGAGCAAGCCAAGCTTCTCTTTGATCGATTCGCATCGCCCAACTCTGCAATCTCCATGCTCGAGGCTTACGCCCAGTCCGGGAGGATCGAGGAAGCCAGGGCGCTGTTTGATCGCTTGAGCCCGGAGGATCGGGACTCTAGCGCGGTCAGAGCAATCATCAATGCGTATGCCCGGATCGTGGATGTCGCAGAGGCGTGGCGGATCTTCTCCCAAATCACCCATCCCAATGCAGCGAGCTACAACGCTATGATCGCAGCATTGGCCTCGAATGGGCATTTGCGCGAGGCAAAGATCCTCCTCTCCAGGGCGCGAGAGAGCAACGCAGTGTCCTGGAACACCATCTTCACGAGCTACATCCAATTCGGCCATCTTGGCGCCGCAATCGCGATCTTCCGCGCCATGCCAGATCCAAATCTAGTCTCGTGGACAGCGGCAATCACTGGCCTCGCCCACAATCCCGGATCGCATCGATCAGCACTGGATCTCTTCTGCGAGCTCCAGCAGGAGGGCTGGAACCCCAGCGAGATCTGCTACACGGCCGTGCTAGCGGCTTGCAGCTACCAAGGCTCGATCGAGGAGATCCAGTGCTGCTTTCGATCCATGCGCGAGGACTACGATCTGACGGCGTCGCCGGAGCATTACTGCGCGGTGGTGGATTGCTTGGGCCGAGCGGGGCATCTGGATCGCGCGCTGGATCTTGTGGAGTGCTTGCCTTTCGCGCCCAAGTTTGTGGGTGCCTGGACGAGCTTGCTGGGCGCGTGTAGCCTCCATGGTCGTGATCCAGAGCTCGCGGCGATAGCGGCAGAGAGGATTCGAGCGCTCAAGCGCGACAGCACGGCATCATACATTCTTCTTTCAAACACATATCATCAATCATTTGGTTGAAAAGGTGGTAGGGTTCGGGAATTCGGCGATGGAGAGCAAGAAGCGCAACGCGGAGGAGGATGAGCATCCGGGATCCAAGAGGAAGCAGGTAATGATTCTGATAGCGCATGCATGCAGGAGCCTGGTGATGCGATTTTTGAAGAAGATGCAGCGCGTTTATCTTCGCTATGCCTGGAATACACGGAAGAAGAAGAAAATTTCTTTGTTTTGTGCTGGCTACTGAGCTATGCATCACTATAGCGTATGTGTGATGTCTTTGATGCTTTAGAATTGGGTCCGCCTCTGACACTGTAATCGATCGCGGCAACCGATGTGGGAGGCGTACAACTGGGTGTTGACGGTAATGTCTTTAGTTTATGTTGTGCTGCACTGACGTTCATTCAAGGCCATTGTAGGTGCGAAGAAGTTTTGCGCTTGAATGCTCACATGGAGCTTAAAGACTTAGGTACCTGTTGTCTACTTTTCTCCTCAAGGAAAAATCACTTTCTGCTTCGCAGTGGAGTATCCAAAGCGGTACGAGCTGAACATGTGGTTCGGCGAATACAATACGTCGTTTATTCGCACTGGATTGGCGCTGCAAGGTAATCAGGAAGTCTGCTGGCTGCTGACTGGTGTTGACTAGCGCAGGTTTTGTTGACCAAGCTGCAGCAAGCTTCTTCACTGCCAGGGACGACGAATATGATCCGTCTCGCGCAAGGTCTCGTTGAGGGTCCTTACAACAGGCGCCATGGCTCGCCTCTTCACCCTGTGCACATACACGAGTGGTTGCTTTTTCCGCAAAAGATTTTTCAGGATGGCGTTCAAGTTGAGGACCATGAGATGGTCATTCCGCCTCTGAATGTGACTGTGACTTCGCATTCGATACTTGTTCTGACAAGTTTGTTCTGAGCAGCTGATCCTGGACGTGCTTGAGGGCATACACAGATTCCTGTTTTCTGTGACATACTGTTTTCTCTCACCCTTCTTCAGCTGTGTAGAGCTCTGTTTCAAACGGCCTTGAGTAAGAGCGGGTTTGTTCCTTGCTCTTTTTTCTTGTTCTCTTCTCTTTTCTTATTTCGTGTGTGCTGCAGTTGTTCCTGCAGATCCTGCCATGAAATTCTAGTCTAACTGCTGCGGCAGGACTTTTATATCTGCTGATAGGTTGTCTTTCGATCTGGATTGCACGACGGTAATGCTTTAGATCTGCTCTTTCTTGGAGTGGGTGTTGGTTATGTTTATGTTATTACAGGTAGGCTTTATATGATGATCCTCTTGAAGATGGCCAGAAGTGAGTGCAGAGTTTTAAAGCTGGATGCTTAGCATTGTGTTATTCTTTGCAGAAGAGCCACAATACTTTTTGGACGAGCATGAGAAAACGTGTGCCATGAAGTGGCTGGCGAACAAACACACCTCTAGGTAATGTGTCCGACTACGAACTGGCTGCTGGAGCGATCAAAACGGGCTTACTGCTCAAGGGCTTTAAGTATGGTGTTCCTCTTCAGAGATTTTCACCATTTGGAGTAGTCTTGACTTTGATATTTTGTTATTTGGACAGTAAATAAATTTTTTTTTCGCTCCAAAACTCCACACTGATCTCCTGGCATGAACTTCTTAAGGGTTCGAGAATTGAGAAGCGCAACGCGGAGGAGTTGCAGCACCCCAAGAGGAGGAAGGTTTTGGAGCCCCTTGCTATTTCTAAGGTTGGCAACACTTTGTACGTGCACTTTTATCATTTTTTTTACAAAAAGATAAAGATATGATAGAATGTTGGTGGAACTATGACAAAATCTTGATCTAATGTTTAAAATGTACCTTTCAGTTCATACAAATATTGGAGAGAAGCACATATGGAGAAGAAATGTCTGGATTAAGCTTCACTATCTTCTCAGCAGCCCGTGCAGCTCTTTTCTCGTCCAAGTGAACGTTACAAGATCCAAGGAGGCTCCCCCAGGCCACATCGTCTGCAGCAAATGGCATGGAATGGATAAGCTCCTCGGACTCGTACAGGAGTCCCGATCTTCCAAGCAAGTCAGCCACAAACAAATAGTGGGCTTTGAGCGGAGCAAGGCAGTGGTCCGCCGCCATCGCCAGGAAGTAGTATCGAGCGGCAACGAGCACGCCAATGTGGCTGCAAGCGAGCAGCACATTCAAGAAGGAGAATTCGTTTGGATTGACCCCGTCAAGGCACATAAGCTCGAGAGCGCGGAAGGATTCGCCATGGTCTTGTTGCGCAAGCGCTGCCAGCATCGCGTTCCAAGCCAGAATGTCTCGGTCTGGCATGAGGTCGAACACCTCTTGAGCAGCTTGCAATTCCCCGCAATGGGCATTTGCTGTCAGTAAAAGCGTCCAAGCGACGAGATCCCACGAAGGCATCTTTCCAAAAACATCTCTCGCTTCAGGAAGACCTAAGTTGTGAACGAAACCCGCAAGAATAGCTGACCAAGAGCTCGAATCCCTCACATCCATCTCTCGAAACAGGTGGTCGGCATTGTCAATATGCCGGTTTTGTGCAAACACGGTAAGCATAGCGGTTTTGGACACGACGTCGTGCCGCGGCATAGCGTCGTAAATCTCTTTGGACTTTTCAGCTTCACCTCGGATTCCGAGTGCGGTGACCAGCGGCGTCCATGAAACGGAATTCGGATCAGGCACAGACCTGAGCAGCTCCTCCGCCTGCAGCAAATACCCCGTCTCAGCATATGCAGTAGCCATCGCATTCACGGCCACCGCGTTCCACTTGGGCATTCTTGAAAACATCGCAAAAGCCTCTAGGACGCAGCCCTCCTGGCCATAGCCCGAGATCATCGCCACCCACGCAATAGCGTCCCTTTCGGCAATGGCATCAAACACAACCTTCGCCCGGTGTAGCTGGCCGTGCCGAGCATACGCTCGAAGCAAAGTCGTCCACGATACCACACTCCACTCGGGCATCTGGTGAAACATCTCCTCGGCTTCCCGGAGCCGCGAGTTCCATGCGTAGGCTCGAAACATCGCGTTCCAACTCACGATACTCCACTCCGGCATCCTCTCAAACAACGCGATCGCGTCTTGGATGTCCCCATAGTCGGCATAGGCCGTCAGCATGGCGCTCCACGAGATCACACTCAGCTCGGGCATCTGATCAAACAAGCTCTTCGCCTCGCGCAAATGCCCTTTTTGGGCATATGCTTGAAACGCCGAAACCCACGACACCGCGTTCCTGGCAGGGATCCGGGAGAAGAAAATCCACACGTCCGGAAGAGCTCCATGCTGCCCGAATCCAGCGATCATCGCATTCCAAGTAACATCATTCCTCTCGAGCATAGAATCAAAATGCCGCTGTGCATCCACCAAATGGCCATTCTGGGCATATGCACTGATCATGATGCTGTGCGAGAAAACGTTTGGAGCATCTATGTCATCGAAGGCAAGGCGAGCATCGCGGGCGCTGCCACACTTCCCATACATCTGGACGGCGAGATTGGCGATGAATCGGCTGCGCGAGTGGTCGCTGGCGAGAACTCGCGCGTGGAGCCGGCGGGCCTCTGCTAGATCGCCCATATCCCCACAGGCGCGCAGGAGATTCTCCCAGTAGACGCGGCATTCCTCCAATCCCTGTCGCAAGATTGGGCTGCTTCTCATCGAGAGTCATGATCCAAGTGGCATTTGTCAGGTTCTCTCCAAAGATGGAATTATAAGTCTTCGATGACCTAGTCTCCATTGACCAAGTCTCCTCCATTGACTATCTTCTTTAAATTCGCCCCATCGCAAGCAAAGAGACCAAGCGAAAAAGATGGCTGCTACTCAACAAGGGGAGTGGAAACTCGACATCAATGGTACGTTTGTAGCGTTGGAATTTTAGCTACAATGTCAATGTGGTGGTGGTTTTAGTTCTCGATGGGAAAAATTTGAAGAACACCGAATGGATTGGCAAGCAAGATCCTTTCGTGGAATTGGTGTATGGATCCAACAAGTTTAGAACCAGAGTTCTCCGGCGTGAGTTCTTCTTGTGCTTGATGAGAAAATTCGAGCTGATGATGGAAGCGTATCACTGTGGCAGATGGTGGCGTGAATCCTGTGTTTAACAAGAAGTTCGTGGCGTTAGTGATCGCGGGGTGCCAGGAGATCAGTGTGGAGGTTCGGAACGACCACTCGCTCTACGATAACCTCATTGGCCGCGGCACAGTTCTTCTCGACAAAGTCTTGGCATGCGGCTACGATGATCGCTGCTGGCCGCTGCAAACAAAGAAGGGAGAGTATGGATCAGAAAGAGAGAACTTATCTTTGCTCACTTACTTAGAAGCGGGTACTTTGCAGGGACGCGGGTGCGCTGAGGCTGATCTTGCACACCAGGAAAGTGGCTCGACGTTCTCCCTCTGCACAAACAGAGCATCAATCCAAGGTCGCATTGATTGGAAGTGCCCTGAAGAAATTAGTGAAAGGCAAAAACAAAGCGAGCGAAAACAAAGGAGAAGGAGAGGAAGGAGAAGGAGAAGAGGAGGAAGAGGAGGAGGAAGACGAGGAGGAGGAAGACGAGGACGATGACGACGATGACGACGAGATTGAGTTTGACTTCTAATTAAAAGTATTAAGGAAACAAATGGATAAGTACAATACCTGGCCTTGCGATCGAACTAAAGTTTGGCAGCGGGCCGAACAAGGTCACGCTCTTCAGTTCCTGCTAGGACACCTTGGTTTCAACAAAAGCCGCAACAAAGAAGGGATTACCTGATGCATAAATACATTGCATATGCGCCTTGAGCTTCAGCGATTTGTAGACAAGGTATAAGCGGCTGCATAAAGAACATTTGCTAGAAACAAAAAGAAAAGAAAAGAAAAACTACTCGCCTTTGATTTTTGGCAAATCCCTGGCTGCCCCGCCTCCTTTGTCGCAATGAAAATCTGGGATGTGACCACTTCTGGTGAATCCGAAGGATGCCTTGGACTGTTTCACGTGCTGTTGCTGCTCGTAACTTTGGCCTCATTCATATGATCTCGCTCTCTTTTCCTCTGCCAAAGCAGCCACTCGAGCCGGGCCCAACCAACAGCAGCACATGGAGCCACCATCCCCTGCACACAAAAGGTGATAAATTAGAGCCCAGCTGTTGCTAAATGCAATGCAACCGGCAAGAGACTTTAGCACAAAAACTACATGCCAGGGCCAGCAGAGAGATTGAAATAAAAACTAAAGTGCCGAAAAAGTACCGTCTGAGATTGACCCCTGCGTGTAGTGTTGTGCGGGTGTAGCAGTTTTTATGGGGAGTCCCGTGACGAAAGTTGTCGTCCTGCACAAGCGTATCAGTTTACATTCCTTTGGCAGCTCTCTACCTGGAAAATGTTAACGAATGGCTCCGTCCAGTGGATGGAGATTCTCGACAGAATACACGGCGTCGATCGCGTAGCTTGTGGACGTGGTTAAATTATTCCTAGGCCAGAACCTGTGCAATCATTTTGCCAAGGAAAACAAAAAATAATCAGTGAGATTCAGACCATACTTCACATAAAGTACGTACCTCTAAACTTGAAGCCATATTTTATCTCCGGTCCCATCTTTCCGCAAGCATTCTCCTGTTGATTACCAGCTCTATTTCACCTTCTACGAGCTCTAGAAACACGGGCTAGCAAGTAGGACCTGCGTCGCTGGAAGTAAAAAAAAAAGAGAGAGAGAGAGAAGAAAACCACCAACATCACACTCAGTGGACAGTGATGCTTCAAGGGTCAGCCATAGCCATTAAGAAAAGGACGACATTACTCTGGTCTCAAAAGATGTTGTCATTTCTGGTGTTTCAAAGCTATGGTACAATAGAAGTTGTAAGAGTAACAGTCAGCCGACTACCACATCCTGAAAGGAAAAAAAAAATAAAGAACACTACACTTGAAAACTTAGCTGAAAGTGCTCGAAATCACGATCTTACGCTTTGTTGTGAGCCTCCCAGAGGGTTGGAAAATGAGAACCCAGAATACTACGCGCGCCGCATCGTTCAAGGGAAGAAGAAGAAGAAGAAGAAGAGAGCTTTAGCCTGTCACCGCTTCTCGTAGTTTCCAGACTGGAGCGAACCATCCCTGAGTAGACGAATGCTCAGACTGTTGTACCGTCCTCTCGAGTAATGTCTCGAAGCCTTCCGCCAGTCGGTTCCAGTCCGCATCATCGACGCAAACTCCTCATAGCTTATCTTGCCATCCTTGTCCAGATCAACCTCCTGGAGGATGTCGTCGATCATCTCCGTCTCGCTGGCCCCACGATCATCGTACAGAGCTTCTCGAAGCTCCTCCTTCTCAATGAATCCGCTCTCGTCCTTGTCCAGCCGGTTGAAAGCCTTCCGCAGGTACTCATCATTGTCCATCCTCTGTATGTGGATCATCATGGCCACGAACTCTTGGTAGTCAAGCGTCCCCTTGTTATTCACGTCCGCCGCTTCCATCAGCAGCTTCGCCTCGCTCTCCGCCAGCTGCGAGCCAATCTTCGCCAGGCCAACCTTGAGCTCGTCGTACGTGATGCTGCCCTCATTCTTCTGGTCCATCACCTTGAACATGTCCTTGTAGCTCTCGACCTCGTCACCCGACAGAAGCTCCGTGATCATCTGCAGGGCCTTCCTCTTGAGCTTGTTCATCGCTGAAAACTGCTTCAGCCTGTTCCTCACGACGTCCCCCAGTGGAACGTTCGACGCCTTCTTCGCGTTTTGCAGCCACGGGTGATCGAGGACCTGCTGAGCCGTGTAGCGTTGCTTTGGATCCGGCATCAACATGTTTTGCACGAGCGACTTCGCGTTCTCAGATATCTTTGGCCACGGGTCCCGCTTGAACTCGATCTGGCCGCGAAGAATAGCCTGCGCCACACCCTGCTCCGACTCGGCCCAAAATGGTGGGACTCCCGACAGCAGAATGTAAAGGATCACACCCGCGCTCCACACATCGATCTCCGGCCCATAGTTCCGCTTGAGAACTTCGGGTGCCATGTAGTATGGGCTCCCCACAATCTCCGAGAACCTCTCTCCCGGCCTGAAGAAGACGGACAACCCGAAGTCGATCGCTTTCAGTGGCGAGTTCTCCTTCTTGTTCGCGAAGAGGAAGTTCTCCGGCTTGAGATCCCTGTGCATGACGCCGTGCTTGTGGCAGACTTGCACGACCTCCACGATGGTCCTCGTGATCCCGGCAGCCGCCCTCTCGCTGTAGTGGCCGCGTGCAATGATCCTGTCGAACAGCTCCCCTCCCTCGCAGAGCTCCATCACCAGGTGGACAGCATTGCCATCCTCGAAAACATCCTTGAGCGCCACCACATTGGGATGCCGCGGCAAGTGGTGCATGATCTGGACCTCCCTCCTCACGTCGTCGATGTCCACTGCCGTCCGGAGCTTGGATTTGGAGATGGACTTGCAAGCTAGATCCTCCTGGCTCTCCTTGCCCGTGCACAGATAGGTGATGCCAAATTCTCCGCGGCCCAATTCCTTGCCGAGAACGTACTTCTCGTTGATGTCCACTCCCTGCTGGACGGACATTCCCGGCGCATGCTCCTTCATTATCACCTTGGGCGGCCCGGTCCCCTTGAATCCATCCTGAGCAAAAGGATTGGGCTTTCGCTCCTTCCTCTTGATACCTGGCGTCGCGCAGCAGTTCCCCATTGCCGCTGGAGATCCACAGATCACCGGATGCTCAAAAGCCTCTCGGATCTGTGCCTAAAGCCCCGGCGAAAAGACTCGTGCGATGCGACTCGCAGATCGCGCCGCCCGGCTCCCGGAGCAGATCTGCGCAAGCTATATCAGAATGTAGCCAGATTTCGAGCGAAGAAGCTATCGATCTACCTCAAGGCGCTTACCGGCCAGCGAGCCCCTCGTGGAATCTAGCCAAACCCCAGCAGCCAGCTCCCGATGCCGATATTTCACGCTGCCGACCGTCGAGAGATGAAATCCGGGCAAATCACGAATCACGAATCCCGCGGAGCGATAGAGAGGCGCCGCCGGCGCTCGCGCAGCGCCATGCTCCTCCGGCCCCCGGGAAAACCCTAGCTAGCACGCCGCAAAACCCTAGCGGCATCCACAACGAAGCCGAGCTACCTCGCGAGAGGAGTGAAAAGAATGAGTGAATCGAGTGAAATGAACGGCCTGGCATTTAGGGACAGTGTCCTTAGAGCGTAAGCCAGAGTCCTCCGGGGGTCAAAGAAACGTTGCTTTTTGGCCGCCTACGTGTCACGAAGCTCAGCCGTGGGATATTCGCGCCGGCATATTCTCACGTTTGAAAGTTCCCTGTGGGCAAGTTGGTTTGGATGGAGGTTTTCTTCCGTACACACTACCTATTGACAGCATTGTACGGTCAGGTTCCTATGTTCTTTGCTAAACTTAAAGACTTTAGAAAGCAAGTGTTCTTCGCGAACCTTGATCGCATGAGAGAACAAACGCGCAAACGCGCAAACGCGCACTCTCTCGATTTCTTTTTTACATTCCTCGAGTGAGACCAGTTTACACACCACCATCACCAAACAGTTATATAGTATATAGGTATGTCATCTTCGTCGTGGTCTCTTTTCTTTCTTTCTTTCTTCTTTTCCGCGGTCCAAAGTCTTTACCCTGCGTCCCACCCAGTCAGTGTTGATGTTGTTGATGGATTTATTTAGAGACCTTGACAATGTGTCGCGATTGTAGAGCTTCCCTCACGTCACCGGTGAGCTCCTGATAAAAAAAAATATAAGAAAAACTTCCATCCCTTCCTGCATTTTCTCTCCGGACTTTGTTAAGCTCACTCGACCTTCGCCTGGATCGTTTTTGTCAAAAATCTGCTTGCTGCTCGCTCTGGCGACCGTCCCAGCACCGAAAGTTAATCTTCCCTACTCGTACATATCCCGCTGCTTCGCGGTCCCAAAAAACACGAGCTCGTTGTACACTGGTCATCCATTTTCGGCTGCTATCGGCTACTCGATTGCTCTGGAGACGATGCTGCCGGGATCCGTGGCTTGGCCTCGATCTGGAGCTTGCATCCAGCACTGACCCGGCCTGGAGCTCCTAGTCTTGAGACCACGCTATCATCCCTGACCTTGCTACTCGAAGATTTAGTGGAGTCCCGTTTGTCGTCAAGACCACCTTTCAAGTTACCAGGTTGTTGATCAGTTGTTCTACCAATCTGTGGTTTCCCCTCGACTGATATCCTGTTGATTCCATCGACCTCTTGCTTTCCCAATTCGGACTGGCCACCACTGTCTTGTCTGAGCTTTTTGTGTATAGAAAAGTCGCCTAGATGAGGCCTCCGCTTAGCATGAGGCCAGTGTTCCGATCCATCACTCTTTCGAGGACGGCTTTTCCCATTGCTAGGGACAAGGGAATCGTCATCTTCATCGTCATAGTCAACCAAGCAGAATGGTCTGTAGGGACAAATTAGCAAGAGAAAAATCTTCCAAAGAGATGAACGACTAACCTGAATGGCGCATCCTCTACTGCATTGCCATTGACTGTGATAGTCTGAGACGTTTGTGCGCTGTCCTCTTCGTCATCACTGAGCAAGTCGGAAGTTAAAAACCAGTGCCTATAAAGTAAAGCAGCACGTACCTATCCTCGTTGAAATAATCTTCTTCAGCCTTATCAAGTGCACGTTCGTCTTTCCTTTTCCTTAGACTGGGAAGCGGGCCAATAAAGCGGTCGGAACTAGTTTCTATTCCACTAGGTCCGGCAGGAGCTTCTCGATTAGACGTAGTAGAATCATCCATATACTGCTAAGTAAAACATTAAAGAATGCGAAAAAAAAAAACACTCAAACTCTGCTCACCTGGTCATATTTCACCTTCAGTTGCTTAACAGTATCAACATAGTCGACGCATTCCAGCTTTTTGCCGTAGTTTTCAACAATATGTATGAGAAGATCCTTCAAATTCGACTGTAACAAAAGAAATTAAGCTTCGTAAAAAGTATAGCAAAGATTTACCTTCCGGATAAAATCAAGCAACTCCAATACAGCTGAGTTAAGAAGGTTATATCGGTTTCCGTTAGCTAAAAACGCCTGAATAACAGGCTCAAAAAGATTATTCTTAATAAGGTACCGAGCATAAAAGTTATCCTGTAATAATGGCGTTAGTACCGAACCACATCGCACAAAACCATCACCTTAAGCCCCACACAAGTTCGGAGGAACCTCACAGCCGCGACGACAAGGACTTTTTCCTTCCTTCGAACAAGGCGCAAGACCTTCTCTACAACGTTGTTCCGCATCACGTAATACCTGCAAACAGTCTCTTAGCTTGATTAAATGAAAGTAGCACTTACTTCATCCTGTATCCATGATGCAGTACGCAAAAGCACATCAATTCACAAATGTTGCCGAGCACCTCGCCAGATGCTTGTGTTTTCTCTACCGTAGGGACTCGCTTCGAATGTTCCGTAACCACCTTTGTCGGACAGGAAGAAGTTAACACTTCAACAAGCTGATCTATGTATTTTTCATAGAACATCTCCAAGTACGCAATCTTTTCGGTTGGCTGCTGCTTTCCAACTCCAAAAATCAATAAAAAATGCAAAAACACTAAAATTGACCTCATACCTGTTCTGATGGTTCAGAGTCCAAGAGCATTCTCATTATTTCGAGAATTTGTGCTTGCAACCCTCCTTCAGAGGAGTTCAACAGACCCTTGACCTGGACAAGAACCATCTTAGTATCTATTGAAAACAAGATTTGCAAATACCAGAAGACCAAAAAGAACGTGACCCTCTTGCTGCACAAGAAAAGTACGTAGCAAAGCAGCATCATGATTGAGAATTACAATCAGGATATCGCTCCTGCAAGACAAAAAAGATAAACGAGGATTCTCAAAAATTCGAGTGACTTACCCACTTACACGCAGATTTAAATCTTCACTTTGAAGAGCCATTGTAACAACTTCAAAAATGCCTTTCTCAACAAGGGAGCTGTAAAGCGACGATCAAAGTCCAACATCAAACTAATGTGTTCATACCCGAAAAGTTCCGAGCGGTGAAGAGAAAGAAGATTTTTGCTAAGGTTGCAAAACTCGTGCAGGAAGTATATCTGGAAGAAACAGTCTAAGCATAAATTCAATTAATCAACGAAATAAAAACTTACCAAATCGTTTCGAACATTTTGAGAGATGTCAGGGGATCGAAGTTTTGCAAATAGATCACTTACAAATGTTTTATCAGAATGGAGAGCAGAGACCACCTAAAATGTAGAGTTAATAGCAGGCCGTGTCACACAATGCAAATAAAAATTACCGCTTTGTTGTTCGCTAACATCATCGAATTCATATTGGCAAACGTTTGGTCATCCAAGACACGAGGTAAAATAACATCCTGCAAACATGGAGTAGTCAGAACAGATACTACAGTCAGAGTAAGAGTATGAACCTTTACGTAGCCGATTCTATAGGTTTGGTGAATCTTCGACACAATGGCTACGTCATGTATGGGTACAGCCTACATTTAAAATAATAAGAAGCTTCAAAACCAACGTACACAATTACCTCCTTAAAGACAACTTGAGTTTTTAAGAAACCCCGATGATCTTGTTGAGAGGAAAGTTCAGGATCGTCTAATATCCAAAAGATCAGAAACAGGAGAATGAAACCTTCGGTCTTACATTCTAATGCGCCCACCACGTCCATGACGTGTTCATCGCTAAAAATAGTGTCGAACACATTCTTGTCGTTCAAAGAAACTGAAAATGAAAGGAACATCACAACTAGGCAACCACAATTTGAAACCTTACTCATTCCCTTGACTATCCGGAAGATCATGTGAAGGTTTTCAACGTTTTCCAAGTCCTCGCAAAGCCTGAACAGCTCCATCAGTTTCGGGATATAACTTTGCTGATTAACACATATTCGAGCATGAGAACTTGCCTCAAGAAAACTTAGACGAGTTAACAACTTACTTCTTTCATTATTAGCGAAGCTACGCGGTCTTTGTCGGGGGGTGCAACTTCCGCGATCGTCTGAAGGGATGAAAACATGTCAAATATGCCACCAAGAATAACCTTTACCTTCACAATCTGCGGAAGCGAGGATAGCTCAACGCCGGGTAATTGTTGAATTTCACTGCTACCACTATCGTGGAGCACATCATCTGTGGCACAGTGTATCAGTATAGTTCTGTAAAGAACTATGTTCCAAAATGATACCATCGTCTTGAGATGTACCAGAATGTTCCAATTCGTCACTTGTAACACGGGCCCCGTTTTCCAAAGCTGAGTAAAGGAAGGTATCAGAGAAGGAACATTACTGTTTACAAGTGTACCTCCAACGTTGGTATAATGAACGACAGACCTTCGAACATTACAAATTTGCTCCCTGCAGCTCAAACTTTCAGAAGAATCCCACCACGCACACAATCCATACCAGATAAACCCACACCCCATGGCCTCTTGGAAGCTCAGAGCCAGATCTGTGGCAATCTCGGGATCCGTCCATGAAATAATCGTTTCTAGAGAGCACCAAAAGCATCAGTATAAATCCGCAAAGAGCAAGAGCGCAGTAGAACCTGCCTTCCTGCCGCCTATAGATATCGTCCGCCGAGATCCGATGAACTAGAAGCGTGTTGTTGTCTTCCTCGTCAATAACAACCATGCCCAAAGCATCTGATCTCTGCAGAAACGAAAGCAAAACATATGAGACAAAGTTGCGAGCAAGCTGGCACAAACCTCAAGGTACTCGACCGAGACATGGCCCGTTCCTTTGTCATCCCACCTTCCTTCATCGTTCAAGCGGTATACCTTTACACGCTGAACCGCAAGCAGATGCAAACTCTTATACCAATCGCGAAAAAAAAGGGGGAGAAAAATTCAGTATCAGTTAGCTGCAAGCTACTGCTAAATCGCTACTTCTACCAAAGGAGAAGGAGGAACAAAAAAATAAATCCTTGCGGGAACAATGAGACTCACCTGAAGGTAGTTCAAGTCGAGTTGAGTGGCGGCTTCGTTATTACTCTGAGAGGAAGACATGACCTTGGAACCAAGCGCGCGCGCGCTACTCACAGCTCCATCCATTCCGCCATTGGAGTAACCCTAGGCCCACTTCCCAGAAAACCCTATCCTGCCGGCTTCCGCTGCTGCTGCTCCACCTAAAACCCTAGAAATTCCCCCTCGCAGCTCACACCATTCTCGGCAGGGAAGGACTAGCAGCGCCACGCTACCTGCGAGCACGCCCGCGCGACAGCGCGCCGAGAATCCCCGTCCGCCATAGCCTCGCACCTTGGCGCCCTAGACGCGTGCGCGAGTCCAAACCCAAACAAGACAACACTACTCAAAAACACACACACTTTTTTATATTTCACCCTGGGGACATTTCTACCATGGGAATTATAGAACTTAAAACCATGGTACATTTTGTCAAAAAAGGGACATTGATTGCGAAGTTCCTGGCATCCAAAAGTTCGCGATTTCAAGCGCCATTGTCTCCTCTTTTTCTGGGAAAGAATATCCTGTTTAGTCCCCCTTTTGCCACAGGGATTTTCCACACACGAAAAGCGTCAGTGCCGCGCACAGCATCACGAGGGGAGTGCCAATTACACACCCGTTCTGTACGAGATTCACCAAAGTCTACAGGAAAAATACGAAGAGAGAAAGCAATTTTTACTTCTCGATTGTTAGAAATTTTATGGAAGAACTTTACCAGCGAGGAAGCCACGGCGTGCATAGCGGGGACGAAGAATCGGAGGCCACTGTTGTGGTCTTCGTAGCCTTTGAAAAATATAACCATTGAAAATGTGTGGATCAATAGAAATCCGAGTGAGATGAGAGCTGTTCTAACAAAAAACAGACACCAGTTAAAAAGCAAAAACCTTGAGAAAAAAAGACCAAACTTTACTTACAAATCACTAGAAAAAATGGCATTTGAGGACACGAGCGAAGGTAAAATGTCCCGGGTCCAAACGCCGGTGTAAGCAGGCTCAAGCAAAACATGATCGAGTGAGCCAAACCATGGCCAAAGCCCAGAGCTGCAACCATCAAGAGATTCAGACTGCGAAAATTAAATCGATTGCCTCTAACTATGATACGGAAAAACAAGTTTTTTCAAGCTTACCAATGGCGATCTCGATCTTTTCACTGGGTCTAAGAGGAGGCTTCGAGATCCTGACCGCAACACCATTTAGAGAAGACTCCACTTTCCTGATCAACACTTATTTCCACCTCCGAAAAAACAAAGAAAGAGCTCTCTTACTTGAAAGTTCGCCAGAAGTGAACTCTAAGAAACTCCTGAAGAGCCACTGACGAAGCTAGGAGTGGCAAACAAATCCAATCGGAAGAACCCAAAGGAAGAAATCCCCTCCAAACGATCGCAAGCGCGACGAGAGATGCGAGCCATACCAGCGTGCTGAAAAAAAGCACCAAGGAAAATCAATGCGATGTATCAACTTATCAAGACCATACCTTGCAAGGAGCGTAAGAATAAGAAGGGGCTTGGACACGATAGAGAGGAAGAAGAGACTAAACCCCGGCCCAAGCGCGATCAGTGTGTACCCCACACCGCTAGCTACTGTCATCACCTCAAACCCTAGAAATTTACTCTAGAACTTCCCCCCATCTTCTAAAAACTTTGATTTTTTTTCGAGCTCTTCATCTGTTCTTCGATTTTTTTCGATCTTCTTCTCTGTTCTCTGTCCGCCAAGACGAACAAGCTAGATGAGTATATCAAAGAGATTTCTAGAGAAGCGTAAAGAATTTAAGTTTATAACTTACAGATTGTCCCACCGAGTACATGAGAATGCAACACTCTGGGAGTTTGCAAAAGACCGTCAAGGAGTCCTGGGAAATAGAATAAGGTGCAAACCACGTCACAAACCATGCATGCTAAGTAGCCATAGAGCTATATGCTGCTGCTAAAATCAAAGAAAGAGAGAGGCACTCCACGCACATTTGGAAAGAGTACAAACGATGACTGCTCATCCCATCTTCGTGATGATCCGACTCTCTCAGAAACGCAAGCTTGTCTGTGCAAAACACACACACACGCGCGCGCGCGATTAGGATCATGTTCTCGTCCACTTTGGATCTTACCACCAATGACTTCTACGGACGTCGCGGGGTGAAAGATCTCTCGACCTCTCCCTTATACGCTCGCGAGAAGGAGACCTTGATCTGTAGAACCAAAACTTAGCACAAGAAAGCAAACGAGAACTTACCTCCTGCGACCACGCTCCCTCATGTATCCTCTATCTCTATCTCTTTCTCTTTCTCTGTCACGGTAAGATCTCTCCCTGCGTTCTCTGCGATCATTTTCTCTCTCGTCGGGCTCCTTGCTTGCCAGAGCCCGTTCTCGAGCCCTGCTCCACAAGCACACACGGTTAAGCTCAGCCTCGAGACGCCAAAACTACACTCCTACTTTTCTTCTGCAAGTTTCCGCGCCTTTTCTTTTTCCTCCTGCAGTTAAAGTTGAAAGGCCGAGCTACTAGCAATCATCCGGAAGATTACCCGAAGTTCGCCGAGCTTTTCGCGGATGCGCATGTATCCGAGGTGAAGCTTTCCACCAAAATGATCAGCGAGCCGTCGATCACTGCATGACATGAAATGAGATTTTGACAAGAATACCACATCAAACTACAGTACCTGTCGTAGATGCTAAGATATGCTCCACATATATCACAAACACGTAGCTTCTGATCAGTCTGTAAACTATCACGGATTAGCATAACCACACAAGTTAGGAGTATCAATATACGAACAGCTCGTGCGTCCTGTTGAAGCACCTTGTTTGGGTCCGGAGCCATATCATACCTCGAGACAAGCTGTGCGGCACATCAGATTCTTAGCCTGACACTTATTACAAATATTCTCGCAAGTGGTACCTTTTTCAACGCTTCTGCCTCTTCCAGGGCCTTTTGCGCTTCATCCACCAAGCCTTGCTCACCTAGATCGCATCAAAACCAGTGAGGAAAACACAACAATCTCTAAACGAAATATATTTACCCAACACTTCTGCCTTGTTCAGCTTCTCCTTGATCATATCCTGGGTCCTTGCATCGGGAGGAAAAGGCATATATGGAAGAGGAGCCAGTGGAGGCGCATTTCCTTGCAAAAGTAAAGCTCTGTCCTTGTTGAACGCTTCTAGAAGAGATAGAGCCTGAGAATAAAAACAATGACATTCAAAAGGAAAACAAAATTTTGAAAGAAGGAAGAAAGCATACTTGTCTGTCTGCTCTCGTGGATCTAAGCGCCTCCACTTCTCCCATCACTCTGATTTTATCATCGGTTTTCCCCTCCAGCTCTAAAATGGAAGAAAAATGTTAGCTAGCATCCCCAGGATCATCAACTCTCACCTAGATTTTCGGCGATTCTAAGCTTCTCTTTGATCTGTCTTGTGTATTCGAGTGCTTCCGAGGACTGCGAAAGTGATTAGCGAAGATGAAACTCTGAAACCAACAAAGACGATCAACGCTCACCCTGGTCACCTCCGACACTGCAATAGCAGTAGCAGCATTCACATCATCCTCTTCTATTCGCTTCAAAGCACGCTGGATCTTCCTGTCACACTCCAAAACGTGTTTCTCCAAGCATTCTTCCAGCTCTCTATTATAACACTGCTTGGTCTGCTCGTTATACCTGAGAACACATCGTAATGAGGAAAAAACGAGAGAGAAAAAATTAATCTACTCACTCTTTTCGCAGTTGCAAGGAATGGATCTTTGGGCAGACGCCTAAATCCATTCTCTGTGGAAAACCAGATGCAATAACATCTAGCGCTGTGGATTCTAATCGATGATTACCGTGAGCTGGAAGAGATCGTGAGGACAGAGGCCAGCAAGGTAGAGGCGACAGACATCCCGATCGGAGAACTTGCGCTGCACTTCCTGGACATCGCCGTTGCGATTGGCGCCCATGAGGGCGTCCAGCTGCTTCCGGAAGGAATCCATTGTCGAGCCCTAAAACATAAACAAAGTTCAAGGCAATCTATTTAAATTAATGAGTCTCAATGAATCTAAAATGAATTAATATTTAGAAAAAAATATTTAATCCATTATCTCATATTACTTATAAATTTTTTGAATATTTTCGGATATTTTAAATCATGCAATTTTCATTGACTAGAGTTTAGCCTTCAGGGAATGAAAAACAAACTAAACTCATGTTGTGCAATCTAAAACTAAAAAATTCCCAACGTTAGAAAAAAGTGTACATAGTCACGTTTGGGACATGCCACATATGCAGCCATGTCATCTATTATTTTTTTGAATGATTCAATTTAACCCACGATTCGTGGAGCTGTGGAGTTTGGCATATACAAAATTGCGCAAAGTATTGTAAGATCTTGTTGTGAACGATCAGTGAGTGACTTTTATAGACAACATTTGGAAGCCACATTTGGAAGTGATTTCTCTCATGAAAGTTCTTAGCAGCTTGAGAACATCCAAGATGCCGACTTGTGTCATTCACAAGCTCATCACGGTGTGTGGCTACAAGACCGTGGTCAAGTTCTTCCCTCACCAGCCATCAGAACTCGAAGTATACAGTTGCCCTCACTGCCTTGGGCTACTTGACAACGAGCACAGCATCTTCGTCACCTCTCGTCGAGAGAATGCTGAACTTCTGCAAGCAGTTCTTGTCATGCTCTGGTCCTGTTTGCGAAATGGCCGGAGTCGTTCTGTCCGGACTTTTGACGCAGCCAGATATTCATTCTCATCTTCTCGGGTACGAATAAGTTCTTGTAAATGATCTTAATTAGCTTGAGTTCTTCTCGGCGCATTCATGGCCTGGTCACACGATGCACTGAAAACACCCCAAGGCAGCTCTACTGGAGTTTTTTCTTATCCCTGGTACTGTCAATGCACAGGCTAGAATTTTTAAGTTGAGATGTCCCCTGCGTTAACGCATTCTACGCAGGTCGGGGATCGTAGCATTCTTCTGGAAATTGCACCTGTTCCATGGAAGGAAGTGAGTACGCTATCTGACTCGCCCGTTGCAACTCCCAGTCCTTTGCTACGGAAGCTTCTCATCAAGCTTAGTCAGTGCATCAGCCTAATGTATTTGCCTCCGAAGCTAGCGGCTTGGAGATACATGGTTCGTGACAAGTTATATGCAATCAGATTTTACTTCTGTCTATCTTTTGCAGCTTGGCATGAAGTCTCTTTTCCAAAATCTGGAGAAAACAAGCAACGTGTTGCCTGACGATGCCTCTGCCCCCACCGCTGAACAGGACGAGGATGGCTGCAACTTCATGGTGGCTGTTAGAAAGAGAAGGAACTCAAATCAGTCTCCAATTCGAAATAAATAAATGCACTTACAAGATGGACACTTCTCCACCACCAGATTGCATGCAGACAGCCTCACTATCGGGAGAGCTTCTCACCTTCAGCACACAGAAATACGAATCTGGGAGCAAATGAAAAACTTTCACCTTGTGACTCTAGGAGTGGCGCACTTCACAATCGGTTCACTCCAGCTTTCAACAGCACGACGTCTTGGCAATCTACGTGATCTATCAACTTCTTGGATGGTTTGCGTTCTCAGTGTGGTTGATCAGCTTCTATCCGCAAGTGCTGCTCAATTGTCGGCCAAAGAGGTACGCATTGATCACCGCTGGAAGAAAACTATTCCTATTCCTCGATTTTACGTTTTGCTTTCTTTTCTCAAGCTAGTTTTCGAATGTTTGCAGCGTCATGGGACTTAACTTTGATTTCCAGGTGCTGAACTTCACCTAGCATTCCTCATATCTCATTTACAATGCGACCGTCTTCTTCAGCCCTGTTGTTCAAATAGAAGTACAGCAGCAATGAGGTGTGTAATTGAGTGATAGACGAAGAACTCTGAATCCTTTTAGCTTTCTAGATGATTCCAATTGCTCTAAATGACATTGCTCTCTCCATCCACAATTAAAAATGATTTAGTGCATACTAATGCTTGGTTTGTTTAATAGTAGTGCTTATTATTTATTAATCTAATTAATAGTGCAAGTTTCCTCTATGAGGTAAGAAACAAAAGCTAAAGAGAAAGGTGACAAGCTTATAACTTTGGTGTCTATTTAGAGAGGAAAAGTATAATGAGACCCCCATTTTTAGAATTAGGGTGTGCATTTGATTCAGACTTGTCTGAGATGCAATAAAAATTCTTATATGGCACTAATGTGTACAAAACTATGCAAACATGGCATGCATGCCAATGCATACTTATGCATTTGAAAAACATTTGCATCCAAACATTGATTTGTGAGCTACTTGTCTTGAAAAGGTGGAGGATGTGAACCATGTTGTCAACAATTGTCTGACATATAAACAATCCCTTAGGCTAACCATGTCATTGTTGGTAGTACAAAATGGACAATCCAACTATATAAATTCTTACAAGAGATGGACTTCATATGTCAAGCTCTAGTAATTTACACTTGCAACTCCACTACATCAACCATTACCCAAAGGGTAACAGTGAGGAAGAGGAAGAGATTCGGGTGATACTAGACACACTAGAGGTGGAGACAGATATTGGCTGCCAAACACTGGAGAAAATCATTTGTAAAGCTTATTTAAATCCCTCGTAAGATCATATAAATAAAATATGAATGAAGGAATGAATGAATTTATCTTGTAGCATATCAGTACACTTCCCAGCTATACTATACCTCCCTATACTTGATTCATTATAATCTGTAATTATATTATTTATAATTTTTTGCATAAGCAAAATAAAAATAAGCGTGGTGTCAACAAGTGTACATGTAATAATTGTAAAACGTGTCTGGTGTCCGCAGAGGATCTCGGTGGTTTTCTTGGTGAGAAATTTTTTTCAAGGAGAAACAGTGGCGTTGCAGAGCTGAATGAAGTGAACACCTTCCAAGGCTGATTCCGTGGAAATAATTCCATTTTTTACCAGAATCCCAACAGGCAAGCTATTGACGAAACACCTAGAGCAAACTTGGGCACACAGGATGCAAGGAGGCAGCGGTGAATGTGTGGAGCTCGTCTTCTTCAGGCTTTCTGCAATCGATCTGTGCCAGGCGAGGTGCGTGTGCCGTGATTGGCAACGAACAATCGACGATCCCAGCTTCCGTAAAGGGTACGCGCGCTCCCACGCCTGCATCCCTCTCCTCTGCCTCCGCATTGCCTGGTGCTCGTCCCTCTTCGTCAAGCCGGTGGAGAACTCCCCTTGCAGCGGCCAGTGGCGTCACTTCCAGACGCTCCCGGAGGGCATGAGGATTGTCAGCAGCGACGCCGGCTTGCTCTGCCTGGCCACCGTTGTGGAGTTCCAGCGCCCAAACTCCATCTTCGTGTGGCGCTACAGTGATCTCAACTCCTCACCGGTGAGAGTCCCTTTGCCGCCGGTGGTCAGCAATGGAACTAGCATGGTGGTGTACAGCCGCGAGAGGGATCGATCGACGCCAGAGTTTTGCATTGCTAGCTTCAACAGGCCCCCTAGGTTCGACAGGCCCTCGCTCTCGATGCACATCTACGACTCGGCGTGTGGCGAGTGGTCCAGGCGCAAAGACTGCCCAGATGTATCGGCTACTGTCAAAGGGAAGGCCTTCTCTCCGATGCTGGATCACGGTGAGGTGGTACAGTTTTGCCCGAGGGCCTCGAGGATCGCGAGATACAACGTGTGGGATGGTTCCTGGCGGGTTTTCCAGGTTGATGCCAACGAGTTGGAGCTGGGACTTTATAGCTGGTGCTTCCTGCAGCTGGATCGGGACCGACTTCTGCTGGTGAGCGAAGACATGGAAGAGATGGGGCTGGTTGTCGCTGAGGCGCGGGGAGAGAAGTGGGAGGCTGTGTCGTACTCTGACGAGGAGCTTCGTGATCCGTCACTGCGGGAAAAGTTGACATGCACCGATGGGAAGGACAGTGTATGGCTGGTGGCCAAGTCGCGCATTGTGCACTATGGAGTTGATTCCAGGAGCTGGTCAGAGGTTGATGCGCCGGATGTGTTGAGGGCAGCTCCTGGTGCCTCTGATGTTTTGAGCGGAGCTCGAGGACAAGTGGAGCTTGTGTGGTTCTCGTGTTAAGTTCTTTAGTTTCTTTTGCTGTTGATCTTCACTGCTTGTTGCTGGATCTCACGACTTTCTCCTAGTTTTTGGCGCAGCTTGACTTTCTACTTTCTTTTTAGAAAGATCGTCCTCTCGTATTCGCTTAAAAGCACGTTGCCATCTTCGTGTCACCGTCCGATTCAGGCGCTCTCTATGATACCACTGCTTTATACCTGCGTAAGAAAAGCTAATTCATTCGCAGCTTAGAGACAAATCCATCCTGGAAAAAGTTTGTCGCTACTCACTCCAACAAAAAAATGTGGTGGAGAGATCTTTCGATTTATTGAGCCGGAATGGGCAAAAATTTGGCGCTTCTCTCCTCCATACTTGAGGAGCTGGGCTCGTTTCTTCAGCGCAGTGATAGCCTTTTACACACGAGAGAAATTTTAATCATGCAAGCCAAGAAGTTCAGAATCGTAAAGACTAGTTCTAGGCTTGACTCTTGGAAATTTGGAAGTTTGGAAATTTGCTATTGTTCATTCTTCCAGTGGGCAAACCAAATCACAAGATATGGATAATACGAACCATGAAGTCAGTGATAGTATGTGGAGTTGAGCACAGAGCTCCGAATGAAGTGAGTCCCTTGCAAGGCTGACTCCGTGAAAAGAATCCCAACCGACTGTCCAAACAAATCCTGGAAGCAGTACGAGAATTGCTGGCTCGACAGCACTGAGTTTGTCCAGCTTGGGCCACTGTCGAGGGCCTGTAATTGCGCGAATTGTGGAGAAGTGAGTTTCACGAGTAAAGTTTTTCGAATTTGTCTATAAAACTTCCAGAACAACACTCGGGTTCGGGGAAGATATGGGGCATGTGACACATCCTCAGCAACGCAGACCTGATCGGCTGGCCCTGGAGCTCCAATTTCCCAGCAAAATGCTTCGATAGCTGTGCCATAAGTGTTGCAGAGTAGTTGGTGGAGCAAAAACAGGCTTTCCCACGCAAGCGTCACATAGTTGCGCATATTCTTCGTGGCTGAACCGGGATAATTAGGATAGGTATCCAGGAAGAGCCCGAATAGTTATTCCGCTTGCCTTGTCAACTTACGACGGGGCTGCCGGCCTGCAAGAGGGAAGATCGGGGAAGAACCTAATGAAGTTGGGACTGTAAGCACGTCTGCACGTTCCATTTCCTGGCTGATCTTACATCTTCCAATTGTTACATCTGAAAAACTCCAGGATCCCAGGCTGTTCTGCCTTCAGACATAGTACAATGCAGTAGTACGGAGATATACCTATTGGTTAAGCTTTACATTTGTAGTTTGTTGCATATTACATGTGGTATAATAATGTATTTAATATTATTGAATAATCTAATTGATCAATAATTATAAACATGTTTATAGTTTGCATATTTCTCTCACTGATGAGTTCTGTTTAAACACTTATATTAATGGTTTTGCCAAATCCTCTTTTTCAGCTCTAGTCATAGCTTGATACTCTATAGAAGTCATATCAAATATTAAAGCAATCTAATAGAGCATTTCATTTGTAACTTTAGTAAATTATTCTGACAATGGCATTTTGGTTCTGATGTATCATAAAAGTTTGATAGTATGTGGTTTGAGTTTTCTGGCTTCCTTAGCCAACTCAAGCTTTAAATCACCATGCAACTTGGCTAATATTTTATTTTAACTTTTTGTGTAGAATTGATCAGATTTCTCTTTATTAGAATGCCTCTTTCTTGGTTCTCCACCATTTTTGAAAAGAGTCTTCAAGATTTCAATCTCTTTGTTTGTTTCACTAACAAAATAATGAAACAATGGAGAATAGTGTTAAACAATCTCCTTAAAACTTTACTTTTATAGAAGCTCTAATTTGGTCCAATCTCAAGTTGATCCACTAAATCATCTTATTGATGAGAAATAATACATTAAAGATATTGTTTAAGAGTTTGAATAATACACTTTGATTTCCCATTATTTTAAGGATAGTAAAAAAGTTGATTCCTTTTAGCGGGGTCTAACTCGCGGCCTGAAATTGAATATCAAATCTTTACTCATAAGATTTGAACTAAACTTGTTATGCACAAGAATAGACATCTATGACCTATATTTAAATTAAGTATCTAGATTACTTCTTGTAAAGAATCAATTCCTTGAGGTGTTATGGACTAAAGGATCCCCCGAAATCACAATTAAAATGATAAAGAGTTCATTTTAAATAAACTTTCTAGTGATGCTTTCAAATTAAATTTATGTTGGGACTAAGGGTTAGTGGAAATGAATATGGATTTGGTGGGTGAAAAGATCAAAAAAATGCTCAAAACCACTCCTAAAAGGGAAATTAACTATAGTACTCTTAACTCAAGTGGAATGGTGCCCCACTTGAATATTATAAAGTTCATTGGTCTTTGCCCCTTCCTAAAAGCTTGTGCCTTCCTTTTAGGATAAAGGTGGGGAGTAAAAGTATCTTGCCATAGTGTTTCCCTACAAGATCTTGAACTACAAGAGGCACCCAAAGCTTGGGATTTAAAGGGTCCCATGAACAAATTTTGTTATATTAAGGAATGTTATGAACTTGGAAGTTTAGTGTACTTAGTTATTTGTGTTTGCAATGAGTGTAATCAAATTTTAAGTCCAATCTAACCAAAGGAGGGGGATTAAAAAAGAGTTTAAGAATCCATGGATGGATAGTTAAGACAATATTGCTCGTGTAGTGAGTAGTTGAAGCCAAGTAGCATTAAGTAAAAGCTGATACAATAAACTTTAGCAAGAGAACTTAACTGAGGCCGAGGCAAAGGTGGTTGACTAGATGAGGTAAATTGATAAATTGGAAAAAATTAAATTATAAGGGGTTCCAAATGTATAGTAAAGATAGTGGTTGAAAGTATATAATTTAGCTCCCATTGGGTTGTGCTACTCCTTGTTCTATATCTAACTTGGGTTTAAACCTAAGCTCCATATTGCTCTAGTCGGTGGGTACCCTCCTCCTCGTGTTAGGCCACTAATATGTTGAAATTATATCAAACAATCATCTAACACTATCTTGTATATAAGAGTTGGATACAAAGAGCTGGTACTTGTAGGGGCTATTAAGTGTGTACCAAACCCTCATTTCATAATGTAACAAGTCTGAAGTTCAACTCCAAATTCATGTGTGCTTATTAAAAGAATTGTCTCAATGATTCCTATCAAATGTTAGAGTTTCTGACTTTAGTTGCATAAGTAAAGGCTTTTTTAGTAAATCTAAAGTGACTTATATAAGATTAGCTAGATTGCACCATTTAGTAAGAATATTGTATGCATGTTTGTTTATTGATAGAGGTATGTATACAACTAGTGAGATGGCAAAATGGAATTATGTTGATAATGCTGAAATTTTTAAATGAGCAAATCAAGAAGAGAAAACTTTTGTTAAAGATGTTATAAAAGCAGTTGAGACTGAGTTAAAAGAGGAAAAACTTAAGGCTGTGACACCGTAGTATATAGCTGAAGACATGAAATTGAGAAGTTGCAAAAGGAAATTCATAAATTAAAAAAAGAGAACAAAAAGAGGAAGAAAGAAGTTGAGGTAATTAAATTAGCTAAACTTAAACAATCAGACTCCTCTTTGAGTTTTAAAGACGATAAAGTTTTCCAATCACCCTCAATTGCATGAGTTTCAAAATTCAAGCCCTTGAAACCACATAATTTCAAAAGTATATTGGACTACCAGGTTTTGAAAGATTAGGCATACAATATGGAAAACTATTTCATAGTAGTAGATATGAATAATTGTACAAAGGTTGTGTACATGTAGTCATTTCTCACAAATTATGCCAAAATTTGGTGGTGCCAAGTGTACACTAAAAAAGGGCAAACTAAAAATTGGACTAAGATGTGATCTCATATCCAAAAAGAATACTTATTAAATGATTTTAGTTTGAGACTTCATGTAGAGTAGCATAGGGATCTTATACACTACATTAATATGTTTGCTAAAAAATGCATTATATTTGCAAATATAAGTCAAGATGTTTGGAGAAGGTTTAGAGATTTTGAAGTTTAAATCAAAGATGTATTTGGAGCGTAAGGAGAGAATATAATAAATTGCCTTCAATCACTCACTCATTGAACAATATTACTAACCATATATTAGTACCTTGGATAAAAATTGTCAGGAATCCCCCAATTCTTGCCACATTCCTGACCTACAGACCACATTCCTGACTCTCGAGACACTTCTCTATTCCTGACTCTCGAGACACTTCCCTATTCCTGACTCTCGAGACACTTCCCAATTCCTGAGTCTCGAGCCACATTCCTGATGATGATGTGGCGCCTCCTCAACCTCAGCTATATTTAGGCCGTCCTCGATCCAAGAGTGGTGGAGCTTCATCAACCTATAGTATATATAAGTTAGCCTTGTTCCATTTCTCCACAATCTGAATCAACACCAGTCTAAGGCCTTTTCTTCGTTTCCATTAGCTTTTCTCTTTGTCTTTTGCATTTTTCAGTCTTGATCTTGTTGGGGGTCTTGACAGTTTGATTCAGATTGTGGTTTTTTCGTTTTTTGATTTAGCTCGTTTTGATTGTTTGATTACCTTTGCCTTTTTTTTCCCCCTTTTTTCTTTCTTCTTGCCAATGGAGTCTCCAAGCCATCCTGATTTCTTTGCTGAAGTCCTTGCAAAAATCCAGTCTGAGAATACCGAGCTGAAGGTGACCCTTCTTCGCATGCAGCAGGAGCTTGCTTCACTTTCGGCTCAAGGATCCAGCAAAGTTCCTGAACCGAAGGTGAGCTTCCCGGCGAAATTTTCAGGCAAGTGTTCGGAGCTTCGCGGATTCCTGAACCAGATGGAGTTGATCTTCGCACTTCAACATCGGCGGTACCCTACTCCCGAGTCTCAAATCGGCGCGATTGGGACGTTGCTCGAAGGTGCAGCTTTGTCATGGTTTTCTCCTCTTCTGGAGAAGAGAATGAAAGGGGTTGTGGTTCCAGAGCTGATGGATCTTCAATTGTTCAAAGAGAAGCTCGAAGCATGTTTTGGCGAGACGGATCGGGTTCGGGCTGCTACCACAAAGATGAGACGTCTCTCTTAGGGGTCTCGTCCTGCCTCGATCTACGCTGCAGAGTTCCAACTCCTTGCTTTGGACACTCAGTGGGATGAGCGGGCCCTGATTGACCAATTTCGTTTCGGCCTCAACAACGGTGTCAAGGATTTGTTGCTCACCATGGAGGATCCCAAGGACCTGTCGGATGCCATCAACAAAGCTGTTCGATGTGACAATCGTCTCTTTGAACGTTGTCAGGAAAGTCACCGCACCGCTGTTTTTCCATCCCAGACTCAGGAATCCCATCTTGAGTCTTCAGGGCATACTCCTGAACCTACTGCTCCGGTTCCGATGGATATTTTTGGTACTCCCCGACTCATTAGAGGGAAGTTGAGTCCTGCTGAGAAGCAACGTCGAATATCTCATAATCTTTGCCTCTATTGTGCTGATCCTAATCACAAAGCAGCTGTATGTCCCAAGAAGCCTCCTCGACTGCTCGAGTTCACTCTGCCTCAAAGTCCACCTCTATTGCAGTTGGGAAACGACCCTGTCCAAACAGAGTAGGAGCTGTCTGTTTGGACTCCCCGAATAAAAATCACTTTTCTTCTTTATCAAGCTCCTCACCACCTTTCATCAAAGCCACCACCAATTCCCGCAACTTCCGCGTCCCATGTCTCCTTTCTTTCACCGGACAATCAGGACTCAAGGCTCTGGCGTTACTGGACTCGGGTGCAACTTCCTGCTTCATGGACACGGACTTTGCTGCTCGACATCACGTTCCTCTTTCTCCTACCATACGGGATTTGAGGGTTGAAGGCATCGGCGGGCATTTTGTGTCTCCATCTTCTAGACTTAGGGAAACGTTGCCCGTTCGAGTACACATCGGGTCCACCGTCACCGATATCGCCTTCAACATCATCAGCAACAAGTCCTCTTTTGTGGTGTTCGGTCTTCCTTGGTTCCAATTACATTAGCCTCAAATCTGTTGGAAGGAATTACAGCTCATCTCTCCCACGGCTTCCCCTGCTGTTCATCGAGTCCGAATCAGGGAAAGTTCCCTAAACTCAAATTGGGGTTCTATTCCTGACTCTATAAAGTTTTCACCCTCTTCTTTTTCCTCTCTTCCATCTTACACTGGACCGTATCCTCATCTCATCATTCCATTTAGTCGTACGCCTCCTCCTATCTCCACAATCACTATGAAAGAACTCCTTCATGAAGAACCTCTTTTTCTTTTTGCTTTGCATGTTTCTTCTGTCAGTCTTCCTGAGAAGTATCATGATTTTGGGGATGTGTTTGACAAGAAAAAAACTAGTGTATTGCCTGTTCATCGGCCTTATGATTGTCCTATTGATTTACAGGAAGGAGCGTCACCTCCGTGGGGGCCTATCTACGGGTTATCCCCGTCCGAGCTTAAGGCCCTCAAAGAGTACGTGGATGAGAACCTTGCCTCGAGCTACATTCAGCATTCGCAATCCCCGGCTAGAGCGCCTGTCTTCTTTGTCAAGAAGAAGGATGGGAGCTTGCGGCTAGTCATCGACTACCGAGGTTTGAACAAGGTGATTATTCGGAACCGTTATCCGCTGCCCCTAATCTCGGACCTGTTGGAACGCCTCGGCGGTGCCCGCTTCTTCACCAAGATCGACCTCCGTGGAGCATACAACCTGATCCGGATCTGGCCTGGTGATGAATGGAAGACTGCATTCCGAACCCGCTATGGCCACTTCGAGTACACTGTCATGCCATTTGGCTTGACATGCTCCAGCAGTTTTTCAACACATGGCGAACGACGTCTTTCGGGAGTTTCTTGATCAGATGGTGATCGTCTACCTCGATGACATCCTCATCTACTCAAAAACTCAGGAGGAGCATGATGAACATGTACGCAAGGTGCTAGCGAAGCTGCGAGAACACGGCCTATACGCGAAGCTTGAGAAATGTTCCTTTGATCAGCAGTCTGTGGAGTTCCTTGGGTACATTGTCACTCCTGAGGGTATCACGATGGATCCTGCCAAAGTCAAGACTATTCTCGAATGGGAGCCTCCACAATCAATGTCAGACGTTCAGGTTTTCCTTGGCTTCGCCAACTTCTACCGCAAATTCATTGATCACTACTCTGACATTGTCCTTCCTCTCACACATCTCACTTGCAAGGATGTTCCCTTCTCTTGGTCTGCTGCTGCCCAGCAGGCCTTCGACACACTCAAGGCAGCCTTCAGTTTTGCTCCTATCTTGATCCATGCTGATTCCTCACAACCTTTCTTCATCGAGGCTGACGCCTCCGACTTTGCCATTGGTGCTGTGCTGTCTCAACTCGGAGCGGATCACGAACTTCATCTGGTCGCTTTCCATTCTCGGAAATTCCAGCCTGCGGAGATCAATTACGAAATCCATGACAAGGAGCTCCTTGCCATCGTGGATTCCTTTGGAGAGTGGCGCTGTTTCTTGGAGGGGGCGAACCATCAAACAACAGTCTGGACGGATCACAAAAATCTCGAGTACTTTGCCACTTCCCGAGTTTTAAGCCGTCGTCAAGCAAGGTGGGCACAATTCCTGAGTCGGTTTGACTTTGTTATCAAGTACAGACCTGGAAAGTTTCAAGGCCTTCCTGATGCTCTTTCAAGGCACTCCTATCTCAGTCTCAGGCCTGGTAATCCTGCCTTCGATCAACAGGATCAAGTTATCCTCGGTCCTGATCGGCTTCAAGTTATGGCAATTTCCCTGGCCCCTCAGGACTCCTCCTTGATGGATGCAATCAGAAACGATCTTCAATCCGATGATCTCGCTAGTGACATCTTCCCCCATCTTCAGGCTGGACACCCAGTGACTCCTGACTGCCGGCGATTTGACGAGTTCGAGTTCTTAGATGGCTTATTGTACCGTAGGGAGCAACTTTACGTTCTTGAAGGTGATGCTCGAAGGTTGGTCCTGATGGCGTGCCACGATAGCCCGACTGCTGGTCACTTCGGCATTGCGAAAACCTATGAGCTAGTTGCACGGGACTTTTGGTGGCCTTACATGGACAACTACATCAAAGCTTTTGTTACCTCCTGTGACACTTGTGCCCAGAATAAGGTACCTCGCCACCTTCCTTCAGGTTTGCTTCGTTCCCTTCCGGTCCCTTCAGGTCCTTGGGAATCCATCTCCATGGATTTCTTGAGTGATCTTCCGAGTTCTGGAGGCTTCAACAACATTTTAGTCGTGGTGGATCGCTTCACAAAGATGGCGCACTTCTTGCCATGTACTAAGGAGTTTTCGGGCGATGACATGGCAAAACTGGTATTCAGGGAAATTTTCCAACTTCATGGGATTCCTACATATATGGTTTCGGATCGGGGGCCTCAGTTCATCTCTCATTTCTGGCAACGGTTTTTGCAGCTGCTTGGAGTGAAGGCCAACCTCTCTTCGGCATATCATCCTGAAACTGATGGGCAGTCCGAGCGAATGATTCAGACGTTGGAACAATTCTTGAGGTATTTCATCAACTATCATCAGGATAACTGGTTCGATATCCTTCCCCTTGCTGAGTTCTCCTATAACAACTCTGTTCACTCCTCTCTTCGAGTTTCCCCCTTCTTTGCGAACTCTGGCCGAAATCCCCGATTCAATCTCTCACTTCCTTCTTCATCTGAATCCTCTCGTTCAAATCCCCGCTCTGAGGCATTTATCTCCAACCTCCAGGAAATCCACAACTCCATCTCCTTCCACCTCCATCATGCTCAGGAATCTCATAAAACATTTGCCAATGTCCATCGTCAGGATTGTCCCCCTTACAATGTCGGGGATAAAGTCTGGCTCCTCAAGCGAAATATCTCCATCACCAGGCCCTGTCCAAAACTCGATTTCAAACGCCTTGGTCCTTTCCCTATCACTGCCATCATTAATCATGTGACTTATCGCCTTGCACTTCCCTCCTCATATCAAATTCACCCCGTTTTTCACTCCTCTCTCCTTGAGCCTTATATTCCCAGTCTTATTCCAAATCGGGTCATTCCTCCGCCTCCGCCAGTGCAGCTTGAGGATGGGTCTAAGTGCGAGGTTCAGGACATCCTTGATTCCAAGATTTCACGGTCTAAACTGTACTATCTGGTGGACTGGAAGGGTTACGGACCTGAGGAATGCACTTGGGAACCTGCGGACAACCTGATTCATTCTCCTGACCTTGTTCAGGACTTCCACCACTACTATCCTTCTCGTCTCAGTCCTCATTCTTTTTCTCCATCTCCCATCCCTCGCCGCTCATCTCATCCTCCTCTTCGTTCTCGTTCACATCCTCGTTCCACTCGTTCTTGAGGAGGGGGTGCTGTCAGGAATCCCCCAATTCTTGCCACATTCCTGACTCTCACCGGATTCCTGACTTGCAGACCACATTCCTGACTCTCGAGACACTTCTCTATTCCTGACTCTCGAGACACTTCCCTATTCCTGACTCTCGAGACACTTCCCGATTCCTGAGTCTCGAGCCACATTCCTGATGATGATGTGGCGCCTCCTCAACCTCAGCTATATTTAGGCCGTCCTCGATCCAAGAGTGGTGGAGCTTCATCAACCTATAGTATATATAGGTTAGCCTTGTTCCATTTCTCCACAATCTGAATCAACACCAGTCTAAGGCCTTTTCTTCGTTTCCATTAGCTTTTCTCTTTGTCTTTTGCATTTTTCAGTCTTGATCTTGTTGGGGGTCTTGACAAAAATAA
Source organism: Selaginella moellendorffii (assembly GCF_000143415.4). Classification (NCBI taxonomy): domain Eukaryota; kingdom Viridiplantae; phylum Streptophyta; class Lycopodiopsida; order Selaginellales; family Selaginellaceae; genus Selaginella; species Selaginella moellendorffii. The sequence goes on along the minus strand of NW_003314291.1, from coordinate 520,095 downwards.
CAACTTTGGGAAGAATGGAAATAGAGGGTAAAAGGGAAATTCCACTTTAGAGGTTTATAAATGATGGTTAATAAGAGTGGTGATTAGTGATCATTAACAACTTCTTCTAGTCCTAAGCCCTTTATTCCTTTTTCTAATGGGTATAACTAGTAGCAACTTGCAAAACTTACTCTTAGTCGAATATACTCCTAGCAAAACATATAGTGTGGATCATTACTTCCATTATGGAGAAGTAGAATATAAGTCCTCAAAAGGTCTTAATAAACATAAAATAAAATTTTGTGTCAATATCATAAATAAAGATGGTGGTGGTGAAGTTGAAATAGTTGATAAATTGGTTAATGCAAATTATGGGGAAGAAGAGGTGAGCTATATTCTTTAAGTTTTTATCGCAATCAAAGCAAGCACCAATCCATTGATGTATTTTGTAAGTTTTGCCTATGAACACTGAATTTGAGTAATAATTGGCATAAGAGCAACACACAATGTGATATTTGAAGATTTGGTTAAATTGTTAGGATTAAAAGCTGAGCGAATGTCATCTATACACTTCAATTTTGCAGAAAATGGGCAAATAGCTAAGAAATTTGTAAGTGATATTCCAATAAAGATATCCAAGTAAAAATAAAAATTGGATTTAATAGTGTTGAAGATACTAAATTTTTCTTTAGTGTTTGGTATAGGTCTCTTCAATAATTATATCCCAATGGATGATAATACTGAATAAAATCATATCATATTGAGGTCAAAAGGATATCTTAATATGTTCTTTCAATTGCAAAAGTGCTTCTCAAGGGATTAGGATGCCAAATTCCTAACTACGAGAGCAGTTTAAAAAATAATTAGAAAGAGATGTCAAACCTTTTGGGTTTAAGTGATGGTGACTAGTTTGAATTGGTGATAGAGTTAATCCTATACTAAGAAACTTTTTAGAGTTATTGGTGAGGAATCTTGATATTTTTCCAAAACATTTACTGCTAAGGCTATGAGGTTGATTATTAAATTGAGATTGTTTTGGATTCTAAACTACCTACAAATGCTCTATGCCATTTGAACATCAAAGAAATGAATAAACTCAAGAAATAATTCATAGAACTTTTTGACAAAGGTTATATTCAGCTAAATAAGTCATTTTATGGAGTGCCAATCCTTTTTATTATGAAAAAAGATGTTATCATGAGGATGTGTATCAATTATTAAGATCACAATCAGAAATTTAGATGGACATACCAAGGTTTATATAGTAATACATTTGGGGGGTTTTAAATATATATTACAGATAGTGGTTTAAAGTATGGTCAATCACATAAAACATTAGTTTAGCTTTTACTAGGCTATATTACTCTTTATTTGCATTTAACTTGGGTCTAATCCCAAATTCCATATTACTCTAGTCATGCAAGAGTTGGATAAAGGGAGTTAATGCTTATAAGGGATATTAAATGTATATTAAACCCTTGTTTTGTAGTGTAATGAATTAGAGCTCAACTCTAAATTTAAATATGCTACAATCAAGGGATAATATCACATATTTACCTTCTTTCTATATTTATTGAGTATATTCACCATTACTACACATGGTAAAAATTAAACCTCAAATATTTACTCATGGAATTTAAACTCAAGATATACTATGCATATAGATGGGCATTTGGGATTAGCATTAACTTTTGATATGGACTAAATAATTTCTAGACCCCTTTAGGGTTTTAAAAACTGTTTTAGTATCATTCTTTGAGTTAGCAATAAGTTTTATTACAAGTATGCTACATTATTTTAAATATATTAGAGAAAACACACTATAAAGCCTGAAATATGGGTTAGGTGAGACATTGATGATTAGAGAGTAACTTGGATTAGTGGAACAAAATTATTAGTCTTATACTTCACTTTATTTTGTACCCTAGAATGAATAAAGTAGATTCAGTTAAAGATTATAAAATAGTATTAATCTTGCAGATCTTGTAACTTTGTTATAATTGCCACCAGTTCCACAGGTTGCAGATGACATCAATGGCTTAAATAAGAAGGTTGGCATTTGGACTAAAGATTTCATATGTAAGAGTGATGAAATGTTGTATATGAAAGTTGCTTTGGTCGATGCTAAATAACATGCACGAGAGTTTGAGTCTCTCGAGTGACGTTTTCGTTTTTTGCTTGAAGTCTAGATCCAATCTTCTGTAGTTACATCCGAAAAACTCCGTACTTAGAAGTTTGTGGAGAGCTTTGAGATGCGGCCTTGAGACACAGTCCTACAACTTGTCTCGTGTCCGCGGGATCAATCACACCATCGTCCCAAAGCCTGGCAGTCGCATAATAAGGATTGGCCTCTCGCTCGTAAGACTCTACAGTCTTGGATTTAAAAAGCTCCTCCTCTTCCTTGCTCCACTGCAAGAGAGCCACCATCATACAAGAAAAGAAATGCTCACGAGAAACACTTACTGGATTTCCTTTCCTAGAGCGTTGCTCCTTCTCAATCTGCACGAGAACTCCTGCTGCCTGATCGGATAAAAACTCACGCTGACTCAAGGAACTCTTTAAAACTATATGAAGAAACATACCTGGCTGCCTCCCATGACCGAGATCCTAGCGTTTGGCCACAGAAAAAGGAAGTTGGGACTGTAAGCACGTCCGCACATTCCATAGTTCCCGGCGCCGTAGCTCCCTCCGACTATCACAGTAATTTTGGGCACCTAGAAAAGTTTCAAACAGGTAAGAAACTATTATCTAAAGTTTTTCAAAGCAACCTTGGCACAAGCAACAGCCATGACCATTTTGGCACCCGCTTTGGCAATACCACTAGCCTCGGATTTGGATCCCACCTAGAATTATCACAAATAAAATCACATGAAATGGATAGAAGGATATGTTCGTTGATACGAACCATGAAGCCAGTGATATTCTGAAGAAATAGTAGCGGAATGTGGCGTTGAGCACAGAGCTGAATGAAGTGAGCACCTTTCAAGGCTGACTCCGTGAAAAGAATTCCATTGTTTCCCAGAATCCCAACGGACTGTCCATGAATCTTTGCAAATCCTGTGACCAGCGTCTGGAAGATTGAGATCAGTAAGTTTTGAAGGAAGACAAATTCGAAAAAGCTTACACTTCCATATAGCT